>NC_141538.1:106138333-106465000 GCF_021556685.1 Rattus norvegicus
TAGGTTGTCTCTTCACTTGATGAACAGTTTCCTTTGCTGTACAAAAGCTTTGTAATTTTGTGAGGTCCCATTTGTCAATTGTTGGTCTTATTTCCTGAACTACTGGAGACTGATTCAGAGAGCAATTACCTATGCCTACATCTTGAAGTGTAGTCCCTGTGGAACACTAAATTTTAAAGTACCAGGGGAAAAAAAGTCAGACGAAGTGCCATACCCAGAAGATTATCTTTAATACATGTAGATTATATAAAACACTTTTCAGATATATTAAAGCTGAAAGCATTAAATAGTAGCACATTCTTATTATAACAAATGTTAAAATAAAATTTTCAAGTGGATTGAAAGTGATACCAGGTGGAGCTATGACACTGTACAATGAAGTATGCAGCACTATGAAGTAGGAAATGCATGTATCAATGCAGCATATTTTTATTATGAAATTGCTTGTAAGACAGTCGGTTAAACAAAAATAGTGTAGTACCTTTACAGCATAAGTAAAAAGAATCCTATGAGGTTTCGCATGCTATATTCTGAGGCTAGATTGTGATCAATGAAACGTGCTTGCCACAAACATGAATATAGCTTAAAACAACTAAATTACAACAAACCAACAAGACAGGTCGATGAGTTATGAAAAATATGCAGGCGACAGGAAGCATGAAAAGAGAGAAGGATAGCTAAGCAAAATATAAACAAAACAAATAGTGAGATTACAGATTTAACTCTAACCACAACTATATTAAATATAAAGTGTCTACCTAGTGAAGAGACAAAAACTATCAAATTGGATCAAGAAAGCATGGCCTAAGCACACACTGTTTATAGGAAATACATGCTGAGGACTGGAGAGCTGCTGCAGGAAGGAAGTTCTTCCAAATGGGAGGACCTGAGGTCACACATCCAAGACCTACACATGCATTGCAGCACATGCACATGTGATTCCTTGCTCATACATGGAAATGCAAGGAGCCCAATGGACTAGCTGGCCCAAAACAGATAAAGTAAAACTAAAGAGAGACACAGTCACAAGATGAGATGGAAGGGCTAAAGCAGACACCCAAGATTGTTCTCTGATCTCCACAAGCATTCATGCCATGATGCCCTTGTCTGTTCTCCCTCATGATACCCACAATCATGCATAGAGAAGTGTTCTTCCACAAATGAAGACATAAATCTAAGAACAGATTTTAAAAGTATACCAAACCAACATTAATGTTAAGAAAAAGTAGGTCTATAAATATTAGGCAAGATATTAACATGTTTCACTGTGAGGAATATAATCGACAGTAAAGAATGACTGTTTTAGTGTTTAAGAAGTCAGTTTATTAATGGGAAGCAATAATCACTATTCCTTAATATCTCTCAATATCAATGGCCTCAACTCCCCAATAAAAAGACATAGATTAACAAAATGGATATGCAACGAGGACCCTGCATTCTGCTGCCTACAGGAAACACACCTCAGAGACAAAGACAGACACTACCTCAGAGTGAAAGGCTGGAAAACAACTTTCCAAGCAAATGGTCAGAAGAAGCAAGCTGGAGTAGCCATTCTAATATCAAATAAAATCAATTTCCAACTAAAAGTCATCAAAAAAGATAAGGAAGGACACTTCATATTCATCAAAGGAAAAATCCACCAAGATGAACTCTCAATCCTAAATATCTATGCCCCAAATACAAGGGCACCTATATACGTAAAAGAAACCTTACTAAAGCTCAAAACACACATTTCACCTCACACAATAATAGTGGGAGATTTCAACACCCCACTCTCATCAATGGACAGATCATGGAAACAGAAATTAAACAGTGATGTCGACAGACTAAGAGAAGTCATGAGCCAAATGGACTTAACGGATATTTATAGAACATTCTATCCTAAAGCAAAAGGATATACCTTCTTCTCAGCTCCTCATGGTACTTTCTCCAAAATTGACCATATAGTTGGTCAAAAAAAGGGCCTCAACAGGTACAGAAAGATAGAAATAATCCCATGCGTGCTATCGGACCACCACGGCCTAAAACTAGTCTTCAATAACAATAAGGGAAGAATGCCCACATATACGTGGAAATTGAACAATGCTCTACTCAATGATAACCTGGTCAAGGAAGAAATAAAGAAAGAAATTAAAAACTTTTTAGAATTTAATGAAAATGAAGGTACAACATACCCAAACTTATGGGACACAATGAAAGCTGTGCTAAGAGGAAAACTCATAGCACTGAGTGCCTGCAGAAAGAAACAGGAAAGAGCATATGCCAGCAGCTTGACAGCACACCTAAAAGCTCTAGAACAAAAAGAAGCAAATACACCCAGGAGGAGTAGAAGGCAGGAAATAATCAAACTCAGAGCTGAAATCAACCAAGTAGAAACAAAAAGGACCATAGAAAGAATCAACAGAACCAAAAGTTGGTTCTTTGAGAAAATCAACAAGATAGATAAACCCTTAGCCAGACTAAGGAGAGGACACAGAGAGTGCGTCCAAATTAACAAAATCAGAAATGAAAAGGGAGACATAACTACAGATTCAGAGGAAATTCAAAAAATCATCAGATCTTACTATAAAAGCCTATATTAAACAAAACTTGAAAATCTACAGGAAATGGACAATTTCCTAGACAAATACCAGGTACCGAAGTTAAATCAGGAACAGATAAACCAGTTAAACAATCCCATAACTCCTAAGGAAATAGAAGCAGTCATTAAAGGTCTCCCAACCAAAAAGAGCCCAGGTCCAGACGGGTTTAGTGCAGAATTCTATCAAACCTTCATAGAAGACCTCATACCAATATTATCCAAACTATTCCACAAAATTGAAACAGATGGAGCCCTACCAAATTCCTTCTACGAAGCCACAATTACTCTTATACCTAAACCACACAAAGACCCAACAAAGAAAGAGAACTTCAGACCAATTTCTCTTATGAATATCGACGCAAAAATACTCAATAAAATTCTGGCAAACCGAATTCAAGAGCACATCAAAACAATCATCCACCATGACCAAGTAGGCTTCATCCCAGGCATGCAGGGATGGTTTAATATACGGAAAACCATCAACATGATCCATTATATAAACAAACTGAAAGAACAGAACCACATGATCATTTCATTAGATGCTGAGAAAGCATTTGACAAAATTCAACACCCCTTCATGATAAAAGTCCTGGAAAGAATAGGAATTCAAGGCCCATACCTAAACATAGTAAAAGCCATATACAGCAAACCAGTTGCTAACATTAAACTAAATGGAGAGAAACTTGAAGCAATCCCACGAAAATCAGGGACTAGACAAGGCTGCCCACTCTCTCCCTACTTATTCAATATAGTTCTTGAAGTTCTAGCCAGAGCAATCAGAAAACAAAAGGAGATCAAAGGGATACAGATCGGAAAAGAAGAGGTCAAAATATCACTATTTGCAGATGACATGATAGTATATTTAAGTGATCCCAAAAGTTCCACCAGAGAACTACTAAAGCTGATAAACAACTTCAGCAAAGTGGCTGGGTATAAAATTAACTCAAATAAATCAGTTGCCTTCCTCTATACAAAAGAGAAACAAGCCGAGAAAGAAATTAGGGAAACGGCACCCTTCATAATAGACCCAAATAATATAAAGTACCTCGGTGTGACTTTAACCAAGCAAGTAAAAGATCTGTACAATAAGAACTTCAAGACACTGAGGAAAGAAATTGAAGAAGACCTCAGAAGATGGAAAGATCTCCCATGCTCATGGATTGGCAGGATTAATATAGTAAAAATGGCCATTTTACCAAAAGCAATCTACAGATTCAATGCAATCCCCATCAAAATACCAATCCAATTCTTCAAAGAGTTAGACACAACAATTTGCAAATTCATCTGGAATAACAAAAAACCCAGGATAGCTAAAGCTATCCTCAACAATAAAAGGACTTCAGGGGGAATCACTATCCCTGAACTCAAGCAGTATTACAGAGCAATAGGGATAAAAACTGCATGGTATTGGTACAGAGACAGACAGATAGACCAATGGAATAGAATTGAAGACCCAGAAATGAACCCACACACCTATGGTCACTTGATTTTTGACAAAGGAGCCAAAACCATCCAATGGAAAAAAGATAGCATTTTCAGCAAATGGTGCTGGTTCAACTGGAGGGCAACATGTAGAAGAATGCAGATCGATCCATCCTTATCACCCTGTACAAAGCTTAAGTCCAAGTGGATCAAGGACCTCCACATCAAACCAGACACACTCAAACTAATAGAAGAAAAACTAGGGAAGCATCTGGAACACATGGGCACTGGAAAAAATTTCCTAAACAAAACTCCAATGGCTTACGCTCTAAGATCAAGAATCGACAAATGGGATCTCATAAAACTGCAAAGCTTCTGTAAGGCAAAGGACACTGTGGTTAGGACAAAACGGCAACCAACAGATTGGGAAAAGATCTTTACCAATCCTACAACAGATAGAGGCCTTATATCCAAAATATACAAAGAACTCAAGAAGTTAGACCGCAGGGAAACAAATAACCCTATTAAAAATGGGGTTCAGAGCTAAACAAAGAATTCACAGCTGAGGAATGCTGAATGGCTGAGAAACACCTAAAGAAATGTTCAACATCTTTAGTCATAAGGGAAATGCAAATCAAAACAACCCTGAGATTAAACCTCACACAAGTGAGAATGGCTAAGATCAAAAACTCAGGTGACAGCAGATGCTGGCGAGGATGTGGAGAAAGAGGAACACTCCTCCATTGTTGGTGGGATTGCAGACTGGTAAAACCATTCTGGAAATCAGTCTGGAGGTTCCTCAGAAAAGTGGACATTGAACTGCCTGAGGATCCAGCTATACCTCTCTTGGGCATATACCCAAAAGATGCCTCAACATATAAAAGAGACACGTGCTCCACTATGTTCATCGCAGCCTTATTTATAATAGCCAGAAACTGGAAAGAACCCAGATCCCCTTCAACAGAGGAATGGATACAGAAAATGTGGTACATCTACACAATGGAATATTACTCAGCTATCAAAAACAACGAGTTTATGAAATTCGTAGGCAAATGGTTGGAACTGGAAAATATCATCCTGAGTGAGCTAACCCAATCACAGAAAGACATACATGGTATGCACTCATTGATAAGTGGCTATTAGCCCAAATGCTTGAATTACCCTAGATGCCTAGAACAAACGAAACTCAAGACGGATGATCAAAATGTGAATGCTTCACTCCTTCTTTAAATGAGGAAAAAGAATACCCTTGGCAGGGAAGGGAGAGGCAAAGATTAAAACAGAGACTGAAGGAACACCCATTCAGAGCCTGCCCCACATGTGGCCCATACATATACAGCCACCCAATTAGACAAGATGGATGAAGCAAAGAAGTGCAGGCAGACAGGAGCCGGATGTAGATCGCTCCTGAGAGACACAGCCAGAATACAGCAAATACAGAGGCGAATGCCAGCAGCAAACCACTGAACTGAGAATAGGTCCCCCGTTGAAGGAATCAGAGAAAGAACTGGAAGAGCTTGAAGGGGCTCGAGACCCCAAAAGTACAACAATGTCAAGCAACCAGAGCTTCCAGGGACTAAGCCACTACCTAAAGACTATACATGGACTGACGCTGGACTCTGACCCCATAGGTAGCAATGAATATCCTAGTAAGAGCACCAGTGGAAGGGGAAGCCCTGGGTCCTGCTAAGACTGAACCCCCAGTGAACTAGACTATGGGGGGAGGGCGGCAATGGGGGGAGGTTTGGGAGGGGAACACCCATAAGGAAGGGGAGGGGGGAGAGGGATGTTTGCCCGGAAACAGGGAAAGGGAATAACACTTGAAATGTATATAAGAAATACTCAAGTTAATAAAAAAAAAGAATATAAATGAAAGATCCAAAAAAAAAAAGTCGGTTTATTAAAAGGGCATAACGATCTTCTTAAAAGAGCTTCAAAATACCTGACGCAAAGGCAAGCATAGATAAATCCCAGGAACAGACATGGAAACCCATCCTTGGTCACTGATAGAGTAGCTTTTCAGAAATCCAACAAGGTGTATAAGGCATGAAAAACACAGCCAACTAACTTGACCTAGTCAATATTGTACAAAGACAACCACATTCTGGGCCATAAAGCAAGTCTTAATAAACGTAAAAAGATCCAATTCATACAATGTACGTTTTTTCATTAGAACAAACTTATTTGAAATGAATTACCAAAAAAGTTCTGCAAAATTCCCAAAAATATTTAGAAACAAAGTAAGCATTTCTAAGAAGCCGTGGCTCAAACACGAAATAAGAACTCTAAAGGATTCTCACTTAGAGATGTTTACATCCTCCTAGTGGACGGGATGCAAATGAAAAACAGCATCTTAAAACTGCAAGATGCTCCCCTCAGAAAAGGCATTCATGATGCAGAGAGAAAAGTCACAAAGCAATGACCTCATCATCTACTCTTACTTCAGAACTAGAGAGAGCAGATGAGATCTGCAGCAAGATGAAAGGACAAGTGGTGGGCAGGGCAGGAATTAAGTTCAAGTTAAAAGGAAAAAGAAGAGCAGTAGAAGCCATCAATAAACGTGAAAGGTAGTTGTTTGGTGGGAAACACAATGAGGTGGAACGTCATCTAACTGGGCCAACAAAGAAAAAGAGAGCAGAGAACAAGTGAAGGACACTAAGACGGCAAGCATCTCTCCATTTAAACTCATCAGCACAACGGAGGTGCACTAAGTCCCAGAAAACCACGGCCCGTGAGCACTCAGTCAGGAGGAGGCGGATGACCAGAGCACCACTCTAAGGATCAGAGAAAATGAGTTTGTAGTAATTCTGCCAGAAAAGCAAACTCCAGACCCAGATGGTCCCACTGGAATTCTCTACATTTACTGAAAGAATAATAGTGATCGGATGTAGTGTCATCCAGGAGTTAGAGAAGGAGAGAAAATCCCCAAACCCATTTTATGAGGCCAGAGTGAACCTGATATAAAAACCAAAGAGAGTAAGGAAAAAATGCTACAGAACACAACAAATCTTGGCAAAATCTTATTAAAACTGACTGAACACTGTAGAAAAGGGATAAGGCAACCAAGATCAGTTGATTCTGAAAATGCTGGGATTAATTATTTTTTTACGAACTCTCAGTCAATCTACCATCTCAACAGTTTAAAGAGAAAAGCCACCCATTGATGTATAAAGGGCATTTAATAGGATTCAACATTCACAATAAAGTCTCTCAGAAAATTAGGTATAAATGGAACCTTTTTCTGTGAAAGGGAACATACAGAAATCCCATATGGGCAGCAATGCGCTTGGTGTGAAAGACAGAATGCCACACCCTAACCATGAAAAGGTGAGTATGATTCAGTCTCAGTACTAATTTAAAACTACTGTTGAAAGTCCTAGCCAATGCAATAAAGAAGAGAAAAGCAAGTCAACTGGAAAAGAGGAATAAAAGCCATCCCTGTGTGTAGGGTTACAATTAGTAATATTCCTATAGATATCCAAAGAAATTACCAAAAAATTAATGTAAAAATGCGTTAGGAGCTGAAGGGATGGGTGCAGTGGTGAAGGGCACTCGATGGTCTTCCAGAGGATCTGGCTTTGGTTCCCAGTACCCACATCAGGTGGCTCACAACTATCTGTAACTCCAACTCCAGGGGATCCCATACCCTCAGCAGGCACATGCATGCACATGGTACACATACATGCATACAGACACACACATCCACATGAACTTTTAAAAATGAATAATCTTTTTAAAGTATAGTTTAAAGCCTCTTAAAAGTTAAAGCCCACTTAGTAAGGTTTCAGGATACAAAAGCCCTCTACACAAAAACAAACAAACAAACAAAAAAAACCAGTAGATTTGTCCACACTGTGTTAAAACTGAATAAAATTTAAAATTGCATTAAGAACTACTGTTTCAGAAATAGGGATAGAATGGAGGAAAACAACATAGGGCTAAATCTAGTAAAACTTCTGTATAACACACATTCTATAAACTATATAAATTGTTGATAAATTGTATCAAGGCAGTTCTTAAATGATTGAGAAGGCATGTCTCATGCATATGCCGGCATACTTAACAGGCAAAGAAAATATCATTTTTCAAATTGATATCTAGATCTTCTGCCATTCCAATCGCAATCCTGGAACATAGGACAAATTCAAAAGTTGAGAACATTAGAACAGTTAGAACAAATATTTGAAGTAAAGTTTACATTACTCCGTATTAAAATTGTATAAAGCTGTAGTCATCACAGTACTGTAGTAGTGGAGAGAGACAGAGACACGAATAGTTCCATACAAATATGGCCAAAGTGTCATTCAATAGAAACAAAATTGTCTTTTCAATAAACACTTTAAAAGAACCTATATATGTCAGAAAACAAAACCACAACATAAAACCTCAGAGCTTATACAAAAATCAAATTGAAATAGGTTATCTATTTATAGGTATAAAACTATTAAATTTTTAATGGAAAACAGAGTGGAAAAAAATCCTTTTGACCTAGGATTGGGCAGAGTTCTTCAATGTATCAGCAAAAACAGAAGTCATAGAACAAGAGATTAAGGAGTGGTGTTCATCTTAGGAAGAAAGATGAAAATATATTCACTATATAATCAAGAGTTCTCCCAGCTGGACAATTAGGCTGTAGAAATAAATACTTAACTTTGGACAAAAGCATGTACAGAATACCCATAACACCTCTCTTTATAATCATCCCCCCAATTCTCCAAGATGAAATTCACCAACAGAATGAAATGGGCTGGCCCATGTGTACCCAGAGACAAATTACTGACTCGTGCAGTAACTGGCTATCTCAGAGCCATGGTACTAAGTGAAAGGGGGCAGCTCTCAGAGGGCTACCTTTAGCATCAGATAACTCATTCATTTGCATTCTTTGAGAATAAAACTCTAGTATTTCAGAACAGATCTGTGTTTCCAAGGGTTGGGGAAGCAGCCAAAACTCACTATAAAGTCAGAGCATGAGAGAATTTTGGGCGGGATAAAAGAATTCTTCGGTATCCTTAATGTGGAGGTAGCTAAGCGTGTCATATGACCTATATCTGTTAAATGTGCAATAAAATTGGCAACTTATAACCACATCCGGCTCATCTTCCCAAGTCTCCTATCAAATCTCCCTGGTGACTTTCTTTATTCAGTTACAAATGTACCGTGGCCAGCCTACTGAATAATGCCTTTCACTTTTCCTTGAAAGGAGAAAGTATACTTTGTGTGCTTGCTGCCCTCTGAATTTTGCTGAGGTTCCTGGAGTTCGTAGGCACATCCCAGGAGACCCATTCTCTCCATCTGATTCTTCAGTGTCTCCTGTTAGCACTTCATCTATCTTACAGCATCCACTTCATTTAGATCAGGAAAGGCACATGGTCTCCTCTCTGAATAACTTAATCGGCCCTTTGGGGACACTCTGACAGCTTCCCTTTTTGTCATTGTTATCCGTTTGTTACGAGTCCATTTTGTGATCTGCCTCCCACCTCCCGCACTTCTTACCTACATTGAATGTCCTGTTTTCTATCCAACTCTTTCCTCACTGTGGCCCCTTATTGCTTGGGACCATAGTGCATCATATTCCTAGCACCCAGAATGTCGTGGCTGGTTCTTAAGTACTCACCCTTCAAGCCCTCTGCAGGTATCCTCAGAGGTGGCAGGTCTCTCCTCAGTGTACCTACAGTATGTGATGTGGCTGCTGCTTGAGCCACTCTCACACTGCTCAGTAACTTGCTGCTGTTTTTCCCTTCATCCCATACCAAAAGAAAAAACAAACCTTGTGGAAAGATTCTTGTCTTCCTCCTTTCTATGGTCTTAGTTCCTATGTCTTAGTCATACATGGAACAGAACAGAACTAATGGCTGTTGAGTGACCATACAGCATCTCACCATCTACTGTCCTTCTTGTGGTTGGCAACAGCACCGCGTTGTTGAGCAGTGCTAATCATGGAGGCTTCTGGAGGATCCCACTTGTTTTCTAGACTTCATCGTGTTCTGTGTGTAAGTCCTTTGTGTAGGATATGGAATAGGGACAATTTCTTTAATTCCCTTCTTCTTCCTGGAAATCTCTTTAATTAAATTTTCCAAAGCCGTTTGCTATTGACCTACAGGTCCCAGGGGATTATTACATGTGTAGGAACTAGCCTGGCTTTCAGCCTAAAAATGGTTTATTGCTTCAGAGAGCAAAATTACTTTCTAGACAATTTAAACTGGATTTTCTTTCTGCGTATACTTTAGAAAATAATGGGAAAATAAACATAAATTATACGGACCCTAAAAAAGAGGGCTTTAAGTGGTTATAGGTCATCTGGCTAGGCATGATCCTTGTAAGAGATTCCAGTAAGAGACCGACTGCCTTCAGCCCTTAGGCTAATTGCTCAGACCTTAAAGAGCTAAGAATTGAACTTGAGATCTGTATTTTCATACTCATTAATAATGAAATAGGTAAATACATGTTGTCTTTTCATTGTTCTATATTGTTTGTCTACTTGCTGACCTAGTCATCTCTCTCTCTCTCTGTCTCTCTGTCTCTCTCTCTGTCTCTCTCTCTGTCTCTCTCTGTCTCTCTCTGTCTCTCTCTGTCTCTCTCTGTCTCTCTCTCTCTCTCTCTCTCTCTCTCTCTCTCTCTCTCTCTCTCTCTCTCTCTGGGACTTACATGAATATATTGCTCACTTACCCAGTTACAGGCAGATACCCAGTTAGAGACAAGAACTCTATACTAAGCATTTGGATAGCTGCAGTTTCTTGAAGAGCACACAGGTCAAATGGCTGGGTACACATCAAAGCAAAAGTGACATCCACCTTAAAATAAGTACAGGGATGTGCTTTTAGAGGTCAGAGTAAGAGAAGGTCTCATTTGCCTGAATTTCATTATAAATAGATGTCAAAGCCAAAATAGTCCTATAAACTGTGGACGAAATCTGCATCTTGTTTTCAATGCAGGCGCAAATATGGTGGTTTCCACGACCTTTAAAAAGAATCCGAACCTTTTAACTGTGTACATATCTTCAGTCCTAAATTTCACATCTTCAGGTTTCCAAAATGAGATTAAGATAAATATATCCTTTAATGGCATTTATCCTTCGTGTCTTTATCCCACAGGCTAATGGGTAGGGTTTTGGTATGTTAATAGTGCTTCTGAGTAAAGAAAAAAAATGTAACTCAACATGAGAACATTTGAGTTACTTATTCAAAGATATGCTAAATTTAACCTCAAAGAAATTATTACTTCACTGGTATCTCTGAATGTCTTCTAAAATAAGATCAATTTCCCTGTGTCTGGGATATTTTAGATATGGTCTTGCCTAATGGTGAGGGAGTGAGCAAGAAGCTGGGCTATTAATGTCCCTTCCATTTCTATAGTCCCTCTGATGGCCTTCTCAGCCAATCAAAGCCCAGACAAGTAGAGCCTTAGAACAGCTGCCCTGTTGAACTCTTGCTGTGAAAAGATCCATACACTGCCCAGTGACACACAGGGAGTGCTCTGGACTAAACTGTGTAGTCAGCAGAGAGACGGGAAAGGCGAGACTCACACAGTCCCCGTGAGAGCAAGCACAGCTTAGCTGAGCAGCAGTGAGTATGTATTACCATAAATCAAGACACAATTTAATAAGTGCCTAATTAAGGTGAAACAACTACCCAAGGATAGGTAATTATCCAGAAACGCTCCCCCGGTACTGGTGGCAGTGAAAGTATTCAATAGTGAGCCCCAAAGTCGGGAAAAAAATCAAAACCCAGTGTGTACATGAGCGGAGGAAACCCTAACTATATTGTTCAGTTTATTATACAGAACTAAAATGATTCATCCCATCACAGCAGACAGAAGGGTGCTTTGTACTATCTTTCTGGTGGTGGTTCTTGTTGAATATTATGGTTTGAATCTGAAGTTTTAGGAGGTGGGGCCTCACTAGCAGAAATAGGCCAACAGGGGTGAGCTTTCGAGGGTTATGACCTTCTCCTCAGTGTTTAGTCACCTACTGTTTTCTGGTCCAGTGTGGAGGCTAAGAAGCAATCAGGGCACACTCCTGCCACAGTGAACTGGGCAGGTCTGCCACTGTTCACACAGAGAGACTGAAACCCTACCAAATGGTGCAATGAAATCAATTTTTGTTTCATGGGTCTACCTTTCTCAGCAAGGTGACCATGCCGAGGCTGTTTTCTTTCAACTGTAATAGTCCAACATCCACAGCAGGAAACGGGTTATTTGTTCACAGCTCTATGCAGGTCCTTTAAGGAAGAAAGCATCAATTCTCACTTCGAAGTTGGCTTCTGATCACGGTTCCCAGAAGCCCATCCTAGCAAACTGAGAGCCTCTTTAGAGACAGTCTCACTCAGGCTAGCCCAGAGCTCACAGGATTCCTGCATAAGACATGCCAAGACTGCAGGCATGAGGCACTACCTCTGCTCTCAAAGCTTAAATAACCACGGAGGCTGGCTTCTCAAAAGCTGGGATGGAGGCTGCCCCAAACACCCATGAATAAGGAGCTCCAAGGTGTCTACTCAGAGAAACAACTCAAGGAATCCTCCCTATGCATCTGGCAAATAGCATTGGAAGGCCACAGTGAACACCATCCTACTTGTGCAAACACATGCATTGCCAATAAGTTTAGTTTCAAAAGGAATGGATTAAAGTGGCAAGGTGCTGAGAAGAATGGAAGAGAAGGTGCATGTGTAAGCTGTACAGAAGATAGAAGATGCCTTGTACAAGACACAATAAAGATTCAAAATGAGGTATTCCCTTAATGAGGCTTCCCTCTGCTATTTGCAATTTAGGCTGCAGTTCTAATTGGGTGAACCACTGGGGGTTTGTTTTCAACCAGATTTGGGGGTAAAAAAGGTCACCTGAACCAAATGAGGTAGATGAAGTATTTGGCTTCCTGCGTGACATAACTGCCTAAGTGTCTCCCCATGCTGCAGTGGTAAGTGTGGCTATACATCTCACCTATGCTATAGTCCCCCAATGCTCAAGTAGCATATGCCACTGAATCCTGTTGCAGACTTTCAGACACATCTGTGAATTTGATCACTACCTTCTGGCTATACATGGCTTCTGTAGAACAAGCACTGGCAGATAGCTTTTGTCTCTTAGGGCAGACACTATTTTGACTTGGGCCAGCAAAGAGACGCCACCATTATCTAAGCCATAACATATCTCAGTCAGATCACTGAGGTTTTGTGGGGACATATTCTAGGGCCACCCATTTCTGAACTCCCATGCAATCTCATTGTCATGATTGTCGAAATTACATCTTTAAAGTTTATGTCCTGGGGTCTTAAAGCTCTGGGCTATTTAACTGAATTTTTATTCAAATAATCTAAACAATTTCAGATGACTACCTATGGTTTAAATATTGGCAGTTGACTATAAATTATGTTACTACAGGAGACAGTAAAATAATTTTAAAATATACTATTTAAGGTGATTCAAGGAAGACTGAGGATAACATTTAGAACTGATCATCTCCTTTTCATTTTTGTTACCAAGTTTGTCTATACTTTACTTATCTCCCTAAGTTATAGCCAGGCATGGTGGCACATGCTTTAATTCCAGCAGTCAGAAACAAAGGTAGGTACAATTCTATGAATTCCAGGGCAGTCAGGGCTACATTGTGATACCCAGTCTAAAAAAAGAAAAAGAAAAGAAAAGGAAAGGAAAGGAAAGAAGGAAGGAAGGAAGGAAGGAAGGAAGGAAGGAAGGAAGGAGGGAGGGAGGGAGGGAGGGAGGGAGGGAAGGAAGGAAGGAAGGAAGGAAGGAAGGAAGGAAGGAGAAAGAAGGAAGGACTGACATGTTTGGAGTTGTAACATAGGAATCCCCATAGAATTAGAGTACAACTGAACGAAATGAGTTTAAATGTCGTGCATAGGATTCTTAATGACTTAAGACTAGACTTGGTAATTACCAACAGAGATTACACAGATTCCCTACTTAGATTTGTGTTAAGTGGCTGAATCACTAAATATGGACATAGCCAGAATAGTAGGATATACTTCCACTCTTTACCAGTATTTTTTGTATGTTTGACTCAATGTTTGATTTTCACGACAAGGTGTCACTCTTTAGCCCTCTATTACCTGAAACTGGAGGAGATCTGCTCACTTCTGCCTCCCAAGTGCTGGGATTAAAGGTATGCACCACCACACTCAGTTCAAATACACTTTGAGTGGGTGCCTCCATGTATCATTCTAGAGGTAATTCCTGTAGTTTTTGCTGAAAGCAATCTAATGGATTAAGAAAACTGGTAATTTGGCTATTTCATAGTTAACAAAAATATTATAAAATGTGGCTTTTATATGAAAACGAATTATAGAAGTTGCCTTACATATATGCTTTTGAGTTGTACACAGTAAATCAAGTGCTGTTCAGAAGAGCAATTGAATTTTTAAAAACTTCAATAATTTGGCACCTCTTGACTAACAACATTTGAGCACAATCTGGCTTGCACTAGAATAACTAACTAGCACTGCCCACATTTTTCTCTTGCCCTCTTAAAATCTCAAGAAATGTTCATGTTCTGACAGGATCCCAGGGCCTACCTTCAAGCTTCAAGGGGTAAGCACAAAGTCTTCTAGATTATAGTTTGCTAAACCTTTTCCGTTAGCTAGAACATTTTATTTATGCTCTTGGCTCTATTGGCTCTCTGCCCTAAAGCAGGGGCGGAGCCTGCTATGCCATTCAAGATGAATAGAGAGATGATGAAATCCACTCAGCGCCCCCTCCCTTCCCATTACTATGTTCCAAAGGTATGGTTTGTGCTTAGTAGCATGCCTCTTCCTTCCCTGTGCTTAGCTGAGGTCTTTGATATCTAATATTTCAAAGTTCTGCTTCACCAGAACTGTCAGGCAATTGGCCACCTTCCTTTCCATCTACCTCGCACCCCCACACACACCAATTGGGGTGATTACGTGAGGGTTACCTTTTGTTTTATACATCTTCCAATCATTCAAGCATGGTAAAGCAATTTTAGATCATTATACAATTTTTCCACAAAATTCAATAGGCTTTTGTAAAATCCGTCATATACCTGGCATTGTACTTGGCATTAAAGACAATATAAAGGTATGTTACATGGTCCCTGAAGCTTACAAGGATTCTCCTGTTTTGCCAAGAAAAAGAGAAAAGGAGAGGGAGGAGGGAGACGGAGAAAGAGAAAGGGGGAGAAGGAGAGAGAGGAAGAGAGACAGAAAGGGAGAAGCAGAGAGAGAAAGAGAGAAAGGACAGAGAGAAGGGAGAAAAAGAGATAGGGAGAGGGGAGGGAGAGAAAGAAACAGAGAGGGAGAGAGAAATTAGATAATGAAAAATAGAACACATCATATATCAAAGTTAAACATATTCAAACAGTAGTACCTAAATTAGAAGAGATATATTGTTCAATGTATAAAATGAGTCAATATACTTGATTTGAGGCCTTTTGACTGTATATTTCTTTAATGAGCATAAATAAAAAGCCTCAGTTCTTTTGAATGCCTTCTTTCTTACTCATTCTGATCTTTTGTATGTAATCCGTAAAAGGCCATTGCTCCCTTCATAAATCTTCCTTAATTCAAAGCATAACTCCATAGTTCTGAAACTGAGCAGATTAGCTAGTGCTGCCCCTCACCGAAATGGTCGGGGATAAACATCTCCCTGGAGTCACAACTATAGTCAACGCAAAAGTAAATCAAAAGTCAGTTATGAGTTCCAATGATTTATCAATGAAATTGTTAATGGTGTGTGTCTGAATTATAGCATTATTACGAACCCTACCACCAATTGCTACCCCCATTACTTCATAGCATTTTGAAGCACGTAGTATTTTATGTACATGTATACATATTTATGCGTGCACATACATATATTTGCATCTATAAACTTGGCATTTCATGATGACATTTTTTTTTGCCACTAGATCAGCTGTATTATTTTTGGAAACATTATTCTCTTTGCTTGGAAATCATAACCTCTCAGTCAGTCTGGTTATGACTTCATAACTTTTATAGCTTTCACTCTGTATTTTTGCAAAAACCTTATTGTGATTATAATACAGTTTTCTCAGGTTACAGGGAGATGGAGTAACTTCACACGATTCATCTTTGAAGATGCTTAGGGTTCTTTGTTGGTGTATGATGTGTTTGTATGAGCAAAAAGTCTAACAGGGAGACTTTTAAACCAAACTGACTGTTTTCAATCTCGGCTTACTAATTAAATTACAGTTGAATCTCCAAGAACAATGCTTTCAAGGTTCTATGGACCCTGGAAAGAAGATTAAGAGTAATTTAAAATGCAGAACACCATTAATTTTATTCATTAGGCCTAAGTAATTCTCTTACTAATTTATCACTCTCCTTTTGGGAAAAGGAGTTTCTCCATTTCATTTCCATTTTCAAAGACTGACATCTTTTTTCATGTAAAACAAAAATCATGTCATTTAAAGTCTCTACTGATTTGATGCTATGTTTTAAAACAATGGCTTCTGTACAGTTTTAGATGCATGGAAATGACCTGAGTGTCTTCTTGACATGTGTATTGTAATCCAGAGCGTCTGGGGTGGGACTGAGCATCTGTATTCTTAAGCACCAGTTGATATGTCACAGATCTATCAACAACACTGTGAATGGCATGGCCAAGGCACCAGAACCTATTTTATAACCCTGCTCCAATAGCATTAGTTTTCTGTGGATCTCGTCAGCTTCCTGACCTTTATATTTCTGCGTTACATTTTCCTGCCATGTTTAGCATATTCGCCCAGTACATTGTTTATATCAAAGCCTAACAATTCAGAGTAATGTCACCAAATGATAAGAAACCTTCAGTGAGGACTTTGGAAAAAGTTCTTATATAGAAAACTAAAGTATGTTTTGGACACAATGCTTACTCATATCTAAGTGGGTTTCATGGGCTCATCCCAAGGTTTCATCCCATCCTTACCACCTGTATAATTCCCATCACAGCATTAAAAGAAACTCTGTACCCTACTATGCATCAATAATAAGAATAAGTTATCCCATTGTCTTTCAACTGCCCTGGTTATGGGAAACTTCTTCATATTGGCAGACCACCCCCCCAAGACGGAATGAAAGTTGTACTAGTCAAAGGGTCAAATGAACTCTTCTGAATGGAGCTTGAAAGAAGCAGGAAGTAAATTCCATCTGTACTGCCAACCCGTACTCCTCAGTACTTCTAACTGGGGCCGGAAATAACTGGGAATACTGAACCTATAGGATTTATGACTTATCTATGTAGATATGAAACAGGATTCTGGATGGGTTTTATGACATTTGCATATATTGAGTCCCCACAGAGATGGTGAGGAAATGTTGCCAAACTGTCCAGATGTATTCACTAGTGGACAAGTGCCAAATAGACTATGTAGCTAGATGTGCAGAATGCTCATAACATGTTCTTTGAGTAAACACCACTCATGAACCAAACCTGTCCTACCACCTTCTGCTCTCCTACTACACAGGATCAAAATGGACTTCACTAAACACAAATTAGGGAATATGTAGGGGCTGGATGATGGCTCTTGGGTGCTCTTATTTGTTGATATATTGAAGTTATAATTCCAGATATAAACACAAACAAGTCCTGCTTGGATGGGTTTAGAGTATTTGGCCCTGTTAGAGGCAAATCTCATAAAACATCCTGTTACTGGAAGAAGCAAAGCGTATGTCCCTCTGGCTCACTATTCCCAAGTCTGTCTTTGCACAGTCATTCAGAGAAAATCGTGGACATCCTCTGAGGTTGTTAAAGACCCCATTCCTTAAGATTTGGAGGAAGTTACAATGGGAATGAGAATCTGTATGTAGGACACTATTTGAGAAACTCCAAAACTTAGAGTTGGAAGCAACACTAGAGGTTTTTAGTCCAAACTGCTATGCAAAGCTGGAATCCTATGTCTCATTGCTTGGCTGATGGTCACCAGCTTGTACTTCAACACTTCCAGGAGTGAGAAATGCAGCACTTATTAAGATGATCGATGCTTCAGTGACTGTTCCAAATGTTGAAACACTCTCTCTGTGAAGGAGCCCAAATGCACCTTCCCTAAACTGTTGGTTCTGTGTTCTAGCTCAGCACCTTTGCATTATAAAGTCTTCCTCTATCTCGGCTCCCCTCACATTTTGTGTGAATCACACCATTACCCCCATTTCTTACAGCTTTATTTCCAGATCTAACACTATTCATCCACTCAAGTATGTGGGGAGCAGATTTTCATGCTCCTCAGACCCAAGTGTGGCACTAATACATGACCTAACTGTGGTGAAAGGACAACTATTGTCTGCAGGATGTGTAGTGGTTTTACTCATGTGATATATAATTGACATTTTTTTTCACCAGCCAATAAAACCTCTGACTTTTAAGGCGTTGTTAGGAAACCAAAAATCTGCAACATTCCCATAGGAACAGTCTTCCTCCTTGCATACTAGGTGATAGGATACTCTTTTCAGACCATGTATAAAGTCAGTAGAACCCCTTTTTAAAAATGATGGCCGAATAGATCTTGTATGTCATTGTCATTGGTCAGTTGTTTTGAATCTACTCATCTCAGTTAGGTATCAACTGCAGATGATGTTTTTAACTAAATAAAAGTGCAGACAAGACCAAGTATGGAGTCTCTTATGCTCCTTCATACTGGCTCTGGTTTACTGACAGAGAGGCCAGCTGATCGGAAATGGTCCTGTAAATGTTGAGTTGGGTAGGTTTTCCTTCGTGTTCCATAGCAGGCCACCAAGAATTATCAAAAACTTTTCTCAAAGCAAACATAATAATCATGGTATCAAAAAGTAGTGCGAGGTAGAGATAATCTAGAGCTCAGATTCCAAGATTTTATTCTCATTTTATTTTTAAATTCCAATAGATTTCTGCTGCTCACACGACTGTTGTTACGAGGAGCCAATGTGAGGTATGGAAAGAAGGCCTGTATCCACTTGAGGGTTAGGGACCATCTTCCTGTTATCTGCGATTCACTATTGCACAAGAACAATGACTAAGATTGGCTTAATAGAATCTGTCCTTACCAAAGTCATGGCTGATGGTGGTAATCTCAGTTTCTGAATCTGTATAAAAGATACTCCAAACTAATAGGTCTCTATCTAGAGCTAGCCGTTCTTTTACCCTGAAGTCTAATTTTAAGGCATTTCTTCATTGAGCCTACTTCTTTCATTCCTTTAAGAAGAAAAAGAAAACCAGATGGTGAGGCTGACAGTTACTATGTATATGAAATTCCTTAAGCAGTGTGGAGGAGAGTGCTTTATTTCACAATGCTGATGGAGTTCATCCTTTGCATCCTTAGTATCTTTGTTCTCTGCTGTGTTGAAATGAATGCTAATCACTTTAGTTATGGAGTAGGGTATCTTCAGATAGCAACAGATGTCTCTCACTCTCTTGTTTCCAATTTGGGGTGTGCTTTAGAAACTTTATGCTAAAAAAAATTAAAACTTAGGAAAGAGTAGGATTTTCCTTGTGCTCCCTCTAAACATGCAACATCTCCCACTAGATAGCAGTGTCATAATGAAAATGATGATGGCATTCTATCTGAAGTAGGCACACGGGCCGTGTTAAAGATGTAAAGTAACCTAGTTAGACTTTTCAAACTGGCTAGCTTCCTCCTTGTTTTGTTTTTAAAGATAGGGCTGGCAATAATCAGGGATGTTAAGAAGGGGCTGCCTATCAGCTTCCACCATTCTGATCACAATGAAAAACACACAATGAAAAACCTCCAATTGTATAGCTTCAGGACTCAAACCTCACGACCAATTTCAATGGCCATGAATTGGTTTGCAATACATATTCCCTAATAATCAAGTGCCAACTGTGCATGTGTTTATTTCCACTAAAAAGGACAAATCCCTTCATAAAGGAGAATGTTCCTGCTTCCCTCTGGTGAATTATTGGACTCTGTAAACGCTAATATAAATTATTGGCCTTTCCTAAGGAATACAATGCATTGACTGCTTACAATGATTACCCTTTCGAACAAGCAGTGTTGAACTTCTCTGATGAGATGGAACTGGGGAACCCAAATTGCTTTTAAGAGGCCTAATCAGGATATGCTTAAAATAGTGATACCCCTCAGACCTGACTGGCAACTGTTCAGAAAGGTCAAATTAAAGGCACAATTTGAAAAGGAAGCCATGATTTTATAACCAGGTTTATATTAATCCCAGGGATCTAAGCAGAAAACTCAGTTTATTCAAACTACCCCAATTAAGCCCAAAACACTGGCTAGATTCTAAAGTTTTCAGTTAACAGTAAAGCAGGAGAGAATTTTCAAATAGTTCTACAAGTTTCAACCAAGTGGCTCATAAAAATTCTAACAGACATGGTCTACAATGCATATGTCCTGGCATAAAGAACAGAGAATTCCTATGGATTCTACAGTGCGCCTGTAGAGGGCCTTGCTGTTTGGGGAAATGTTAATTGCTGTGCTCCTATCTTTCCACCAACCCAAGAAACTGTTAAAGACTATAAAGTTGAGTGTTTGAGGCAGGTAGGTTATTATAAGTTGTCTAGTGAGGCAATTCTGAAACTTTGTGAGGGCTTCAACTTAGAAAGGCATTTGGAGGGGACAGTCACAGGGAAAAACACACATTCAGACAGGACAAGGCAATTCCCAAGAGACTGAATGTCCAAATCCTCTCTTTTAAGACAGTCTTGTGTTCTATGTGTTTGGGACATGAGCCTATAAGCCCATTTTCATGGGAAAAAATCAGGCAACTGTGGCAAGTTAGTTATGAACATCTATTATTTCCAGAAGCCCCAACATATGACTTCTGCTTACTTCTCAACTATGGAAAAAAATTTAGTTTGGGCAAGCTTGTATTGCTATCCACCATGTGCCAGGAACTATTCTATGCCTATAGCAAAGAACTAGAAAACCGGGTTCCTTGTCTGCTTGAGTAAGAAGACAGGGGAAATGAGAACAGCAAATGTTTGTTACTGATAAAGGTCTAGAAGAACACAAAGTAGGCTCTACATGTAGTGGCACATAGCTGTAATCCCGATCACTTGGAGATTGAAGCACAAGGACTAGAAGTTCAAAACCAGCCTTGTCTAGATAGTAAGTTCAAGACTAATCTTGGACAGATGAGGCTTTGTCTCAGAACATAAACAGTGATGTGATGTGATGTGACATGACGTGGCGTGACGTGATGTGATGTGACGTGACGTGATGTGATATGATGTGATGTGATGTAACGTGACGTGACATGACATGACATGACGTGATGGTGTACACCCTGGAGACTTGTAGATTGAGAAATTCTCTGAAAATTATATGAGATTCTAATCTCCAAATCATTCCTATCTTGAAGAGCGAAGTGTCTGAGGAGCGTGCTTCATTACTGGAATGCTTACTTTGAGTAGACTGTGGCCATTAGTGTGACTCACTGTACCTTTCCCATTTCCACTAATCTTGTCCTGCATCCTTCCAGTCTGCGGTCATCTCTTCCAGTTCATGACAAGGGTGGAAGTTTCTCGTGTGTATGGTTCTTTTCCATTTGAGTTCACTTCTGGACTGGCAACTCTACAAAGATAAGGAGGGACCTTGCTGTCATTACATGAGAATTAAAATCTAGGGAACTATGGACATGGTAGTCCTAGGTAAAATGGAAGTGAGTTGAAATTTGCAGAAGTCTTTGAGGCCAGAACAGAGAGCAAAGAAGAATATATTTAGATAGCCTGTGATCTTTTACTCATAAATAATTGGGAGAAATTTGAAGTATTAATAAACCTGGGTAGAGCAAGAATGGGAAGCGACAGTAATGGGAAGAACAAGATCCAACAGAAACAGAATGGGGCCACCATAGGGGGTCTGGATTGGTTAAGGACTACTTAAAAGAGATTAGTAGAAAATAAAATCAGGAATGGAGGTTGGTGAAAACTACATAGTAAGTGTAAGTGACTGTAAGTGTTCAGTGGGGGCTTGGGGCCGAACTTGAGAAGTGTGGTTGAGCATCTTACCACTTTAGAACTCCTTCTCACCCATCTGCAGACAGTGTTGCTTCCTCCCTTCCCCAGTGGCATCAACATTTACTGCTGTGATGTTTGGCTTGCCTTCAGCTCTGCATTCTTCTAGCACCCTTGATCCTAAGTTCTTGAGCGTGTGCCACCTTTTTTCTTTCTTACCCTCTGTAGATAGACTTCTAACAGTAGTTTACCCTGATTCTCCACTTCCAAGTCTCTGGTCCACTGCTCATTTCTTCTCCCCACTGATCTTTTATACTGCCTTTGTCAATCTCCCTTATTTTTTAAAAAAAAATGTATTTATTTATTTTATGTGAGTACACAGTCACTGTCTTCAGACACACCAGAAGAGAGATATGGATCCATTACAGATGGTTGTAAGCCACCACGTGGTTGCTGGGAATTGAACTCAGGACCCCTGGAAGAGCAGTCGATGCTCTTAACCATCCCTCCAGCCCAATCTTCCTTATTTTTGTTCAGCAGATGTTTCAACCTATTTTCCTTTACCTGTTATTTGGTAGAATGAGCTTCCCTTTCCTCTTGAAAAAACCCATATTTAGTTCCAAGTCTTACCTATTTTTGATTTTATCATTCCTCAGTGAAATTTCTTAGAGACTCTTTTGTAATAGAAAGATGCCTGCTAAAATTACTGGGGAATTGCCATGGTAGATAATACCTGTTAAGGCATTAGAAGCACAAGAAGAATACAGAGAAGCTGATCCACGGTGAGATTGAAAACAGTTCTAAGAGAGATAATGATAGAATAACCTCATAGTTGCCCTATAGATTGAAGCCAACAGCTGGCCATTGGATCTGGGCAACTGCCAGTCACTAGCTATAGGCGACCCTCTAGAAGAACTGTAATTCTGGAAAGGGAATAGGCAGTGCTTTCAAGGGATTCCCACTGAGGGGGCACTGTCCATTACAGGGACCTTGCACTATGCATTTCCAAGCTGGACTCTACTTGTACCAGGGTCCTCTGGAAAACCTGCAGCTTAAGTTGCCAACTTCAGTGGCAGCAGTGGCATCTGCTCCTCTGGTCTGGGGGAGCTATAGTCCATCCTCTACTTTATCTACTTCTCTGTGTATACTATATTCAAGTATGTCACATCCTATAAATGTTGTGTCATTAATATCTAACATATCTATCCATTCTTTCCACTTCCAAAGCTAGTCTTTTCATTTGGCTTCTCTGTCACCCACCCCCAGGGTCTACCAATGAGACTGACCTTAGTCACTGCACTAGCATACTGTATTACACAACATTTACAATTCTTAACTGCTGTCTCACTGAGTATGGCCAGTTCTAAACTCCTTAGGAGATCACAGAAGTTCTTTGCTGACCTACCTTATCCACTGCCCTCTCCTGCTCTCCCTGAATTCTCCTTGGATACTTTTCCTTCAGCTAACTGGCTCTGTAGTGTCTGACTTACAGACCATACTCCTCAGAGTACAGAGTGTGACCCCAACACTAAATCACATTCTATATAGAAGTCATTTTTTCTCATCCATAGGCAAAGCCCTTGATCCAGAGCAGTGATAAGGCAGGCATTTTTCTAAATACCAGGATTAATCCCAGGAGATCACATGCCCTTTTGGGCTTCCCAGCTTTGGCAAGAAGACAACTCGACCCTGTTTGCTAGGCTAATCCCAGACTGAATGTTGCCACTAAATCCTTACTGAGCAGGACTTATGCACGAGCTGTTAACACTGATACACACTCAGTGCCAAGACCAGGCACCATTCCCCAAGCACTGATACATCCATGCCTGCTAATCCCCTTGCCTGCTGGAGTGACAAGGAAAGGAACCAGGTCACCCTGAGTCAGTGGAGTGCAGGCACAGGCTCTGCCACTGTGAGTGTGCCTGATGGTGGTATACGTGCCATGTTTATTCTCACATCAAAGCTGATAACATTAAGTTGTTTTCACTGGCCTTCTGTTATAGGTAAGCATTCGTTGGTCATTTCTGGACTTGATCATGAAAGGAACAAAGAGGAAGAAGAATGGAGAAAGAAACAGAGAAGGAACAGAAGATAAAAGAAGAGAGGTGTCAGAATTGTTAGTCTTAAATTTTAACTTCTAATGAAAACAGAGTCTTCCCTGAAGAGAACAGCTAGCATTTTGTCTTCAGACCCACAGCGTTGTTTAATCTCTCAGGGAGAACCCAACACCACCAGGACAGCCACCCACAGTCACTGAACTCTGCTTCCTGGTCCCTTGGGTGGTGATGGGGGGCATATGCTTTGGTGTTAGCAGGACTTGAAGGCAGAATGTTAGAACCCCCCTTCCTAGGGTTTCAAGCTTGTCCCTTCCCACCACCCTCTTGGGCTGAGTTCTTCTTGGGCTTGAGAATGTTACCCTAGAGGGGGCTACAGCCCCATAGGCTTCCTCCTGGCCTCCACCATTTGCTGTTGTTGGCTGCAAGTTCCATGCCGGGAGCCAGAGGCTCAGCGAGTGAAGACCCCGTGCTCAGCTTACCCAAACAGCAGGCTGCAGGCAGCCAGCACACGCTGGGCAGCTGTCTTCTGCCCCACTGGTGATGACGCCAGCTCCTGCATCAGATGTGCAGTCGCTTAGAGTGCCAAAGTCCCATCCCCCACCTGCATCTATACAGAGTCGCCTGGTGCAGGTCATGAGTGATTGGCAGTTTCTCTCTCTCTCTCTCTCTCTCTCTCTCTCTCTCTCTCTCTCTCTCTCTCTCTCTCTCTCTCTCTTTACCTTTTCCAGTGGA
Organism: Rattus norvegicus; assembly: GCF_021556685.1. Classification (NCBI taxonomy): domain Eukaryota; kingdom Metazoa; phylum Chordata; class Mammalia; order Rodentia; family Muridae; genus Rattus; species Rattus norvegicus. The sequence goes on from NC_141538.1 coordinate 106,163,000, forward strand.
TCCATACAGTTTTACAGACAAACGTCTTTGAAAGTTCTTTGGCCGTGCATTCCTGAAGTGTCCAATAAAACAGTGTTGTCCTCACAAGCTCCTGATTGCAATTCCTGCGTCTTTCTTGTTCTGCATTATCAACTGCCACATCCCAGGAGCAGTATAGTCTAAAGAGAAATTATCCCTGGCTTTTATCTTCATTTTGATTTTGTTTTGTTTTTTTTACTGTGGTCACAGAGCAAGGAAGAATAGATTACTTCCTAACAGTCACCTTCCTTGTGACGCCTTGCTAAGGATGTCCAGTTAGGGAAACATATGGGACAGATAAACACAAGTGGAAAGTGCTATCACAATGCTAATCAATTATCACAAAAACAAGGACTTGTTTCTTTCTCACCAGTCTTGCCACTTTGCGCCCCCAACCTGGGCCTGTCATTTGGAACCTTCTCAAACCGTGTTAGTTTGCATGTTTGTCCCTCATCAAAGAACAGATCATGAGCATTTACATGTTACTTTTATATCATGACATAGTAGGAGGCATGCTTCACCACATGAGTTATATATCCATATCTCATACCTATGCGGTCCATGTTCCAGAAGTCATAATGTGTTATCAATAGTGTCTTCTTGTACATCCTTGAATATTGTGTACATATTTTGAGTGGAATGTAATCTAAATGTTTTGAACCACGACAGGATGGATGTATTCTGTACCAGCACTGTGGCTTCCTAGGTGTTGACAAAGTGACCCGCCCTGTTGTTTGAATCATTATCCATTTGCCCATTCTTCCTTCCACTCATCCAACAGCATCAAGTAGAGTCCTCATCTTGGCAAGCTTATGTCACCAAAACAATCCTAGTAAATTACTGTGGAAATAAAACCAATACTCCATCCCAATGAGCAGTAGATATTATTAAATGTGTGTCTCCCTAATTTGATCTTCACTTTGTTTTTGTTTTGTTTTGTTTTTAGTGGAGAGTAGGTTACATCCTAGTTTCTCAAAATTGAGCTTTGCTAAATGTGTGTTACATATAAAAGTATGCAGAACATCTTGATGAGAGACTTAATACATTTACTGTTTCTAATGATTGCTATTGAGAAACAGTAAAAGAATGAAAAAGTTTTTTACATGTAGAAAATACAAGAAATCTCTTGACTTGATGTCTGTGATTGAGCTACTAATATGCAGCATCCAGTTTAATGTTCCCTTTAAGATCATTCACAGGCTGACATGGTCTACTCGATTAAGTAAAAATTTATGGTAAGCAATTAAAAAAGACATTTTTAGAATATTGGTCAGCCATAAAAATGTGCTGATTATGATACAACATAGATGGACCCCCAAAACATGCTAAATAAAAGATGAAAGACACTAAGGGCTATGGCTATATTTGATGCCCTGAACAGATAAACCTATGGAAGTATAAGGAATAGGAAGCAGTGGGAAGGAGTGAGTGAGGGGAATATTCTAGAACTATATGTTGTTGATGATAATTGGGGGTGCACCAACTTATAGTCAAAAATCATCATAAAAACTTATAGTTTTTATAAAAGGAGAAAAGTATCTACTCTCTTCAACCTTCTAACAACTGAGTCTCTATGGGGAAATTCAAACCTGTGCGATGTTCGTGAGAGTTGGTAAATATTAGCTTTCAATCACAAGGCAGTTCTAAAACAAGACAGGATCCTTCCCTCTATGGGGATAGAAAGGAAGATCTTTGAAATTCACCATGGACTGGCATGGGAAGGGAAAGAATTCACTCTAGAGAGTACAAACAAAGCCGCATGTGTAATGTCGTAAGATGAAGAATGACAGGAGGCCCTTCAAAGGCTTCCCGAGTTTGGAAAAGGAATCCACTTTTTTTTCTCTAACAGGAGATGCTAAGAAGACAAAATTTTAAATATGCATGTCCCTGGAGGCCACACATGGAATGGCCTCATCCTCTGGGGGAGCAGCATTGAAAATACAGTTTCTCCACACGGCTGAGCACAAAGTTTGAGCTATGTCACCTGAACAAAGGGGCTTTACTTCAGTTTTTAACTAAGTGCTTGGTGCTGCATGAGTGTGCAGATATCTAAAAGGTGAAAAGATAATAATGCTAACAAATGTTAAGGTGAGATAAAAATTGGAGTGTTGCAGACCCCTGCTTTGGTATGGCTGGAAGATGATGCATGCCGTGCTGACACACATCTCCATGGTGAGGAACAGTGAGCTGTAGAAGAGTGGCTGGCTTTCACTGTGGTCTGGAGAATAAAAACTTTTCTTCCTTTAATACCTTTGATAGATGCAACTCAAAATATCACGACGTATGTGTGTGTGCATTTGTGCACATACATGGCCATATGTGTGTGGCGGTTAGAGGGTGACATCAAGCATTTTCCTCAATCATTTTACGTGTTAGTTCCTTGACTCAGGTTCACTCAATGAACTTGAAGTTCATCAATTTGACTAGGACAGCTGCCAACATGTTCCAGTGATCTGTCCATCTCCCTGTTGCCAGCCTGTGATTACAGATGGGCCTACCATGCCTCCCTTTTACATGTAACATTTTAAACAGGTGCTAGGCATAAAACTCAGGTCCTCATGCCCACCAGCACTTACTAGCTGAGCTGTAACCCCACCCCCATAAGATACCTTTTGAAGACATAGCTAAAGTCTTATTCTAAAGAACCAATCTATTAGTTTGCTTCACACTTTAAATGAAATGTTCAAAGTAATTTAGGATGCATAATGAAAGGGTATTCCAGGTTTCTGTCTCCCTATTTCCAAAATGTAAGGAAAGTATGAAAGGGAGAGAGAGCTTGGGAAAAAAGGAGAAGGGAAGGATGGGGAAGAGAGAGAATATATAATTTCCTGTTCTATAAAAATTCCCCACAGATTAATAAGGTCATCAGTATCTCAAGTCACATCTATACATCATGCAGACTTTCAAAGGAAGAGACGAGATACTGGCATTTCAGTCACATGGGTTTGTTTCCCCTCACTACTAAAGAAGGAGGAGGAGAATGAAGAGGAAGAAGAAGAGGATGGGGAAGAAAAGGAGAAAGAAAGGAAGAAAGGAAGAAAGGGAGAAAGAAAGAAAGAAAGAAAGAAAGAAAGAAAGAAAGAAAGAAAGAAAGAAAGGAAGGAAGGAAGGAAGAAAGAAAGAAGCTTAGTTAGTCAAAATCCTGAATCCTCTATTATCTATGTCATAAACATCTATTCTATTTCTTAGGTATTCTAGAAATTTGTTTCTACAGTCCTGTGGTAGAGTTTAACTTCAGTATTTCAAAACGAGTCTAATGACATACTTCAGCTTCTGTGGACCTGACACCTTCTTTTCTCTTTTTCCCTCCCTCTTTCTTCCTTTCTTCCTTCCTTCTTTCCTTTTTTCTTCCTGTCTTTGCTTTTTTTTTTTTTTCTTTTTAGAAAAATGGAGTTAGGGACAGTAATAAAAAGAGCGCCACCTAGTGGCAAACAGGTCCCCAGGCTGATAGGTGCTGCCCTCCAGGGGAGAACGGGGCTGAGGAAAAAGGCTCCTAGGAACTTAAGTTTCAACTCAGCCTTTGCTACCTCAAGTCACCTCTGTACTGGTTTTAAGAAACAGAAGCAAGGGTTCATCTCCCTCTATGCCACCCCATCCTGAGTTAGGACGGGTGTTAAACTGTGGCTTTACAAGCCCGTGCTCGAAGTTTCTAGCCTTACCAACGCCACTACCATCTGCTTAAGATGAAGCCTCTGGGGCCTGGATATACGTCTTTCCAAATGGCCGGTCGTGCAAGGCTTTGAAGTTCTAGCCTTTGATGTTTTTTTATAGGGATAAGGAAACATATATTAAAGTCAGAGCTGCTCTGCACACTAGGCCAAGTAAGTGGGTCAATACTAAAGTTGTAATTTCATCTTCAGTGTGGAGCTTAACTCTTCTAGCTCTCCTGCTGATGACATCATAGGAAGTCACTGATGAGCTGACAGTCTTTTATGATCTAGCTAAGGATACATTACTTTAGTCTCTCTCCTTCAGTGTGTAATGAATACCAGGGCTTATATAAATGTTAAAGAATTATCTGTGAGAGAAAACCGAACCCTCTCAGTGAGCCAGAAGTAGATTAAAAGGCAAAAGCATTGCTGGTCCCAGGGCTTTATCTTTTGTTCTATGATAAGCCATGGAGGTCAGAGGCCTAGAACTCAGTCAGAATTGGAAGGTAACACAGAGAGAACATTTGAGGAAGATGGAGGATGGAGATTATAGAAGAGAAAATGACTTCATAAATCAGAGCAGGGTGAATCAATGGGATAAATTGTTAATTTGCAGTTCTTTTCAGCATAGATGTGCACTGTTTTTCAACTTCTCTATAAGAAAATGCTGGCAGGTTCTTGGGGCCCAAATCAAGAATATGGCATGCATGGCTTATAGCTCTGACTTGTCAGAGGAGAAACTACCAACTTGGAGGAGGAAAGCTAGAACATTGTTCTTACCTCTTTCATAAAACAGTACGAGTATGTTTTTGAATATATGACCTATGTGCTCCATTAAAAAAATGGACTTGGGGCTGGAGAGATGCCCGAGTGGTTAAGCACACTTGTTGCTCTAAGCAGAGGACCTGGGTTCAGTGCCCAGCACACACTAGGTGGTTTAACTCAAGGTCCAAGGCATCCAGAGCCTTTTTCTGGCCTCTACAAGAGACAGTTATGCATGGAGTGCCCTTATATACAGACAGGCAAAACACATTAAAAAATGAGTAGATTTTTAAAAAATTATTTGAAATAAATTCTTTTCATTAACGAATGAAATTGTGTGGTGCGAATAAGTAGCTATGAAAGGGAGGTCATTTTGTTTTCTAATGGCAGAGCTGCAGATCATTTTCATATTTAGGCAAGGACAATTGTACCATCCACATCTACACTAGACATGATTTTGTTCCTGTGGAAGTATGTCTAGCAGACATTTTACTTGTGATGTAAAGAGATTAAAGAGAGCTTGTGTGGTGATGGGGTGCGTTATCATGGTGTGACATAGCCATGAAAATGCCTCCTGGTTTTAGGGACTTCTCAGAAGCTTTAGATTCTTGCTTTGTTTCATGAGTGAAGAATGGAAAAATCACTGAGGACTTTCTAGAGGCCGGGCTCTGTATGAAGTGCTTCCTATGCGCCACTTTGAAATTCTCACATTGATCTTGTGAGCTACTGGGAATGGTTCCCTTCTGTAGATGAGGAGAGGAGAGCTCAGAGAGATTTAAAAACTCCTTCAGGTTTGCCTACTCACTAAACAGTGGGGGTGGGGTTTGAAATTACTCTTTCCTGGTTCAAAAACGCATGTCCCGTCAACACTGACTTAGCTGTGAATGAAAGAAAAAGTATGTGTATTGCTCACGTGCAACATTCTATCAGTTTTTATTGTTCTGAATTTTTGCATTAAAGAATTAAAATACCCATCTTGAAGATTTGCCTCAAGCAGCTTTGCTGTATTTCATCAGTGTGCCTTCCTCTGTTGTAAGAATGGCTGTCCCTTGAGGACAGACTCATATTGCTTGTCTTACCTTAAATAATTTTCCAGGGAAGAACAGATACAAGTCATCTGTTTAATAAGTAAACACCAAATAGACAGGACATGGACATTAAGGTAGGAAAACCTCCTTAGAACTTTTGTACCAGTGCAAAATGGCCATATTCACCCCTGACCTCCTAGCAGTTAAAAAAAAAAAAAGAATAGAACCGTCTAGTCAGCAGGAGCTAAGGCTATGAGCACTCACATTGAGCCATACCCTTCTCTCCAGGCCGTATTTAATTTGCCTACCATAATCCAGTGAACAGGTACTATGAGTAACATCATCTCCCACATAAAAAAGACGAAGTTAGGAAGTTAATGTGGCTTTCCAAAGTCAACTAGAAAGATATCAATCCAGGAATCAAACCAGAGCAGTTCAGCGTTTAAATAGAAGTTCATAAGCACCAAGATACCACATAACAAATGCTGTCTGTGCTAGGAGCCAGTCTTTCTTCAGAAGACTAGGTTATACTCTGGGCTTGTTCTGACAGTGATGATCAGATTCTTTCTCCACTAACTTAGTGTGGTGGTTTCTAAAATTGTAGTCTTTGCTCCAAAACTGACCGATCTATCATTCCCATGGAAAGGTGTGTGTGTGTGTGTGTGTGTGTGTGTGTGTGTGTGTGTGTGTGTGTGTGTGTGTGTGTGTGTTAAATGAATTCCTGGATCAACCTGCAAGTTGTCCTTCAAGATCTCCACATACATGGTGGCACACACATGCTCCCACATACACATTCATACACACAAATAAAATAAAAATAAAATATGAATAAAAAGTCTGAATTCTTTGGCTTTGCTTATTGAATGCATCAAAACAAATTGGACATTGGCCTTGAAAAGATGAAATCTTAACAGTTCAGTTAAATATAAAATTGTTTGCACTGTAGTGCGTCTTTTTTCCTTACATAGCCAATTGTATTTTATTTGTGTATTTTATTTGTGTATGCATTTGTATGCATGCATATGGGAACCAGAGGTCACTATGGGGTATCTAACTCAATTCCTTTCCATCTCACATTACTATACAATGTCTCTTAATGAGTCTGTAGTTCACCAATTTGGCTGGACTGCCTAGCCCACAAGCCCCCATGGCTCCTCTGTCTTTGCCTTCCCAGAGTTAGATTTCACACTCAGATCTTCAAGTTTTCACAGCAAGTACTTCACAGACTGACGCATCTCTCCCACCATACCTTATTATATAAAAATGGCCAAGTAGTAATAAACACCAGCATTTGCTTATTCTATGATTTCAATGTTGTGACATTCCATTTTCTTGAGGAAGAAATAGAGTAAATAAAGCTATTTTACTGTAAATGTGAAGTAAGCAGATGATTGACAAAGAAGTATTATTCACGATTCCCGTCTAAATGTTTCTAGACATAGGTTGGGGGATGGCTCTCTTGGCAGACGCAGGACAATGTGAAGTCAGATCCCCAGAACCCACACACAGCAGTCATACCTGTAAGTAATCCCAGACTTAGGGTGAGACAGAAACTTGTGGATCCATGAAGCTCATTGGCCACCCCGTCTAGCTGGAGGTTCAGTGACTCTAAAAATCAAAGTAAACAGTGACTAAGAAAAGATATCAGACCTTGGGCCTCCAGCTGTGTGTGAACACACATAAGCATACCCACATACACTCATGAGTAGATATACATTCCGTACACATACATTACACTCAGAACAAACACATACACACACACACACACACACACACACACACACACACACACACATCTGGAATTTTTCTATCTTTGATTTGAATTTTTTTATTAAATAATCATTAGTTGATTTTTTTTGCTTGTATTTGTATAGAAAATCCAATATGTTAAAACACATGAATTTCTTGTAAAACAGGAACAAATTATACCTAATAAATTCAGATTAGGGGCTGGAGAGATGGCTCAGTGGTTAAGAGCACTGACTGCTCATCCAGAGGTCCTGAGTTCAATTCTCAGCAACCATGGTGGTGAGAATTGGTGGCTCACAGCCATCTGTAATGGGATTCAATGCCCTCTTCTGGTGTGGCTAAGAGAGTGACAGTGTAGTCACATGCATTAAATAAGTAAGTGAGTAAATAAATAAATAAGAACAGTGTGCATAGAACAAAAAGAAGCTAATACTAACTATGTATATTTCTATACCAAATATTTACCTAGTCCTTACCATAATCATGTAATGTTGACCCATTGCTTCCCATGCATTTTTTTAAGATGAGGCCTTTTTGTGGTCCAAGCTGACTTTGAACCCACCGATCTTCTGCCTCCACCTCCCCAGTGTTACAATCGCAGACATGTTTGCCGTGACAGGCCGTTCCTTGTTTTATAGAAGGAGCTGGCAGCAGGAAGTTTGGTAGCTGGCTTTCGACCATGTAACCAGGAAGTGACAGAGCCAGGCTTTGATTCCAGAACCGAAGACGTCTTTCCCTACTGCACAGCACATTACCTCAGTTGTTGATCACCTCCTGCGAGAAGGCAGACGTTTAATAAATGCCCAATGGGACAGGGAAGAGAAAAAGCAACGGAGCAATGATCTTTTAGGATTAAAGTTCCAGAAACACTATATGTGGGCTTAAGTCTAAGACGGAAAGTAGATCTCACTTCCAAATCTCAGTGGGAAGGTATACCCAAGGGGGGTGTTGACATCAATATTAGTCTGGATTTGTGCTGGCACGCATATGTGGTTTGCTCAAAGCATTTTAAAAAGATGAACTAAAATCGCTGTGCTACTCTGGATTTATTTTTCTTTCTTTAAAATGCAAAAATAATCAGGTATGGGTTTTATGGGCAGGATTTAACATCAGTCAAAAGTCTATCAAATTATTAAGAGTATCCATCACAGAGAGTCAACAAAGGAGGGTGCTGAGCAGGCAGTTTGGGCTGACATGTTTATTGTACTGTGAATATGCAGGAACCGGACCATACGGAAAGCCAGGTGGGTCCATTCCAAGCCTGGACAGTCTTCGCAAGCCACAGGAGGTACACAGGGCAAGTTGGTTCCTGAAGAATGTCCAGTCAGAAAAGCCCGTGGCACATATGTTACAAGAAACAGCTACATCCGTGGGTAAACATGCGTTCCCCCACACTGATTCTTCCCTCTGTCCTTCTAAACCAGAGAGGACTTCCACACTTTGTCTCATAGCAAAATGAAACCTGCCTTTGGACCCTATCCAAAGAAAAAGTTTCACTAAAAAACCTTAAAAAGATGTCCTTGTGAGGTGACATCCTGAATAAGGCAGTCTTGAGTATGAACAGGAAGACAGTTCTGATGAGTGAGGGTTGCTTTCAAGTTTCAAATTGATATGAGCTTTTTTTTTTTTTTTAAGCAAAGCTTTCCTTTAGCTGGAGGGGAGGTGAGGCAATCCCAAGAACTGGGCCACACAATGGCTGTGCTGATTGTTTACATATCTTTTTGACTAGTTTGGAACAATGGTAGTAGAGAGTGTTTTGAGCTCTGTTTACCACAAGGAACAAAAAATCAAAATAAATATCCAATTGGCTTCATAATGAAGCAAATATTTTCTGCATTATGTAGTAATGAAAGTCCGTGTACACTGTAAATAAAGTTTGCTCAAGGGCTCTGTGAAAAAAAGCCAAGTGTGAAATGACAGCCAGCATTCTACTACAGAGCAAAGAGAGCTTGGAAATTAGTCACAATCCCCGAGGCTGAGGGTTGGAAAGTGTTTGCTTTGGTGCCTTTTTACTCTGTAGAAAGTGTAAAGTGCTGGTAGGATTGGCTTCATGCCCTCTGTGTCATTATTCATTGAGATAATGGGGAAAATGAATGTCATACCTATGGGGAGGTTGGGAAGGGGAGACAGCACAGACCTCTGTGGGAGAAAAGAGAACCATCAAAAGAAAGAAAAGCAACAACATCCTAGTGTTCCTTAAGAAGTTAACTTGACCGGGGAAGGACTTGACCTCAGACAGGCCTATACAAATCCCTATCAAATGCCCAGGATTGTTCATTCCTTCTTGAAATGAGACGCCTGGCTCTACCCACTGCTCCTCACCTCCCTCTGTATGAATGTTCCCAAGGAGGCCAATGGTGGGAGCTCTGTAGTGAAAGGTGCCTGGACCCAGATGTATAAAAACTTCGGAGGTGCTGACTGTTTATGTATGGACATGAGAAGTCCTGTTTGGTTTGTCCGTAAGCTTTCAGTCGAAAGCTTTGATAGCCCTGGAAACATTTTTAGAACTCCATAAAAACAAATATGTGCCCCCACCTTTCTGACCAGCAAACAAGAGAGAACATAAAATAATTAATAAACAAAAGCCTAGGCCTCAATAAGGAGTCCTTTTGTTAAAGTCTGAATCCCCAGTTAGGAATCCCTCCAGGGGTTTGCTCTTTTGTGTTGCTTTTGCTGAGCTACTCAGGGAAAAATGTCAAGGAGCCTTGGAGAGAGAAGTTTGGCACAGAGAAGCAAGGGTCTGCTGCCAGCGGGCCAACGTGGGAAGGACACAGGCCGCTGGATGAGCTAGTCATCCACTTGGTGTCAAGAGAAAATGACTGCTATCGTAATCACAAACCAAGAAGCTTGAAAACTATGATGATATCGGGGCCAAGTGTCACAGCTGCCAGGAACAGAGAGGAAAGTAGAATAAAGGTCATGACCTACCTTTCAAATGTTTCACTTTCAAGCCCCTAAACATTAAGTTAGAAAAATCACCTACCAAAAGCACATTTTGAACGTTGACCTTAAAATTCATCATTGTTGAAATAATGGCAAGAAATAAAGGTTCTGAAGAGTTATAAATATTAACATAATTCTAGATGATTTCTCCCTGACTCTAAATACCACAGCAAGTAAATAATCTTATGGTCCATATATGCGTATACTAGACATTTGCTCTATCCTAGTCCCTGTGGCCTCCACAGTGCAACCACTTCTCTGATGTGTTGCCCTCTACAAAGCATCGTGTGCCCAAACTGTGACCACTCTATCGTATGTCTCTGCAGGAAGGAAATGTGTACATAAAATGTATGTCTTCTTACAAGTTCCTGTGCCTATAATCTCTCAGTAGTGAGATTACTTCGATTATTAGTAGTATTCAGCAATATAAATTTTGATTGTTAATATACTTTCTTGAAAATGTTTCTATGAATATAATATACAGAAACTTTCTTTGTTCTCAAGTACTATGCCCATTTATGGAGAAATACTATTCATTGCCAGAAGGAGAAGCAGTTACTGAAAAATCATATATACATATTTGTATGTGTATATATTTGAAATTTTTATGCTATATATTTTGATTATATTCCTTCCCTTCCTCTAACTATTTCCAGATCTTCACCACCTCCCTATCCATACAACCTTGTGTGCTTTTAACTTTCATATTTACTCCTATAGATGTTAAGGAATGCTGACTATATAAGAGGGATGAATTGAGGGCTTTCAAGGAGGAATTTTGTGAGAATATAACTCAACTCTTTGAATTCCGTTGGAAATGGAAAACAGAAACCACTTATGGATTCAGTATCAAAAATTATCCTGAAAATGCTGTCAATGGCTCAATTATTTAATTTAAATAAAAGATTATGAGTAACTTCTCTTATAGAATGATTTGTCCTCATCATAAGGGCCAGTTATCTTTCAGTGTCTGGGATATAGACTATATGTTTTACAGTGACTCACAGTGCTGCTTTTCTCTTAGAGACAATGTGTTTGAATTAGTCATAAATAATTAGAAAAAAATCAAAGTATAATCAATATTTCTTTGCTGATACAATCCACTTTGATAGATGGTATTACTAACTCTCATGTTGTCAAACTTTGCAAAGGCTTGTGTCCAGAATATGTAAAAGTCTCCTAAATCAGTCATATAAAAATTAACAACTCAGCATAAACTGGACAAAACATCAACAGTCAGAAAATAGACATATCTAAAAATCTTGCATGAGAGGATGTTCATATGCACTTTCCAAAATGCATGCTGAGATCACAGTGATATACTACTGCTACATACCTAGTGATGGGACTGGCACTTTAACGTCTAACAGTCCCAACTGCTGGCACGGATGCAAGGAAGCTGGTGCCCTAACACTGTGGTAAGAATGTAAAATGAGAAAGGCACTTTGGAAAACAGCTTAGCAGTTGCTTATGTTAAACATACACTTACCATATAACCCAGAAATCCATTCTGAGATATTTATACAGGGGGATGAAAATGTATCTCCATGCAAATATATGTATAGGAATGTTTATGGCGGCTCTGTTCATAACCACCCCAAACTGGAAGCTTCCCAAATATCCACTAACCATTAAATGAATAAACAAATGTGCTCTGTCCACAGTGGATGGATATTTAGTCACTGAAGTGGGGAGGTTAACAAACGGATACAAAAGCACGGAGTGATAGAGCGATCCTGTATCACGGCTGCTTGGGGAGGTCATGACGGCAATTGTTTGTCAAAGCACGTAGACTTATAAGTGGCAGTGGCAGCTTTTAGCTATCTAAATGATACCTCAGTAAACCAGCTACTTAAAAAATACTTTGGAGGTGCAGCATGACAGCACTATTGTTTAATTACTATAATATTTGCTATGATTTAGTTTCCATCAGTCAACAAAAAGGCCAGTTTTATTTCTAATTGATATGGGTGAGTAATAAGCTCAAAGAAAATTATCTTTCTTAATGCTAAATAAACTCAACTGTTTTCATACATACATCGATGCATGTGTGCGTGTGTGTGTGTGTGTGGGTATGTGTGTGTGTGTGTGTGTGTGTGTGTGTGTGAGAGAGAGAGAGAGAGAGAGAGAGAGAGAGAGAGAGAGAGAGTCAAAATATTCTATGTCAAAATAATCAAAGATGAGCAAAGGTTTATTTTGGGCACAGCTTAAGAGTTTTTAGTCCACGGTTGATTGGTCCCAATGTTTTGGCTTATGATAACGGAGTGCATCACAACTGTGTCTGTGCCAACCAGTTTCAGAGCTCTGCCCTGTTGACCTAAACTTCTTTACCTCCTAAGGGTTCCACTTGCCACTAGAGGGCTACAAATAACATTTTCATTACAAGGAACTTGGGGGAACACCAAACTTAACAAACTCTTTATTCTCACTTAATATCCTCAAAAGTGATTTACTTAAAAAAAATCAGGTTGGGAGATTAGAAGAAACAATATGGTTGAATGAAAATAGCTATCAAGGATGATGGCTCTCTTTCTCAGTGGGCTAAACTCAGAATATCCTTATGTAGATCAAAATATCCTCTTTCCAAAGATGAACAGAAGGCTCATGGGTTAAGGTCATTCCCTACTCTTCCAGAGGCCCAAATTGAGATCCTAGCACTTACATTGGTTCTCAGCAGCCATATAAGAGGGCTCAGAACCATCTCTAATTCCAGCCCTAGGTGATCTGCATACACCAATAGACATACACAACACATACACATAACTTAAAAAAGTAATAAAAACCAAATCTTTAAAAATAATATATTCTATTTCCAAAGCCATGCTTTTTGTTTTTATTTTCTATGCATAAAACTATATAAAACTAGAGTATAGCAGAATAAAACGTGAGGAATTTCATTCACTCTTAAGACAAGCACTGTCATGTGAGTTCATGGGGTTTTAATCCAAGGAGCCTTCTTTGAAGCTGGTATTTGGAATTGTTCTTTTATTTGGTAACCTGACGTTTTTTTCCGCCCTAGATTTTTCACTTAGGCAAAGTTCAGGTACTTTTGGAAATTCCAAGAAATGTGATTTAGAAATGGTTCTGAAGCAGTTGGTTAAATGGTTGCTACTCAAGCATGAGGACTTAAGTTTAATGCCTCAAAGTTCCTATAAAAGTGAGGTCTACCAACAAAAGCCTGGATTTCCATCTTTGAAAGGCAGAGATAAGAGGATTCCCAGAACCTGCTGGTCAGTATGGCTGGCATGGTAATTCCAGCTTCACTGAGTGACTCTGTATCAGAAAATAGAGAATGATTGAGGAAGACACTGATTTGACTTGTGGCCTTTACTCATTCACGCATATATACACACACAAACATACAAACACATGCATACACATGTGAACACACACACATATACACACACACATACATGAACACACAAACACACACACAACTGAGATTGGAGGCCATCAGAACATACAAATGTATCCAAACTCTCCTGAAGTTTAGATTTAGGCGAAAGTCCTGAAACTCATATTTGCATGAATGCATGAAAAGCAGAATGCACCCTCATGCACATCTCCCTGTGAGAACTCACTGGAGTGCTGATTTTCATGGTAGGACAACCATATACACTGGTCTTCTGTTGCCATCATCATCATCACTGAGCTCATCACCAGTTTAGAGTTCACTTAACATCCACAACACCCCACTTTGTATGTTCCATGGCATAGAAAGCCTTCTATATCGACCTCAGGTCATTTATCTGCACCCTTATTCTGGTCATGTAATAGGATAAAAATCAGGTTTCATTCAAAATACTGCTTGGCATTTTTTCAGAGAAACTATCGCCACTCTCTTCATATTCACGTAATATTGTGTGATTCAAAAGGCTCTTGTGGGCAGATATTTATCTGGCTGCTCCAGAAATGAAACTTAACATGCTCAGTTTCACGTGTTACTAATTAGTGCTATCGAAGCTTGTTGGTTCATTTTGAATCTTCTTGAAGTCTAGAAAGGATGGAGACCAAAGCCTTAATGCAAATGTCTCAAGCATGCCCCAGGAGTGCTCAATGACCTCTGTCACCTACTATCCTGATGACATGGGCTTGCATTCAATACCTTCAGGGCAGAATTCTAGAGAGCAGAGTTTGGATCTTGCCTTACCTCACTTTTCTTCTGGTTCTCAATTCTCTTAGGAGTTGGTGCTACTCCCTTCCTTTTTGATAATGGAACCAGGAGTAATGAAAATTTGAAGTTTCATTGTACCTTATAAAATAATTATACAAGATGAGATTAATGATAAGCAAATAAAAATGACCTCAAGCATGTGTCGAACCAGCCACCACTACTGCATGCGCCATTGAGGGCCATCTTAGGCCTCATAAACAGTGTGTTCTGTTACTGCTTCAAATATCGAGGAGAAACAAAGTGGAATTTTGTGTTTCACCTGTTTCATTAATATAGCACTTTTCTTCCTCCACCCAATTCATGGGGTTGAGTGGGTGTGAATATTATCTACATGCCTAATTAATCACGAGTTTTATTACATCACTTCCTGTGGATCTCCTAAATTTATATTTATTGAAAACTGCTTAATCCATCAAGCTAAATTTACTATTCATTGCAAAGTGAGCTTCAGGTATGGGAGGCTTAATATGGAACCTGATAGCCTCCTACTTATTAACATTATGATTTCTCTCGGTGCTTTCCGGCTCTCTTATAAATACATTTTTTGTTCAAACAGAATAGTGCATTCATAGTCACGATTGTATACAGGTACAAGTTGTTCGCTTTTCTCAAACATTTGGAAGAAATACAAACAAAACCCATATGTTTTAAATATTCCACAGAATACCTTTTTCCCATGTGCTCATATGCTACAAATGTTTTTAAGCTGGTACCATTCCAAAGGAGTACCACTTACACCCTCATTTTATGACACATATTCCTAAATATATTCATAAATGCATTTCACTTATGTGTATTTTAAAAAACTAGCATTAAAGTCCTAATATACCCTCCTCACTCTCCCCCTCCATCTCTCTCTCCCTCTCTCCCCCTTCCCCCTCTCCCTCTTTCCCCCTCTCTCCCTCTTTCCCCCTCTCTCCCTCTTTTCGCCTCTCTCCCTCTTTCTCCTCTCCCTCTCTCCCCATCTCCCCCTCCCCCTCCCCCCTCTCCCTCTCTTCTCCTCTCCCTCTCTCTCCCTTCCCCCTCATCCTCTCTTCCCCTCTCTCCACCTCTCCCTCTTCACCCCCTCCCCTTTCTCTCCCCCTCTCTCTGTCTCTTCCTGTCTCCCTCTCGTAGTCTCCCCCTCTCTCCCCTTCCCTCTCCCCTACCCCTCTCTTTCTCTCCTTCTCTCCCTCCCTCCTCCTTCCCCCCTCTCTCCTCTCTTCTTTGCTATCTCGTTCTCACAAGTCTATGTTTCTAAAACATTTTATAAGAATCTAGAGTGACTTGAAATGCTATCTTGTCTGCTCTCCTCCTCCAGAAGAAGGTACACTTTGGTTGATCTAAACTGATGAGACTATAAACAAAAAATTGAAGCAATGAATTTTTAAAGGCATGTGCAGCATAGACCTCATATAACAAAAGTTGCCAATTACCTTCCAGGAAAACAAATGCGTATGTATATACACATACATACAAAGACATTTCAGCTGACTTACTAAGAATTGCCAACTCCAGCAGTGTGAAATGGCTCAAAGATCTAAGGTTCATTTCCCCCTGATTAAAAGTTAAAGAAGAAAACTCAAAATGTGTGCTTGGTAAATTCATTGTGTCTTGGATACCTCATAATCCAAAATCCTTATCTCTAACTAAAAGTCCTCCTATTTCAACTTGTTCTCTTCATTGAGGTCATAAAGAACAGTTAGTCACCATTACCTTTCATATTCTCGAAGACCACATTAAGCCCCACCTTGGATGTGTCCTCACCAAGATAAATAATCCAGGCTAAGTAACTCCAGTTTGGCTATACCTTTTCTCAGAGGCCCCATTATTCAATTCTTAATCATCTTGGTTGACTTCCTCTGAACAGCCTTCAAGTTTTCTGTACTCCTCTGAGGTTAGAGATGCTGTAATTATTCCTCGGACTCCAGGAAAGGTCTACAGAAGTACTGTTGATGCTTAATAAGACTTGTTAGCCCCATAGCCTGGGCTCAGCCCTCACTTACATTCTCTCTTTCTGTGCTGTGGTAGACAGCTCCACATTTCATCAGCAGGCTCTCATAGCTCAGCCTACTGTACTTCCCATTTTTCTACACAAAATCTCTTAACCAGGGCACCAAGATTTTGAACAGCGCTACCCAAGGGAAAATTGCAAGGACACTGCTTGCGTGTTGAGCAAGGGTCATCGGACATAACACCTAATGTATTCAGTTCAGATAAACTTCTACAAACATCTGCAGATGTCTGGACTTCCTTTTTTCTTTGCTTAGTAAATGTATTTTTATTTCATTTTCTTTTCAAGTTAGAAAGATGTAAAATAAAGGTTCATTTAATTCTAGTTTTCAAATATACATCCCTTTATCTCTCTGGAAACTGAGGCTACTTTTATTTTTCCATTGAGATCTTCTCCAAATGATTATGGGCCTCAAAGTACACTACAGTGTCTTCTGCACCCTTACACCACCTTGAGACTATGTCAGCTGTCTCTACACCATGTCATTTACAACAATTTGAAATTATCTGTTCCTTTTAATAGTTTTGTTCTATATCTTTTCCAGAGTACAGTGCAACCACCACAAAACCAGGCATGATATCTCACTGTCCCACTCCTGTAAAATCTAAAACAGTTCTTGGAAATAGGCTTGTTCTTTTCATTTGGAAAGAGACTCTTCCTTCTCCTCCTCCACAGATTACAATTTTGTCACCCTACACTTCAAAATCTTTAAATTATGTGTCCTTAGGGAAGCCCTTCAGTATCTATGTACTTTGTGTATCTTGTCATTTATCGTACGTTAGAATGCTGTGGACATTTAAATGACTGCTCTTACTGAGTTGAGCTACAAACGTGGGAAACGATTTTGATAAATAAGAGGGAGTACTGATATATCAGTTAGTATAAAATGAAAATACAAAAAAATATAGTATATTAAGTATATACCAAAAATGATCAATTACACACAAAGAAGAGAAGATTTCTACATGGAGTATTTTCACCTCTGGAGCATCTCTCTGTCCTCAAGAAGCCAGAATGGATTCTGAGTAGTTCTTTAGACAAAAGCACAGGAAGCTAGAAAACAAAGAGGAGTAGGAAAAAGCTACTGGGCCTTCCCTTTCCCCTCAGGATATAGAAAGAATTCCTACTCGTAATTTTCTTTGTGCACATTATGTTTCAATAAAGAAAAAAAGTTTTTTTACCTTGAGAATTCTTCAGCCTGCTTACGTTCTGTCTTAGCTCACACACAATCACAAGTAGGCATAGTTGACATCCATTCTCCTCCAGGGACAGAAGAGAGGATGTGCCTGTGTCTCAACAATCGAATCTATTCCACGCACAGGCTGGGGTCAGTGAGCTGGGCTTCTGGAGTTCTAAGTCACTAGGTGCATGCAGTGCTGCCTCTCACGCCCGTGTAGAAAGAAACCTGTCTGCTCAGATCTTACCCATTTTCTGCTGCCGTGAAAGTTGACCATCAGGTCACAGGGTTTTAAAGAAGAAAGATAGGATTTTAAAGCACTTTGGAAAACTCTTTTTTTTTAAATTGAAATCAATAGTTTGAAAAATACTTTTTGTGTGTATTCACAGGAATAAATAATACAACCTAATGGTGATTTAGTCTATGTATTCTAACAATAAAATACACACACACACACACACACACACACACACACACACGCACGCACACATACATGCGCGTGTGCATACACACAGCATTTTACCTGGTAATTACATCGTTACTATGTGGGATATACCTGTGTTTCATTAGACATTTTTCTCTTGTTTTTGATACTTGTTATAAAACATGGATTCTCTATTACTGGATTAATTCATGGTTAAACGGCAACTTACTCTCCCTATAGAGGTATGAATACAAGATGTGAGTACTTGAATGTAAAACTTGCAGATTCAACTGTGGAACAGGCTAGCTTCTCTTTGACTTAGTTCATAAGATTTCCAGAACATTCCTTAGAGACAACAGCTTAATCGAGGTTTAATATATGCTGAGTAGGGTTGGGCCAGAAGATGCTGACTGAAGAGGCATTCTGTCCGATGGTAATGGGAAATCTGAGTGACTTGCAAAAGTATGCTTTCCTCATGGGTGAGTTTTCAAGGCCAGAGCAATAAAATCTTGGATCTAGAAGGGACTGGAGCAGTTCTTTGATTTTTATGACAAAAATATTTTCCTGCATGTTCTGAGTGCAAAGTCTTGTTCCTGTATCAACAGTATTTCAATAAAGAATATTTGCTTATTTGAGAAGATATGTTTTAAACAAAAAGAACCTTTAAAAATAAAAGCTGTACACTTTTCTAAAAGTTATCATAATTACTGAGTTGTAGAGGTCATCCTATTATTTTATAATTCACATATCTGTTTGAGACACTAGTTCTACATCTTCAAGCCATGCATTATTTAAACCTTCACCAAGTAACAACTTAAGAACTTAATATCTGCTGCTGACCATTCAAATATGACATATACATGCTTTCTATGTCAAAATGATATCATCCAGGAAATAATATATTGTAAACAAAATGTCCTTTGTATTTCACGTTCCTCGCTGGTATTTTATTGGGTATACTAGATATGCCACTTTGACCCCTGGTTCAATACTAAGTGTTGGTATTTATATTTCAAGCACACTGCTCTTCTGGGAACCTCATCTCACTTGTTATTTTAAGCATAAGCATTGACTGGGTTCCTTAGAACAGTACTGTGTGGAGAGTGTGGGTTCCAATGGTGACCGGAAGAAGATAAGTTCCTACAGTTAGAAAATTTATGTGCAAAAGTCTACAAATCAGCACACATTGCTAATCCAGTTAGTTAGCTAAACCTATCAGGCTTAATCAGATTCTATGGGAAATTATTAAAGTATGTCATTTTATTTTAAAATAAAATCGATCCCTTATTTTCTTAATGGGAAAGGCCTGCAACCTGCAATGTGCACTTGGAACATTATTTTAAAATGAGCACTCACTAGCCCCTATTGTTAGGAGATTGGGACAGCAATCACAAAGCCAGATTTAACTAAGAGCTGAAAAAACAGAGAGGAAGAAAGGGATAAAGGAAGTATGGTGGACATTTGTCTGCAAAGGATGGTGCCCTCAGAATGAAGTGAGCAGGTAAAGCGAGTAGACTCCAGAGTCCCGGGCAGATTGCCTGGGGCATGGGTAAGCCCGCTAGAGGGGAAGGCTACCAGCATCTTCCACGGGGTGCGGTGGGATCCCGCAGAGGCATGGGAGGTGCTGGCACTGCCGTCCAGAGCTGCATTGTTTTGATGCTCTGACTCAAGTTTGAAGCATGACAATTCAGGATCAGCTAAGCCGCTGAGCAACCACACCCTACTCTTGGCAAAAATATAGATCATATTATATTACGAAAGCGAGCACAATGGAAAGTTCTCTTCAAATAATAAATAAACACTGTATCTTATTTATAAATCTTGTCAAGATTCTTCAAGGACTTGCCCAGCTCCCTGACGAAAGCCCTGTTTGTTCGCTGTGAAGGATGCTGCAGGCAGAGGAGCTGTCTGAACAACCTACCCCCCGCTTCAGGTTCAGCTTCCTCAGCGTTAATACACGGGCTGGCCTTTTAGCGGTAAAAGTAAATGCAGGTTTACAGTTGGAGAGAGGCCAGGGCACTCCAAAGTGAAGCAGACAGTTGTGAAGAATTATTTATGGCAGGTTGTGTGATGCCGGTGTTGTAGTCTGATTTAATAGGGAGAAAATGAAATCTGAGGCAGAGTGAATTCAATTTCCAAATTTTACTGGGTGTACATGCAGGCTTTACCTTGGGGTGCTGTGGCGCTCCCCGCCGACCCCCCGACCCAGGCTTCTTCTCATAGCTTTCATATGTCGCAGAAGTAATTTCTTCCTTGAACAGACCCTTGAAGAGTTTGCATGACAACATTCTTTGATATCCACAGAGCAGAAAATTCTCCTATAAACAAAATCCCATTCCAGTGATGAGAAATGTATTACTAAGTATGTATACTTCAGCATCAAATTTTATTATATATTATATTTTCAGTATTTTTTAAATTATGGAGTTGCTGGTAATATTCCAT
This sequence comes from Rattus norvegicus, assembly GCF_021556685.1. Classification (NCBI taxonomy): domain Eukaryota; kingdom Metazoa; phylum Chordata; class Mammalia; order Rodentia; family Muridae; genus Rattus; species Rattus norvegicus. The sequence goes on from NC_141538.1 coordinate 106,183,363, forward strand.
GGATGAATTTTTCTCTTTGGTGAGAAAACTCAATGACTCAACCATAATAGTTGCTTTGGATTTATTGATTATTGGCTTATGGTATAATTTGAATATTTTTAGACATATGTTTTTATTTTCATTAACAAATAAAATGTGCACATCTCGATCATATACAGCATATTTTAAAAATATGTATGACCTCCTGAATGGCTACATCGAGCCAATCAGCACATAGTTAACCTCACGTATTACCCCTGCCCTTATGACATTACTAGCAGACAAACACATTATTCTTGTCTACATGTAAGGTAAATTTAGATGAATCGATTTTACCTTTTAATTTAATCTGCCCATCTCTTTCCTTAGAAACCCTGTAACCCGGAATAAAAATGTAAAAGAATAGCACCACATTCATTTACAAAGTAGTGCCTTTCTTTGACCAGTAGATTGGAAACCTCAAGTAGAACATGGCAGGGAGTCACAAGAGTGGTCCTTGAGAAGCAGGAAACAGGGAGCAGGCATTTGGCTTCATTGATGAATGGACGAAGACCTTTATTAACACCTATGGATACTCATACCTGAAGACATATGTGTGTGTTTATATGAAGGCTGCATGTTAAAGTGAGCCTAACATGAGTATACCCAATATATGTACATGTTTGCTAAACCCTCTGCTAGATACTGGAAAACCACACTGAAATGATTCCCTCAATCACACAAATAGATACAAATGCAAGTAGACAAACACTTGAAACCATGAGCAGCGTAAGTCCTCTGCAGGAAAGCAGATGGCTCACATGTCCAGGGAGCCCTCCTGGGAGAGTGAGTGGAGATGTCCTGAGAGCAGATTGAAACACAGCCTTGGAAATGATATGCTGGGACGTCAGGACCTAGATTCTCTGTGTTCCTCATCTGTCCCCGTGTCGTCTGTTGCAGGAGGTGGAGGAAAAGTCAGAGATTGGATTGGTGAAAACTGGGCTGTCAGGGTGCGTCAGTTATCTCTGTTTCACTAAGGGGCTGAACTGGATGATGGGGCAATGAAGCCTTTCCATTTGATATCGTTCCCATGAAGTAACTCACAGGGAACAATGGGCTTGTCTAAGGAAACATGTGAGGCTTTGAAAGTTAGTCGAGGTAGGGAACAAAACTCAGATCAGTCACTGCAAGAACAGTGTCTTGGCACCAAGAAATCACTGTGGAGTTTAGCAGTCCCATTAAGTGGGCATCAAGAATCTACTTCCCATCAGAATTTTGTTGTTGTTGTTGTTGTTGTTGTTGTTGTTGTTGTTGTTGCAGTGATGACTGTGGCTGCTGCTGTGGCTGCTAGTGGTGGTGGTGGTGGTGGTGGTGGTGGTGGTGGTGGTGGTGGTGGTGGTGGTGGTGGTGGTGGTTGTTATAAAGCACCTTTTCCCAAACAAACTGAAAGGCTGTTTGGAGTATACTTGCAGTGTATAACTAAACAAAATGCAAAAACTAGACAACCTACATGGGATATCAAACTGCGCCACTCAGAAGACAAAAGGTGAGAAGAGTTTTTAAACCTAGGAGCTGCGGAAAGTGGGACAGCTGAGCACAGCCACTGTTCTGGGCTTCCTAGTAGTGAAGGAGAGAGAGAAGCCTAGGGACTTCCACAATTCTCATTTCCCCCCAAAACTGAAACATACTATCCTGGCAAAAACAGACTGTCCACATTTGACCATTACCTTCTAAGAATTTGTTCTAAGGGATTTTCATATTATTGAGGAGGACGAACATCATTATCCTAGATACTTTAAGGTCTTGGGACTACTTGGTTTATGTGTGTCTAAGACAAACATTAGCCACACCGTTCATTCATGGGTCAGCTGAGGTAATTGTGCAAAAGGCCAGTATGAAACGGTCTGGGACTCACTTAGCTCTGCCTGCCTATTTAATTGCTTTCCCATATCCTGCCGCTGCTGTTTTAAGCCTGCGTGTATCAGACACTCCTCTTCCTCTCATTGAGGGCTGCAGGAGGGAATCGTGCTACTGGAGAGTGTCCCCGGAATGGAAAGCACCTTTCCCGTTGTCAACTTAGGATATAAGGAGGCTGCTCCAGTCTTCACACCATCATTTAAGCCACAAGATCAGGCAGGACAAAGCGGGGATGGCTCTCTCTCCCTGTGGGCACATTATTTAGAGCTACACTCCATTCCCCCCTCTACTTCCACTATCTTGGTGAGCATTTGTTCTCATGGGCATGCACAGTCCTCCACACAGTCTGGGTGGCTATGCACACAGACTTTATTACCAAAAACAAGAGCTATGGGGAGACAGTTAAAATTTTTGTCACAGATATCTTACTTAAAGTAAAATTCCCCCGAAAATGCCCGCTGTGGTTTAAAAATCAAACTGTTGCGAGAGCAACTATGTGGTATTGGTGACAGAAAATATTCTCTCTCACAAGGCCACTCTGAGACAGTCAAGTTTATTTCTTTCTTGGTCCATGTAGTAGAAAATGGCAACAGAGGGAGAAGTGGGACCATACAGGGAAACACTGTGACCAACCACCAGGCTATAGAACTTTTGGTATGGGTATTCATGCTTCTCTCTGTGTCTCTGTCTCTGTCTCTGTCTCTGTCTCTGTCTCTCTCTCTCTCTCTCTCTCTCTCTGTCTCTCTCTCTCTCTCTCTTTTAAAAATTATTTATGAGTACACTGTAGCCGTCTTCAGACACACCAGAAGAGGGCATCAGATCCCATTACAGATGGTTGTAAGCCACCGTGCAGTTGCTGGGATTTGAACTCAGGACCTCTGGAAGAGCAGTCAGTGCTCTTAACCACTGAGCCATCTCTCCAGCCCTTGCTTCTCTCTTTAAGGCAGAATTTGAGAAAGCAGTGGCTGGCACTGAGTGGACTTGCACACATTAATTAGCTTGCACCGAGATAATGCACATGCTAATTAGCTTGATTTATCTATTTTACAGTGTATAGTTAATGTTGAACCATTCTGTTGTACATCATAACTCTAAATAATTCCGGTCAAATTTAAAAAGCAAATAACTTAGGAAATAAACTACTCGTGTTAGTTAAAATTAAGAAATTTATTGTATCATTCCATTATTTAATAGGTTCTGCTAACTCCTTATTTTGCATAGCCATGTCCCCACCAAGGACCCTCAGACAATGACCTTGTGTCACATGGCAAGCTTGCTGGCTGCTTCTCTTAAACACAAGAATCCCCAAGGTTGGCACCTGTGTCCTGGCCAGCTGTTTCCAAAAGCTCCTGTGGCTAGCTACCATCCTACAGGGTACAGGGAATAACTGACTCCTCCCACACTCAAGGTTTCCCAGCACTGCTCAGTCCTCTGCTGGGAAAACAGATTTGGATTCTAATGGGGCGGAAATGGACATGTAAAAAAGACAGATCTCTGGCTTACTTTACCTGAGTTTCTCTACCACACCCCATCTTTCCCCCCACGGGACACCTGCATCCATGGTGAACGTTTTGTTGTCCTTGGCTTTTATCCAGTTCTCCAAGTTGTAGCCTTAGTTTGCTTTCCCTTTTTATCATACATACAAGTTCCAAATTCCTTCACGAAAGTCTTTGCTAAGAAGGACCACCATAATTTCAAGAAGGAAACAGATTCTAAGTCCTTTCTGAAAAAAAAAATATATATAAAATATATATATATATTCATCACAAAATTAATCCTAAGTCTAGAGATGATGCTCATGTTAATTTGCCCGATTTATCTATTTTACAGAATATATTTGTTTTAAAGCATTCTGTTACACATCATAAGCATATATAATTTCTGTCAAATTTAAAAAGCATTAACTAAAAGACAAAAAGAAAACAAGCTAACTCATGTTAGTTTAAGAACTTTCTTTTGTCCTTTCATTATTGAATAGGTCCTGCTAACTCTTCATCAACATATTTTATAACTGTCACATGAGATTATCTTAATTTTGCATAGAGACCATTAATATACTTATTAATTTGGAGATACAACTGAATTAGCAGGAAAAAAAAGGTGAATGATATGTTCTGTTTTTGAGGGAAAGTATTCTGACTTTCCCCAGTTTTATGTGCAATCTATATTTTACATTCAATCTATATTTGTTTCTGAGTCTCAGAGACCATCTTTTCATTTGCAGTGTTCCTGGCTGCTTTCTCTCTGATTCTTTTTTTTTTTCTGACTTGCTTTTCTTTGTCCCTCCTATACTCTGTGGACATATGCTAATTTACTCACAAAAAAGAAATTTGACAAAATACCTGTCCGCATGGGGGAGCAGTGTTGCAGGGGTTCCAGAGAAAACACAGTTTGCTACTGAAGCTGGATACACTATTAAAGCTAAAATTGCAATTTAGAAAATAGAAAGATACCACTGCTGGGGGAAAGATAACCTTTGAAGCCATATAGTGTCAAAGAATTCAGAAATAACCATAATCAGACTTCTAAAACATCTACCCTACCAAAAAAAATGGTGAAATAGATCAATAGTGAAAATATTTTCTATCAGAAGAATGTCTCATAGCGGTGATGGCTAAAGAATGTGTCTATAGACATCTAAAAGCAGTATTCAGCAAGCAAAGGGCCTAAAGCAGAGTCTCAAAGAACAAATGCCTTAGAACAGTGGCTCTCAACCTACAGGTCACGACCCCCTTAAGGGGCCAAATATCAGACATCTGCACATCAGGTATTTACATTGCGATTGTAGCAAAACTAGTTATGAAATAGCAACAAGATAATTTTATGGTTGGGGGCCAGAAGAGCATAAGGAACTGTATTAAAGGGTCGCAGACTTAGGGCAGCATTAGGAAGGTTGAGAACCACTGGCTTAGAGGAAGCCTTCCTGGAGGAGGTGATACTGAACTACACCTTGACCAGTCAGACGGAGCTAGCATGGACATTGTCTGCATCAGGGACACAGTGAGTAGATACACAGGAGCATAACATGTCCAGCGTAACTAGAGGTCTCCAGCAGGGCTGGGGGATGACTTCCTTTCTTCTTAGACTGACAACAGATCATGGAGGTCCTGGAATGCCACGCAGAGGAATTCAGCTTTTTCATTTTCATCCTGTTCGCTCTGTATTGTCTATAAATGTGTTAACAGTCCTTCACCTTATTGTCTGGCCCTGGAATAATTGTTTTATCTGTGACGGATGATGTCATGGAAATAGTATCAAACTAAGAATCAGGACCCATGGATTTATATATTACACTTGGGCTTAATACAAGGATATTACAACCATAATTCAAACCTCAGCAATTACATTGATAAGTCACTCTGTGTCAAAAGGAGCCCAATTAAGGGCTGGAGAGATGGCTCAGTGGTTAAGAGCACTGACTGCTCTTTCAAAGGTCATGAGTTCAATTCCCAGCAACCACATGGTGGCTCACAACCATTTGTAATGAGATCTGGTGCCCTCTTCTGGCCTACAGTCACATATCCAGGCAGAATGCTGTACATAAAATAAATAAATAAGTCTTTTAAAAAAGGAGCCAAATCAATCAGTCAATCAATCAATCAATAAAACAAAAACTGTTTCACTCTTTCCAGGATCCTTGAGTGTACACACAGTAGGTATGCACTGAGCATTCAGTGACTATCACTCAGTGATAAACCTCTGAGATCCATTACCTAGCTCTGTATAGAGAATAATGAAGAGCCCTGGCCTCGAGCTTACAGGTCAGAGACAATTCTGTCTTCTCAGCCCACTCAAGTATTTGCTTCAAAGTTTTGTGGTTTATAGGGGAGGAGTGGTAAGAGTCTACATTATGACAATTCTTCTGCAGAAGTTCGTTAAAACTTTTATACACAGAGAAAACATTAGAGCAGGGAAACAAAGAGAAGGAGCTCATGTATATGTAGATTGTTAATGCCTCCTTGATCTCTTTGTATCAGACTCGGAGCAAGAAATAGTAAATCCTCACCTCACTGCTGTCTATAGCCTTGTGCATGTCTCTCCCAGAACTCTCTCTCTCTCTCTCTCTCTCTCTCTCTCTCTCTCTCTCTCTCTCTCTCTCACACACACACACACACACACACACACACACACACACACACACACACCACACACACACACACACACACACACACACACACAAATACACACACAAACACATACACCGGCTACCATCCATTTATTTCCTAAAACAAACATGCTAAGAATAAGGGTAACAACTAGGATTTGAACTCTTTGTCCCCAAATCAGCTATTCTTTTCCCAGAAGTCCCCAGAATTCACTTTTGTTGCTGGCTGGTGTCAGGGATTTTAGCCATGGGTCTACAATATGCAGAGCCCAGACATTGGTTTTGTAGACTTGAGGGGAGGTATAAGCTGATGCCCTTGGTCCCTCAAATTAAGAGGCAGAGCAAATTAGATCTTAGTTCCTCTAGAAGTAAGAGGAATTAGGATATTGTGGAACAAGAACTTGAAAGCATGCCCACTAAGTAACCTGGTGTGGGTGTGGCAGGGGATTCAAAACATGTTCTCGCCCTCTGCTGTCCTTTTGTTGCTGCTTGGATTGCTTTTATTTAATAACAACAAGACTCTGTATATTCTGTACTCACTACCAATCTCACTAGGCCCTCAGACGAGCCATGACCCCTCAGACTCTGAACTTCTATACCCCACATAGATACCTCACAGCTCAGTGGTTGTAAATACAGATTTCAGGGCTCAGAAGGTAGCCTTGCCTCCTTTCTAGGTGTGTGAGCTCACTTGTGCTTTAGGGTGTGTGAGCTCACCTTCTGCATAAGGGGATGTGTTGGTTAGCATTCTAATGGAGAACAGAATTTGCTCTTGTCAATTTAAATGAAATGTGATGTTGTAAGGTATTCAGTAACATAAAGTTTGAATTTCCAAGGGAAAAGATTGCAATATAAGCTCTCTGAGGGGTCCTAGTCTACTTTGCAGAAACATGTCACCATAGGAACTGCCATGTAAGTTAGCTGGTGACTGCAAAAGCTGTGGTAATGAAAGGGTGACCAGGACTGTGCTCAGTGTCTCTGGTGCAGCGGATCAAATGAATGTCCCTTACTTGTCTCTTGATGTGGAAAGTTACTGACTAGTCTGCAACCATATTGCTCCGTGGCCATCTTTATAAACAATGAAAGCAAATCATGATCTCTGCCTCCTAGATATGATAGCAGAGCTTCACAGGGACAAGGCTAGGTTAGATACAGCATCATAGCTGCAAAGGAGTCTGGGAAATGGAAGTTTGAACTTTGAGGCCTCTGCTGAACCGAAAGGCACTGGCTGGGATGAAGGATGGTTGTTATTTACTCATAAGTGGTATCTATACAGAGCTAATCAATGTGCCTGTCTTTAGGATTGACAAAAGAACTGCAGTAACTAATACACATGAAGTACACGTGGCTATGCCTGGGGCCTCATTGAAGACTCAGCAAATGTAGCTATTCTTCTGCTTTGGGAATTATACAACTTTAGTATGCCTATTTATTGTATGAGAGTAGCAGGTCTTCCTCATATTCTATCTCAGGACTTTCTCCAAAGGACGACTTGAAACTTGCAGTGAGTGTGCTTCGGTGTTAAATGGATCCTGGGTAAACTGGAATCTGTACTCAGATTCCAGTTCTGCTCTCAGGAATGCAGTCTACCTCTGTCTATGTCTTCTGCCATCCCCCTGCCCTCTTTGAATGTCCAGATTATCCACTAATACTAAAGACCTTTCCTATAGGCCCATGGGAAAAACAAGGCTGGCTTGCTCTGATACTATGCAGAGATGGCCACCTCTGCCTCCTCAAAGGACAGAATACAGGCCTTACTCAGCTCCACAAAGCCCTTCTTCCTGAGACTCTAAAAACTACCCATATCTGTGCCCTACCGTTTCTGCTACTGCATGGCTAAGCAGAGAGGCCCAACCTCAAGGACCAGACAGGTGGCTCTGGAGTAAAAGCTGTGAGGCGTTTTCCTCAGGGAGTGAAATTCCGAAAGTTTAGCTCACTCTTTCCTGCCATAAAGCACCCTGACTGTTAACAGCTCGCTGCTGTCCAAGCCGGTGTTTTTTAAATTAAGTATTGTTAAATCCATACCATTTGGAATGATGCTTCAGACAGCCCTGACACTGGCTCTCACTGGTGCTTTCATTTCACCTAATATATTGTGCATGGAACCGAGAACCAAGCTGACGGCTGCCACAGCTTCTGGGGGCTGCTGTGCACCGACACTTGCAGACGGCTTTAATTTAGATACCTGAAGAGGAAAAAAGGAACGCGGCCAACGCCCTGCTCAGTGCCATAAGTGGTCTTTCCCCAGCTGCCGTAACTAGGATCCACATTACCTAGGGTTTATGTTATTTTTCCCTTGGCCCTTAAAAGCTCTTCGAAGTGACAAAGTTGGGAGACAGAAGCTGTAGACTTGAACAAGATACTTTCCATTGCCAGGTAAGCTATACGCACAAGAAACCCTGGTCATCTCCATTTCTCGGCTCCCACAAGCATCCCTGTCCATCACAGCCCCCTCTACCCAATGCCAAGGTCTGGATCTGTGCGTGTGTAAATAAGTAGATACAAATGTGTTTATAATGGAATGAGACGAGTGGATTTGAAGTCAGAAGACCCTGCTTCCAGGGCCGGCTCCAGCTTGTGAGCCCTTTATTAGGTTGCCACTTTAAACCTCAATTTCACAAGTACTGGGCAGTAGGAGAACTTAAGCAGCTCCACAAAGTACCCCAAAGTATCCAAAGTCACAGAAGCTATAGAAATTCTCTGTTAGCTCATCTTAAAAACTTTCCCCAATGGTTTTTGTTAAGTGACGCTAGTATGCCATCTCCTTTATACCACATGAACCATTGGCGAGCAATTGCTTTTTCTTGTTTCTCTTGGTACTCGGCATAGAAAAGAAAACACTGTCAGTCTAGTGACCACACATGAGACACTGACATGGACACCCTCCACAAGTCTGACTCTCAGTTGAGGTCTTGACTAAACTGCTGTGTTACTCCAGGGCTTCATTGTAGGGACCATCTTGTTGTATGCTGGCATGATGCCAAAACTCTGAAGAGTATTTCCAAAGAGAAGACTCCAGACAAGAACAGGAGCGCTATTTTCTGATCGTGCCAATGTTCATTCCCTATAAATAGCATCTTGCTGTTCGCAATGCCACACAGTATTCCCTTAATCTCAATAAGTCACAGTACTCCTTCTCCCATACCTGTTCTTCCTTCTAGTTTGACACTGTCTAATGAGTGCGTGTTTCATAGGGAGAAAAGGGAAGTGGGACCAAGTGAGATGTTCTATTTGGTTGAAGCAGCTACAAGTCTAGCTAATGACCGGGGAGGCTGGGAAAACTGTTTAGCAGAAATGTTCCTCTGTGTGTGTGTGTGTGTGAGAGAGAGAGAGGGAGAGAGAGAGAGAGAGAGAGAGAGAGAGAGAGAGAGATAGACAGACAGACAGACAGAGACACAGAGACAGAGACACAGAGACAGAGACACAGAGACACAGAGACAGAGACACAGAGACAGAGACACAGAGACAGAGACACAGAGACAGAGGCAGAGACAGAGAGAGAGACAGAGAAACAGAGAGACAGAGAGAAAGACAGAGGACAGAGGGGGGGTGAACATGGCCTAGGACCAACTTTATTTCAGTTCGTCCACCTTCCTTCATTGTGGTGAGGATTTCAGATACCTATCCAGTGTAGCTGCATTTACTTGTGAGCATTGTTTAGCTTCTGTGCATTCAATACTTTTTAAGAGATTTGTAAAACTAATCATTTTCTAAAAGGGAAAAAATTAGGACCTTCTGGGCTTAGAGGTGTACACTATCAACTTTCTAAGTCCGGCATAAACTACTGAGGGCCAAGGTGAATCTTTGTATGCCCTAGACTTTCATGACAGGCTGAAAGTGGGATTTTTAAAAGCTGCTCTCTGATCGATGCAGCACATGGACAAGTAACCAAAGCCGAGCAACCTGCTTCTCTTCTCCTCTTTGCAAGGCCTCGCAGGTGTGCATGTGGCAGGCCCGCCTGTGTTCGCACGCCTATTACAGCGAGGACGGTTTTTAATAACAAAAGGGGGGAACATGCAGTCTAAGTGCCCTGTGCCTCCTCCACTGCGTATTTCTGGGCTGTCAGATCTGCAAGGAAACACTTCTCCTGTGGAATTGGGGCTATGCTTACAGTTTCATTCTCTCCAAACAGAATGAGTTCTTGGTATTAGATACTTAACACTTATCTAATGTTGTAATAAAAATCCTCCCAGGCCACTCAGGCCTGCTTGATGTTAATGAAACAAGCTCCCAATCGTCTGACCTTTGCCTGTAGCCCTGTGGTCACTCTGCAGCTCATTCCTACAGCTGGACTGCACCTCAGAGATCAACCTGTCTGGGGCCCTATTTCCACTGTGAAGAGGAAAGAGGTGGTACCCCACTCCAGGTGTTGTTTGGTTATTTGTTTGTTTGTTTGTTTTGTTATAGCAGCTTGAAAAAGCCTGAGTCAGGTGTCCATTGAAGAATGTTTGGGGTTAAGTGAGGGTTAAATCACCCTTTTATTGCTGTCATGGGCTAAATCAGATAATTAGAAGCTGTCAAGGTGTCAAAACCCAGCAGTTGTTTCACAACAAATTCAACATCCTCATTGTCTTTGTCTTTGTCAAGGGTTTCTTTTAAACTAGGGGCTCTAAACGGGTCTTATTGTACCTTTAAAACTCATAAGTATTAGATGTTTCAAATTGTCACTCCACAAAGAAGGAGTCCTTTATTTTTAAACCAAGACCCTAATACAGAAAAGAACTAAAGCCGTTGTTAGGTTTAGTGAGGACCTTTCCAAACCATCTATAGTATTCTTTTCCAAACTCAGAGGGGAAAATAAAAAGACACTTTATATAAGAGCAAGAGAACGCTAGTACGGAATACACTTAAAGGGCACATTCAGTCCTGACTAGGACTTGGTCCCTTTATAGCATATGTTCTATATTGACGGGGATTAAGTTTCTCTCCTGAATGGAACAATACACCGTCACAGGGAGCTACTGTACTTTCCAGAGCAACAGACACCAGCCCAGGCAAATGGCAAACAGAATCTCGTCTCCCGGAGCACTAACCAGGTTGGTTCAGAGCGCAGCCCCGCTTCCTCTTTGAGCTTTGCGCTTCTGCCTCTGCACATCTCTCCTCTTCTTGGGCTCAGCTCCCTGCTCCCTTGCCTTTCAGTCCCTTTCCCTCTTTTCTGCTTACACTGTTCACTTTCTCTGCGCCCCCCCCCTCCCCACCGCTTTGTTATTCAGCATGTCTGATTAGCAGGAGTCTGATTGGCTGGCTGCCTGCTCTAGAGAGATTCCATTCAGCTTACCCCCCACCCATCCACCCACCCACCCTCGCTCAGGAAATGTGAGCGGGGCTGATGGAAGCTGATAGGCAGGACTGGAGTGTGAGCCACAGCACTGGATGTGACAGCAGCGGGCAGAGGAGCACTTAGCAGCTTATTCAGTGTCCGATTCGGATTCCGGCAAAGATCCAAGTATGGAATGCTGCCGTCGGGCAGCTCCTGGCACACCGCTGCTCTTTCTGGCTTTCCTACTCCTGGTAAATGCTTTTTCATTTCAATAAGTTACTATTGCTACTTGGTCTGGGTGCTGTTGGAGTGTGTGTGTGTGTGTGTGTGTGTGTGTGTGTGTGTGTGTGTGTGTGTGTGTGTGTGCTTCTGTCTGTCTGTCTATGATCTTCGAACTCCAGGTAAAAGAATTTTCATGGTTTACAAAATACAACTCAACTCTTTGAGAACTTTAACCCCAACTTTCCCAGCAAAATCAAATATAAAAGACTTTTTAGAATCAGCGAATAATACTGAGACTCAGACTCGAGCTTCAGGATGTTCTGCTGCAGATAATAGTGCTGAGAACTACATAAATATTTGTGAGTTTGCGTGGAATCTTAAGAACAGACATTCTGAGATCAAACTCACTGTGGTGGCTTGGGTTTTCTGAAGGATAGGCGGTAAGGAGTTTGCTTGGTTCTTGCTCTCCCACTGTCTTGTGTGAATTATTTTCCTCTATACATAAAGACTCTTGAACCAGGTGAAAAGAGGAGCCTGTTTACAGTCAACCCAGGTTATAGCCCATGATAACTATACTCATTTATGGATACAAGTTAATGCTAATGATGATGAATTGAAGATCACAGTCTTTGATCTCAGATCTACTTCTGAAGGCAGACAGAGATCCTTGGACTTCCTGTCCTGCTGACTTCTAGCCGTAGTGATAACGTTCTTCTGTAGAGCATCAGCACACACTGCATTTTTGACTCGAAGTAAATGTTCCATTGTGACTCATACTTGGTTTTATGGGCAGAAAATGAACATATACTGTCCAAAAAATCTACACTCAAAATATTAATAGCAATGCACATTTCTTTTAAACCAGAGTGTTCTGGGCAGGCAGTTTAGTAAACCTCATCTGAAGGTCTGATTCCAAAGTTTGCACACTCTGATTCCAAAGAAACGTGACTCTAGTTCTCCCTGTCACGATTATGGCACACCAGAACGTCTTCAGAAGGGAGAGAAAAGGAGACAAAGGTAAAAGTGTAACCATTGTATAAGACGCATTGTTTTGCTGATGGGGAAGGAGGATTTTTGTTCTGCTTTGAATCTGACAAATTTGATGGACATTGGACTTTTGATGAAGGGAAGGGAACCATTCCTTACAAATCGGAAAGCTCCAGGACGATCAGTGGGGTACAGTGACCAAACACCAGGAACTATGTCTTATTCTGTAATCAGTGGCATCACTGTAGATTTAAACTTGGAATGTGGCTTTGCAATTAGAAATAGTTTCAATTTGCATGAACACTTAAACAGAAAGTAAAGAGTTAGGGAGAGTAGACTAGTCCTAGTTTCGCAGAGGACTGAAATGAGCAGTGTGTGAGGTGTGCTTTATGGCTGTGGAGCAAACAGTTCAAGAGGTGTCTCATTTTTTCCATATGGGATGCTAGACTTGCATAGATCATTAATTCATCTCATCTTTCCTTCTTTGTGATTGTTTTTAAAGCGAATGTTATTCTCCATTAAATTGCATCATAAAGCAGATTACCAGTACACATCACTGGCTCTGTTATTCTCACATGGAAATTTGATTTCATTATACCTAAAACAATACCACCATTCAGCAGCTGATTGATTTTCTATTCATTTGGTAAACGCATTACATTCCCTTTTGATATCTTGAATATTCATATAGGTATCTGGGCAATTAATTAGGCTCACCTTGAAAAAAGTGTCTATTTCAAAAGGACTTAATATATGTTTGAATTACAATGATTATATGATGGAATTAGAGTGAAATCTCACAGCCAGGTGTGTTTTATGCATATGCTTTGAAGGCTATGCTAGAAAAAAAAATAAGAACCATAATGGCTGTCATTCAGGGTGTGCCTGAAGGTGTCAAACACTAGACTAGTTGTTTGAAAAGCATTAGTGACTCCTCACAATAACCATGTAAGTCAGATAATTTTAAGCCCATTTTACAGATGAAAATATGTACTTTGCTTATATGTACTTTATACTGTGGATGTCAAGTGCTCAAGAATTAAAAACATATTCTTCACTGGAGATATATAAGCTTTATAGATCACAAAGGCCTTTAAAGCTGTGAGTAATAGGACAGACATTCATTATGCTTCGTCATTAAATGCTTGTTTAGCTTCGCAGACAAAATGAATTATTGGTTTAAGAGAAAGCGAACTTTAGCCTGACCTGTAGTTGACTTAGAAACAGAAGTGTGACATCATCAGCTCAACTTTCAGGCTTGATCCAGAAACTGAATTTGAGGATTTGTTATTTCTACTGTTCTTTCACATATTACAAGAGTCTTGTCTAGCATTAGAATTAACTACGCACATCCTGTCTGTATAGTAGCAAGCCCAGTTGTTGCCTGATCAAAATAGCCTTCATTTCATTGACAGTTAAATAATCTGTGTCCGAAATTGGTTCCTGAATTATGCAAATAAGGCATGTTATGGAGCCTTAATTGTTGTCAACAGCTCTTTTCTCTGAGAATAGTATTCCTGGGAGAATGAGACCCCGTGTGACTTGTGTCAATATGAGCTTACTGTCCATACTTTATGGTAGAGTAACCATGTCACCAAAAAATGTTTTACTCAGTGATCAATAGGTTTCATCTTGCTATTCTGGTTGTCGTATTAAGACACATTACTCGTCCCCAGTCTTCCCACTCTTGTCTCCTTTGTCTCAACTGTTTAGATCAAAAGAAATGAGCCAAAGCCCATGACCGGCCATTGACACTTGTGTCCATCTCCACTTGAATCTCTTCCTGTCAGAGAAGCATTTAATCAAGCCTCCGGCTGCTTTGTGCTTCTTTTAAGGGGGTTGTAAGGTGCTTCCCCTGCTATTGTGACAGTTGCAAGATTAACTTTTGGAATTATAACAAAGTACATGTGTTTTTCTGTTGAATTCCTTTTCCATCTCTATACTAATTTATACATGGAAACTAGTCAAATACCATAGCCCATTCCTTTCGGTTCCTCTGGTACTCTCCTCTTCCGTTATTTAAGGGATTCTATCCGGGATGGTGAGAAGTGCCATTAGCCTGTGGAATGAATGTTAAATCCCTTATTACGACAGACCATGGCCTGTTCCAGAAGAGAGGGGAAGGGAGGAACACAGAGAGACAGAGACAGACAGAATGAGACAGACAGAGAGAAAGAGGCACAGAATACCCACATGTCCATGTGTGTGCATGTTCAAGCCCCTCTGAATAACTGCTCACTCTCAATTTCACTTTTATTCTCATATCTATACAATCTTAAAATGAAAACTAAGCATTTTCCTTATATGTCCATAGGAATAATGGCCTTTATTATAAAAATTATTTTCCTTATGTGACATTTCTTATCTTCTTGGGTTCCCATCTTTAATGATTTTTGATGTCAAGGGCTATCTATGACAGCATCAACTTTTTCCATGAGAAGCAATGTACTACAACAGCATGTTATCTGAGGGAAGAATGTCCAGTAGTGGTCACCAGTGAACTACAGAAGAAACCTGTTATACTAGGGAAGCTTACCGTTGGAAGAGTCTATGAACAGTACAGACTGTGGAGAAATAGAGGGATTACAAAAATGAGCACATGTCTGTCCCTTTATATGATGATTAATTATTTGGGGGCCTTCTATAAATGCCTGTGAAGAATGTGGGAAACAGTCTTCTGCACCAACAGTGGCACATGTTCATTTGCATTACTGAAGTTCATGTAGGGGTTTGTGCTTACTTTATATGACTGTAAGGTACAGGGGGTGTTTTGGTGTCCACTATTCAATCTAGCATCTAAACAATTCCCTTTATGCATAGACATGAGATGTACTTGTGAACTTGACTAAAACAAGGACTGATAGGCTCCGTCCAGGGAGGCTCTGAGTCTTGCCATTTCTTTCCTCTGACTTCATGTGCACAGTCCAGTTTCTTTGGTCAAATGACAGTTCTGCTTTCAATTTGTGTATCTCTCAGCTTCCAGCACTGACACGTTCTCGGGTTCAATTATTCCAATTCCATTCTGCCCTTTCCTCGGCAAATATAGATTCTGTTTTCTGAGGTGTCTCTAGTCAAGTGACCTCAGAGTGACCTCTTCTCCGGATGAGGACATGAATCCCATTCTGTCTGAGAGTTGTCCTTGCATCGCCATGAAGAACCTTCCGAGTTACTCATGAATGTACTGAGATGTCAGAGGAGATTGTGCTGACTTGAGTCTCAGTCTTGCCATTCTGGCTGGTTTTCTTCAGAAAGCTGCCTTCCAGCTTCATGTTTTGACCAGAGTGAGACAAACCCATGTCCCTTTCTGTCTACATCATAAAAACTGGACCATGTGGTTGAATTTTGGCTTGATTGGCAGTCCTGGCTCATGAGCGGCTTAGGACTGGCATACCAAGGTGATGTAAGTCTGAAAGGATCCTAATTGAACTAGGCCAGCACAGCTGTGTGGGGAGCCTGCCTGCTAACTGGGTAAGCTGTTGCTATCAACCCTTCTTTCCATGAGCTCAAAAATAAATGTCTAAATCTCCCCAATTCCCGAACTTCAAGATTAAAACCCACATCGAATAAAGCTTAACTGTTCTGACTTTGTTTGGACTTTGCTGGCCGAAGCACCCAGCATGGAAGGCAGTTACAACTTTTCTAGCCATGTCAAGAAACTGCCCAGTGGCTATTCCATAGCCAATAGTGACCTTTGGCTTTTCATTAGTTTTATTTCCAAGAAGCTCAGAAATTATTATGATTGGGTTGACTCTTTCCTATATTCAGTATATTTTCTAGTTTGGTCAAAGAAATAGATACTTCAGTAATTAATCATAAAGTTTCTTAGAAGAAATTATATATATATGTATATATATATAATTATACACACACACACACACACACACACACACACACGGGGGAGGGGGGGGAGAGAGAGAGAGAGAGAGAGAGAGAGAGAGAGAGTGAGTCAGCACCAAGTCATAGAGGGCGTTAAAATTATGATTCATTGCTTTGTCTAAAATTTGTAAGTATGGCTTTGTAGTTCTTGCTTTACTGTGCATCTATTTCTGTCCTCATGTTTCTTCTAATGACTTGGATTTCTGGATTGTTGTCTGCCCTATAAAAGTGTGGAGGAACATCAGCATGCCTGATGTAGATTCCTCCTACTGACAGCAGCATCGCAATAAATAATTGAATGAACAAGTAGGTAAGTAAGAGTGACTCAGCAAGAAATCCTACAAATAGGGGAGAAAGCTGTGCACACTCACTTTCGATATAAAGCATTTCACTCTTGGTTTTGAGAAAGCTCAAGTCAAAAGCACTTAATAAATTTTAAAAAAGACCTCTATTTTGTGTTTCTGTCTTAGATGTGTATGGGCACACAGTCAATAGTAATTGAACAGTAATTCTTTTTGCTGTTGTCAATTAAAATGAATCATTTTGCATACCTCATGTATATTTTTTATCCATTAAGGTCTTAAGTACATTTCCTTTCACAGACTTGGTCCTTAGGAGAACATAGTATTTACTTTAGCTAGTTTCACAAAATAAAGTATTTATTATAAACTCTCACTTTAGCAGACCCCGCGTTACTAATTCACCCATTTCTTCATACTACTGGGCACTGAAATAAACTTTATCTCCCAGACTTCCTTGCAGCTAGACCATGCTATTCTGTTGAGTCGATATGAGTCAATATGGCTAAAAGTGTCAAATGGAACTTTGGGGTCTGACCCGTCTCAGTTAACCCTCCAAGAACAAAGCACTCTCCTCACCTGCTCGCCAACGGTACAGGATCCAGCACAGACATTTCAAACTTTTAGGGTGACCAGACTACCCAGTGGCCTGGGTCTGCAGATGACCCAAGCTTACCGCCCTCCTCCACTCTTGGGGACATTCACTGAGAATGTTCATTTGAATATGGGAAATAGCCTTTGTTATGTGAAAATCCTAAAATTTGTGGAAATGTGCTACATGCTCAAAATCTTTATAAATAACATATGCTTCAAATTTAGATTTTATGCATTCTAGTGCATACTTGTAAGTGCTAATACCTCTTTCCATTTATTATATGGAAAAAGAAAAATAAGAAGATGCCACATCATCTTAATGGTGGTTTAATCTTTACAGTTTGTTATTTGCTGCATACTCTGAGTGTGTTGAGTGGCTTGGAGGGTGTCTGTGTTCCCCAAAAAGAAAAAGGAAAAGTGGTTCAACTTTTCAATCATAGAATCCATGGCTGCATAGAGGAGTGAGAAAAGCAATACCGACTTGTAGCCAGTCATCTGAGATCTCTTGCATAGCACAGCACAAGACAACTAAACGACAGCCAAATCCGAAGCAAGGCCAAAGCAATGAAAAAGACACCAAGAAGCAAAATCCAAGACTTAACACTCCAGTTACTCCAGTGACAGAACATTAGGAATGCAAAAACTTAACAACTGACAAAGAGAAAAGCAAACTCCAAAAGGCAAGGAAAGGTTCACAGCAGGAGAAAAAAGAAGCAACAAACAAACAATAACAAAAGCAAACAACCAAAAGAAAACAAAACCCCCACTTACTGAGTATTCCTGATCTCAAATTATCTTCAAATTTTTTTCTTTTTACTTAGAGCAATATTCACCTCTTTCAATCACCATAGCAAAATACCGGAGGCAGCTAATAGTCGGAAGTTTCTTTAGCTCATAGTTCTGGAGGCTGAAAGTCCAACTGGCATTTCACAGGCTCTGTGGAGAGGGTTGCCTCACCTCCTGGCACAGAATTCATGGAGAGAGAAGTTTACATGTGAGAGCGGAAGCAGAGACAGTTTGCAGCCCACAACTTCTCTAGACTACATCCCTACAGTAATCTTAACGTTTCCCTCTAACTCAGTCTCTTAAAGGTCTGTATTGTTATCTAGTTCTTCCACCTAAAATCCAAGCCTCCAGGCACATCGGACCCTGGGGATAACACAACCTACTGATAACAGCAGCAAGCTGCTATGGAGAAACTCACATATCAGTGTGAAGACTGGGCTCTAACACTGATCCTGCAACACATCCTAAGTCCATCATTACACACCCCTTCTTCCACTCTGTCTGGACTCTCAAGCATTGCCACCACACCTAGCCCGCTAGGATGCTGAGAGAGCAAAAGCCACCACCATTTCACGTTTAAGTGTTTTGTTTTGTTGTTTTGTTTTTCCTTTTCCTTTACAGACACAAAAGTGCTGTCATATGTCAGGTGATTAAGAATATCCAGACAAAAGTCATTTGCTTTCTGAAATTTACTGAATGTGAAGCTAAAGTCATTAGCAGGAGGGAAAAGTTGGAAGATAGAATAAGACTTAGTACCTGCAATAAATAGCTCAGAAGTCTGTTGGGCATTTTATTATGGGAATATTAATTTTGCTTTTAAAAATCAATGTTTTCATGGATAACATTTCTGAAATGTGATTTTTTTTCAGCTGGCCTCCAAACTAGTTTGTTTGCAAATATACCACCTATACCAACTTAGATTCATTAAGCCTTAATACCTAGTTGTGAATAAATTATAGCTTCCCTCAGACTGTGAACATGTTATTTTTATAAATGACATCAATAACTATCTGTCTCCAAACATCAATGATTTTCAAAATTATTGTAGTTAAGAATAGTACTTTGTATAAGAAAATACACTGAAACAGTTTCATAATTAAGATTAGTTCTTTAAGAAAAATCTTATTTCAAAGCAAATTTTTACCACACATGGTTGCCTATGATGGTCTAATTGGGAAACTAAGAAGGAAGAATGACAGAGCAAGACCCTGCTCCAAAGCAAACAAACAAACCAAGGGACAAGAGTTGTTATTATTGCAAGCATGATCATTATATATGATCGATGATCAGAAATGTGAACATGTGAGAAGTCAGCATCTGTCCCACTATCCCGGGAGCTCCATGATGCCATGCTACAGCCTTCCATTTTCCCTATATTATACCATAAGGTCAATATGCAAAAATCTATGCAAGACCAAACACACTCCGTTGGAAATTATATATCTGTACATACTATAGTAGCTTGTACCTCCCGTAGTCACCTAAAGTTTCACCTAAAGTCTTCTTAAAATAATTTAATTATCATGAGAGCTAAGTGGGCTTGTGTACCAAAGGAAGATACCTGAAAGAAATGGACAGACAGAAAACCTTTTGTGTGGGCATATGCCATTCCTAATATGGATTTATTTTAGTTCTGAAGCAAGAAATTGTAGGACTCTAATAGTTTTGCCACCTGTGAGTTATGTGGGTGTACCTCCTAAGTGGGTTCTTTCTTCTGTTAGTTTAAAGAAGTGAGTGATGCGCTCGCCAATTCTACACTACATTAGTCTTCACAGACTCTCCATCTTCATCTTCATTGCCTTTTCAGATTTTTTTCCAAAGCTTCTGCCATCCTCCTCCTAAGGCTTTGAGTAATTTCCCTTCCCCCCCGCCCCCGCCCGGGACTTTCTTTATGTTAGTTTGGTTTACTGGTATAAACGTTAGAACAAAGGAGTGTGATAACCCAAGACATCCTGACCTAAATTCCAAGAGCATAAAAGAAACGAGACAGGAAATTGTCAGCAACCTATAAGAATTTCAAACTGTCCAATAAAATAAATATACCTCACTTCATTCTCATAGAAAGGTATGGTTGGGTATCTGATTTCCCAACCCATTTTGTAGGCTATAATCTCACCCACCATTTGAAGTCTTTACATGTATTGTTTAAATATTGAACTTTGTCAGCAGAACCAGAAATGAAAAGGGTAATGGAAACAATCAGCGTGCCCATTGTGCTGGAGTGAGATTTGGAAGAAATTTCCTGATCTTTCATTAGAATTGTTATAGCCATTGGTTATTGAGACCTTAGCTTGCCTGAGATGACAAGTGTGCTTTGAATTCACTGTTACAGAAGTAGCTTGATAGCATACTATAGACTGTCAGACTTTGCAGCCTGTAACAGAATGTGACCTCCAATGATGAGGACCCCTTTGGAGGTAAGAATTTGGTGTTGTCATATCCAACACACACACACACACACACACACACACACACACACACACACACACACACACCTACTCCTTGACTGCGGGCAGAATTTTACTTAAATAGGTACTTAATGTAAGTTTGCTGTGCAAATAAATGAAGCAATTGCCCCACCATTGCACTTTTGTTTTACAAATAGCCAGATTTAAAATGCAAAAGGTTGACTGGGCAATTTGAATCCCAACTGGCAGTAACACCTCTTACTGTAGGGTCAACAGCAGAATCCAGATCTCCTTCCTTTTGGTCATTCTTTTCATTGAATTCTCTCTAGAAGCCTAGAGTTCTTCTTAATTGGGGGTTGGGGAGCAGGGGTTACATGACCTCGTAGCCACTGGTGCTGCTGAGCAACAAATCTTGAGTTAAAACTCAAGGATCATTGTAGGTTTACAAGTGTCCAGGTAACAGGCTGTGTCACAGTAGTAAAGTGTCACTTCTCTTGCTTTCAAATCAACAAAGTGTGAGTAATTTGCTGACCTGTATATAAAAGTAACTTCCTAAGGGTCTTGTATATAGTAGGTCTCTAGGAATTGGCTGCCTTCCTTGAATCAATGTGAAATTGTATAATTCCAGGGTCAGCTGTGTCTCAGTACGATGTTTGGTGCTGGGTAGGTTGTGTTAAACAAAGCAGACACGGTGTAAAAAGTGGGTCTTTCTACATGTAATATCAGAAAGGATTTGGGATAGGGGTGGGTGAGACAGGAATTAACTGGCCAGTGCTTTCCATTGGTTTTATGTTGCTGTCATGATATTATTTTCTTTAAACTGTATATTTAACTATTGCTGATGTAAGGGTGTCTCTGCCTAAAGAAATAGACATATTAATTCATTATTTATAGTGATTCAAGAAGGAATGTGCTAGAAAAACTCTGAGTCTCTAAAGATTTATATTTAAGGTCATTTTCTGAGTTTCCCGGTTTTTCCCCCCCTGAAGTTCTTCTTTTTTTAATAGCAATACTGAAACCTAAGATTAACGAGTGTATTATGCTGTCTCTGTGTTTATTTGATACGTAAACACCTGTCTTTCCCATCTTAAGGCTAGGCTAAAGAAATGAAGCCTTTAACCTAGCCCCTCATTCCAGCAAACAGAAGGCTAGTCAGAAGAATATGGGAAGCCAGTAGCTGTCGTCTTCCCTCAAGACGCTTACTAACTTCAGTTGGTTGAGGCTAAGGTAAGCTACAGGCTGCAGGATCTTTCCCGCAGTGTTGAGGATTGACTCCAGGACTCTCTACATTCAAAGCTTTACCATTGAGCCAAAGCCCCAGCCAGACTATGGAATCTAAAATAAAGCAGAAAAGAAAAAGAAAGAAGAAAAGAAAACACAGTATTTTATGCCTTTAACAGTTGTAGTTTACAGGTTGGGGATTTAGCTCAGTGGTAGAGCGCTTGCCTAGCAAGCGCAAGGCCCTGGGTTCAGTCCTTAGCTCTGCCAAAAAAAAACAAAAACAAAAACAAAAAAAAAAAAACCAAAACCAGTTGTAGTTTAAGGAAGGGATATGCAGTGTTTTGCATTTCATAGGCCACTAAAATTTCAAAAACAATTCAGAAACAGTTGCAGGAAGGAAGGGAGTAAAGAAAATGGACACGGTATTTTTTTTATTGTCTACCTAAGCATATTAATAAAATAAATTACATGAAATATTATTGATTTGTTAGACAATGTGGGTTTAATACTAAAGGGTATGGTGGATTCAATGTAAGAAACAACTCATGTGTATTAATCTACCCCCTCCTCATACCAGTCTTGGGGAGTCACAGGACAACAGGGGATGTTTTTCAGCTGGGGAAGGTCTGGTACTAGCACATATCAGTTCTAATACACACAGGGTTCAGTATTGTTCCAACTCTACCAACTTGTTTGTTTGCTTGTTTTTCGCTCAGGAAATAAGGTGAAAGTCACTTGAAAAGGCAAAAATTCAGCTGTAATTTTTCAAAAGAAAAACAAACAAAAAAAACCATACATATGGTTCCTGACAGAGTAACTTGAGTCCCTACTGTTTTCTCATTATTTTGCATATTCAAATAATGGACTGCAATGGACTGGTCTGCTCCATTCCAGTCTTTTTCCTTGAGTCAAAAGAAGAAAGAAATAGAAAGGATGCTGTCATGTGCTGTCTGAGGGTCCCAGGTTTTCTCCTAGGTAAGCAGCATCTCCTCTAGTGCCAGGCCAAGGAGAGAGGGGGAAAGGGGATGCTACAAGGACAAAGCAGAAGATTGAGTTCAGGAGACAGTGAGTGAATCCTAACATAGAGAACAGCCAGGCCACAGTGTGCCTTGCAGGCCATGAGCAGGAACAAGGACCATAGCTTTTGTTTGAGAAAGATAGTTGTGGTGGCCACATGGAGTGAAGAAGACAGGAGCCTAGAATTTATACTCATAGACACTGGGAATCCAACAGAAGCAAAAGCAGTAACATCCAAAAGGAGGCATCCCCCTAGAAGACTACAGAATTGTTGGGATGAAATCTACCCATGGGATCCTTTATCTTGAAACTCAAAGATCTCTAGAGCTCCTATTAGGTCCGAGGGCTTAGGTCCCCCTGCTGATATTAGAGCCAGAACGTGGCACCAGGTAAGTGGCCAGAAAATGCTGGTGGGATGTAAGGTGTGCAAGAGTGACTAATTTTTCCAAAGGTCTCCTTATTAAAGAGTGTGAGCTGAAGTACAAAATTGTCTTTTTAAAACTGGGGAAGCCATTTTAGAGAAACAAATATATCCATACCCTAAAAGAACTAAGAGTGTCTTCCTGCGAAGTGAAAATCCGGAACCATTCTCTCTGAAGAGGTTCCCATAGTTTCAGACGGATCCCTCTCCTCTCTTTTGGTAAAATTGTCCAAGGCGGTCTAAGGAAATCACTTTTTGTACTTTCTGCTGATTATTGCAACCTAAGGCTATAGTGTTTTTTCCTGTTTGGTCATTAACTTGCCTGTTCCGTCACCAAAAGAGCCTATTAAGCTTTTCAGATTCATGTCCCAGTCATAAATCTTTCCAGGATATCAGCAAGTACCTTTGCCCTCCTTCTCACTATCCTCACACCATCTAATTTGGGTTGCACATGTGGGGTTCCCTTGGCAAACAGCTGGATCTCCAATGAAGATGTAGCACTGAGGGTCTACACTTAAGTCACCCGCTAGGGTGGATGCCCATTGTGGTCATCAGAAGAGAAACCATTTTCAGTACAAAACTGTAAGTTCAGAAATTTAATTTACTTGAAACGTGATGAAAAAAGTCACAACTTTTAGAAAGAAGCCTGCAATACATGTAATATAAATTGTCTTGTGACTCTGACTAGTAGGGAGTCAGGTTGTTAATGAGTCAGGCACTGGAGTCCTCGGGTATCGTTCTCCATCTCCTAATTATGAGCAAGCAGTCTCTGTCATACACAAAGCTATTCATACAGCTTTAGCACAAAGCTACGTTAGCCTTGCCTCACAACATAGGCTTTCCTGGCAAGAGCATCAAACAGGTATTTATGTTCAAAATCATATGGTTCCTTTTTCATAATAATTTTGGACATCTACCCCTTTTACTTTCCTCCTTTCTTCCTCAAAACTGACTTCCAAGGCATAAACATCTCTTCAGCTTTAGCAAAGAGGAAAAATGAGATTTTTCATTCTGACCCGTGTGCCAACTACTGCCTTGTTTATCTATGCTAGATAGTGCTGGCCCCACCTATTTCACCGATAAGAAAACTGAGTACAAAAACCTAAAGGTGGTGTGAATTCCTGTGTATTCAGTTCTTCTTGCAAACAAATCATATTAAAATATGCAGTACAGATTATGTTCCACGTCGTTTGAGCTATGTTTTGGCCTCTTTTGGCAGGCACCTCCCCAACATGCTGAGTGATTTCCACAGTTTCTAAACCAAGTTCATGAGAGTTCACAGCTTGTACCGTATTTCATCGATCCTAAGATACACAGTTTTGTTTTGTTTCCCCCTGACTTTGGAAACTTGGATGTACTTATAATTGATAGCAGGTCATAGTTGAGTAGGTGGCATTTCTTTTAAAAACTTATAATGTTATATAAAACAATAGTGTGACTACAACCTTTGGCACCTTCCATCTCATAGACTACTATTTCTGGATTTTTCCAATATCTAACTGATAAGAAACAAAGGTTCCAGCAGAGAAATATGATCGTGTAGCCTTCCCATTGCTTCTCTGTACCCTCCTTTGGTGCATATTTTATTTATTAATGAATTTATGTATTTATTTATTGCCCCTCTCTCTTGATCTAGAGAATGGAAAGTCTCTATTTGGAACTTATGGGGGCCATTCTCAAAGCCCTCTAACTATCTTACAGTCTCTGTGTGCCTCAGTTTTCCCATCTGCAAGCTAGTATAGTGCAGTGGCTGCTGTTTCTCCACTTCCAAATCTCCCAGGAACTTGCTGCACTTAAGAATACCTTGGTCTGGTTGATTTGTAAGTGATCCATGTGACCCCCCAAATACACCAACTCTGACAGCTCTTGACAACTGGCTGATATGGAACCACTGTGATAACTTGCCTACAATATTCTGCATTCTATGACCATTACATAGGTGTTAATATCATCCACATCCAAAATCATAATGATGTCAAATAAAATGACTCATGAAACAGCTAGCACAGGATCTTACATGGGTAGCAAGCACCAAGGAAACATCAGTAGTTGTTATTTTCCCACCTTAGAGGCTGAAACATGTCCACCTCATTCTCAGAACTACCCTTGATTCCAAACAGCCAACAGCTTTGGTTACTAACAGCTTTCCTGTCAACCTTAGAGAGTAGGGATGAGAGAAATAATGTTTATTCTTTTACTTGGAGGTGGGGTTCTGGGGTTCACTGAGACCAAGAAGCATAAGACAGAAGAAAAATGAAGGATAGCCCAAGAAAGTTATCCTTTGAATCTGCTTCTAAATGCCTGCCTCATTCAAGGTTTTCAACTCTCTCCTTCCTCAAAGCACCTTGAAAACTCTGGATTGAACATGTCTGTCCGTCTGCTGTCACCCCCACCCCCACCTCAACCAAGAACTTCAGTTCCTATTGATCTGAGGACAAGCTCAGATAGAGATCCCAAGTAATTCAGATGTGTAGCCAGACTTAAAAACAAAACAAAACAAAGCAAAACCCACCACCAACAAATTGCTCTAGAGAAAATTGAAAAGATGTACAACGCCTTCCCCTCCTAGAAGAATAGTTTCAACATTGAGAAATCTTTGTAGTATCCCTTCTTTAACTCTAAAAGTCCATGAGTCTCATGGCCTACAACAGTGGTCATGCGCTGGTTCCAGTAGCTCATCTGGTAGACAGGAATGGACTGTGTCTATGAATGTTGGGATTGCACGTCAGACAGAAGGGCAGTCCATAGTGTGAAGATGACTATCTTCACATGTAACAGTGTGCAAAGAAAGCATCAGAACTTGCCCACTTATGAAATCTGTAGTGTAATAACAAAACTTCTCATTTGAATTGGTAAATGTTTTATTAAAAAAAATAAGAGACTGTGGACAGAAGAAAACTTTTGGTACAAGATAGAAATTAGCGCCTTCCTCAGTATTACTTGAAGAAACAAATAAAGCAGGCACTCCGATGCCTCCGGTCTTCTGAATATACTTGTCATTTAAACCTTTTGTTTTCCTTTTTCCTCAATGGCCACTGTGTCAGATTCAATATTTTGGATGTTTCACTGCTGTCCTCTGGCAGCTGAGCTTAATTCCGGTCTGGATGACTAACTCTTACCGAGCCGTATCTCATTTAATCAGACAGGGAGGCTAAGCTGCTCTTATCTGTTATTGAAATAGTTGTAAGATTAATTCCTCACTTATTCCTTGGCAGCAACTTCCTCTCCTCTTCTTTTTCCCAAATGTCCATATACTTTTAGTGCCCCTAGGGGTACTGTGAGCTTCAAATGAATAGTAAACGTACCTGAACACTGTGACCCAAACGCATCATGCTCCACACAAATGCTTTCACTGGCTCTGGCTGTGACTCACTCTAGGCTCAATACTTCAGCTGGAACTCAAGGCTCTATCAGACACCATCGCCCCCTCACCCACAGCTTTCTTCCTTAGAGTATCTGGGCACACATAGCCACACTGCAGTGTGGAAAACCAGCTGTGTGTCATGTCAACAGTAAAAGGAGCACTTTTAGGGTACGAACTGGAAGAGTGGGAGGTGGGTGGCAGAAAGGAGGCACCCTGCTAAGGAGAACACATGGCAGAATGGAATGTGTGAGTGTGAATACACGTGTCTATGCTATGGACAGATGAAGGAGACTTGGGGAAAGAGACATGTTTTATACTGATGTTAGGGAGCAGGGCTACAAAGGGATTGGAGCCCCAAATATTTTTTTTGGATCTGGAAATGTTAAGTGAAAGTGTTGACAAGGCTTTCATTTGAATGAGTGGAATGGCTAGAGATTGGTAAAGCTGTCCCTTTGTAAATCACCAGCAAACACAAGACAGTGCTGGAGAAAGGGAAAAGGTCAAGAGGAGCATCAGACCACAGGGTGGGGGTTAGGAGGTGTGGGAGGAGGCAATACTGGGAAAACCCTTCAGAGATTCCAGCACTTACCAGTAAGGATGAGTAAGAAAAAACAGAGGGAGGGACAGGCAAGCTGTGGCTGCCAGC
This sequence comes from Rattus norvegicus, assembly GCF_021556685.1. Lineage (NCBI taxonomy): Eukaryota > Metazoa > Chordata > Mammalia > Rodentia > Muridae > Rattus > Rattus norvegicus. Next base: position 106,210,444 of record NC_141538.1, read on the forward strand.
GAGCACATAGCACAGCAAGATGTGAGCAAGGTCAGAGGATGTGGGGAATGACAGGGGCCAGATGAGTGGCAGGGGAGCCTAGTCAGTCAGAAGTGGGCAAAGCTGTATTGCACCACAGGACGGAAATTCAGGGGTGCTGAGGAAGTGGGTACAGGAGTGTGGATTAGCCTTTCCAAAAGCCTTGAAGTGAAAGACCTGCAGGCAAGAGTCAGCAGGCTACTAACACTAAGGACGTGGAAAGGCATGACCAGACCAGACCAGAAGGCAAAGTGCGAGCAGGAACAGGGAGGTAAAAATGAACTTGGTTTTAATAAAAAGAGGAGGACGTGCTTTCGTCTTAATAGCTCGAAGAATACTGATAGCAGCCATGTGTGAAATTGATTTCTGAGCCTAGCACCAGAGATGGTAAGACTGTGAGGCCATGCAGTAGTAAACCATGATTTAACGCCTTCACTCTCTCTGCTTATTACAAAGCAGGCTTTTAAAACGATGCCTGGGGTGAACCCCAGAAACCTTGATATTGTCTGTGGCCAGCATCCATTTTAATATATTTCTGAGGCAGTTCCGTGACTATAATATGACTTCACACATTAATCTATTAACATGTCCTGTTTCTAAGTGTTCTGTTCGATGCACATAAATATTATCACTCTATTAAATAATATCAAATGATGCTTGAAAGATTGTGCATCTTGCTGGAAATATAAAGGTGATAGGCTCCAAATGCTTCTATGTTGAGAGCAAAATACCAGCTGTATAAAGTCTCAGAGCATCTGCTCCAGGTTGTCAAACACTGAGGAACCTTATGAGAATCGCAAATAGAACACCCTATTGTATTTCACACATGAATAAACATTTGCCAAATGTTTTACCTAATAGCTCCTTGGTATTGTTATTGAATTTACAAACAATAGAAGACTGTCTCACCTCCCATATGCACAATACTAAATAAAAGTTTCAGTTATGATTTTTTTTCAAAAAAATTGCCAACAATACTTGGAATTTAGCCAACTCAAAAAGTAAGGAAAACTTCTATTGACCCTGACTGGAAAGACATGAGGGAAAAGTGCTGTATTTGTCACTAACTGTTGTTAGTGTTTCCTCACTCAGTCTAAGTAGACACATGCTGTTTATTATGGTGACGGCGAGTTATAATGGGCTAGGAAAAATTCATCCATTTAGAGAAACAAATTACATTTGACAAATTTAAAAGTTGCAGAGTTAACACACTCTGTTCCACATGAGAAAGAGAAGAAAAATGGCAAGGTGTTATTCTCCTGCATTTCCTTAACTAGAGAATGCACGGTGACATTGCCGTGGTTCTAACAAAGCATCATCTAGCAGCAGTGTCCAAGCTCTCAGGATAAATGGCTTAATATGAGAGGAACATATCTGTAAAACTAACACATAATTAAAAAATTACTTCTGAGGTCACACAGTAGAAAATGACAATAGCAGCTTCTATACTGATATAAAAAAACATTAATTCGTGAATATTGTTAGGACTCCGTGTAATAGAAAGATTCACAAGACAACATTGTTCTCTAACACTTCGATTAGAATTAAGTCAATTGGAAACGGCAAACCAGAAAGCAAATCTGACTTTTATACATTCATCTGGATGGCCTTGCTTGCAAGTGCTTATTGGTGTTCAAAGAATTAAATCATAAACATTTATTAATTAAATCTATGTAGTATAATTATGCATTTATTTTATGTTTTAGAAGTTATTTTAATGTCTTCCATAGGTTCTGGGTAAAGAAAATGCATAAAGAAAAGAATCCCAATAGAAACTAAGTTTCAAGAATCACATTGTTAAAAAACTTAAGAATGAAGCCATAAGACCACCCATCTCTTAAATTTCACTTAGCAATTATACCACCCAATATTCATTGATATATTACTGCTTTATCTTTAAAGCAGTCTTTATAGCAACTCTGTGAGTTAAACCAAGGAAATGTTTGAGTTCTGTTTTGTAGATCAGAAAAAAATGATTTGTAAACATGCATAAGTACAATAATCTAATTTAGAATCCCAGGCATCTTAGAAATTATCTGACTCCAAACTGAGGCACACTGTACTATGCTATTTACAATGTAATGGTGGCTATGTCAAGGTGGACAAATGCATCACAGTGACTGACTGTGACCTGATGCCCAGCCTGTGTCCTTGCTTAAAAGTTTGCCCCACCAGTGTTATCCATGTACACCTTCTGAAATGCTTTAAAAGTTCAAATGTGAATAAAACACACACAACAACAACACATAGAGATACAGAGAGAGAGAGAGAAAGAGAAAGAGAGAGAGAGAGAGAGAGAGAGAGAGAGGAGAGACAGGCAAACATACAGAGTCACACACAATGTCTCTTTGTCTTTGTGTCTCTGTTTCTGTCTCCTCTGTCTCTGTCCCTCTGTATCTGTCTGTCTGTCTGTCTCACACAGACACACAGACACACACACAGACACACACACACACCAGTGAAACACCGATGGTTGGACTTGGTGCCAAGCCCTGGTCAGACACCAGTGTGGAGACTGAATGCTGTGTAGCTCCCATCTACCAGAGGTTTTCAACGATAAGGTTTGCCTCTGAATATCTTAACCTCAGAACTCCAGCATTCGAATATTTAGATGTCATATTACATAGAATCCACTGTTCCCAATCTAGAACCCTTCGTTGGGTCAAGTTTACATTATTTTTTCCTGATTAGTTATGACTTATTTAGTATTCTAAATATTCTGTACTGCACTCATTAGTGTGCTTTCTTTAAAACACCGTTTAGCTTTTTATTGCTTGCAGCCTTTGCCTTTGATTAATCCAGGACCCCATCTATAGCCCGCCAGTGCCAGCACTCTGACCTCCTGAGAGTGTTCTTCCCAGGCGGAGCAGAGGGCGGCCTGTTACTGACTGGGAGGTGATTTGGCATGTACTCACTTGGGACATGGATTCGCCTACATTAAGGAAAAATAGCGTTAGTTGTCATTCAGCTTCAAATGTTTTAGGTAAATTCAGCATCAGTGTAAAGAGATGTGAAGAAGCAGACGTGTGGTTGCCTTTCTTCCCTGTGTCAGGTTTATTCGCATTTTCTCTCATTGCCTCTCTCACCTGAAGCTTGCATTCGTTTTCTATCTTTAGAGAAACAGTGGACATATGAACAAGAGAGAAAACTGACAGGCATTATGAATTAGGACCTCAACCACAACTTGCCCTGGCCTGCCTTAGACTCTAGGAATATTTACTGACACTGGGCAGATTTTTAGAGTCCCCCAAGGCACTGGAGGACAACACATTTATCTTTATCCTGGCCTCACAAAGCACAGTTTCTATCAGCAAAGACATGCAATGTGGAGGATCCCAAAGGCTAAGCCAGCTGCAGCATCAGGTCCTAGCATTGGGCCCCAAACCTGCAGGAGCAGCAGAGACTGCTTCTATCTGGAGAATAAGAAGTTCACTGGATAAGGGCATGGTAGCCACGTGGTAAAGAAAGAACAGGAAGACACACATCAAGGGAAATTAAAGCAGGTGTGAAGAAGATGAGGGAGATGAAAATCAAAGCAACAAGCTAAATGGGCACACCGTTAAAGGGTCTGGCAGCACCTCGTGTGACCAAGAAGGGTGATGTGTGGTCGGGAGCAGCAGGAATGAATCCAGACCATTTAGGGTCACGTTAGACAAAGATTTTGTATTCCACTTTTGGTAATTTGGACTTTATCCTATTCCCAATGATTCTTAACCTTTTTTTTCCCCCTTGAGAACCTGACGAAAGCTATGAATCTTTTTTCCAGAAGTATAATAATAACACACACATGCCCAAAATGTTGCATAGGGTTTTTGAGCATTCACAGCCCACCTGGAATCCATTATTGGATCCCACCAGCTCTACCTGCTGGCTCTACAGAAAGTCTCTTAGCAAGAAGTGAACAGTTCATCTGTTTTCTACCAAGATAGCTGGCAACGGTATGGAGGGCAGACAGGTGGGAGTAAAAAAAAAAACGAAATCAGATGGCAGGGTTGGTGCAGAGCACAAGGTGCTGAGGGTAAGACCCAAGCAAAGGGTTTGAAAGAAGTGAGGGTGAAAAACAAAAAGAAAAGGAAAAGAAAAGAAAGGAAAGAAAGAAAAAGCATCGCTGAACTGGAATAGGTAACCCTGAGTGAATATGAAGGACACTGAACAATTTGTGGTTACTTGTTATTCTCCCCATTAAATTACAGATCCCCTTTTTAGTGTTGCTGCCCCAGCCTGGACTCACAGAAGCAAGGGAAAATGGAAGCTAAGCATCCAGGATTTGAACTCCATGTTCATGCAGAAGCCTCGAGTCTATCCAAATACCCAGACTGCAGAGAGCTGGGGAGTAGTGAGTTCTGAGGCTGAGGGATAGCTGCGGGTAGACATGGAAAGGATTAAAGCGCTATGGCAGACACTAGCTCTGGAGAGGAAGCCGTCACAGGCATCCCACAACCTGCTGGTGTCTATCTCATCCTTTCCTGGGGCTTCCCGGCTTCAGATTTGGAATCACTGAGGAAGGTGGCTGGTTTGTTTTCCATTTAGGATGAGGAAGTCCTACTAACACCATGAAGGAGATACTCTGAAGGATTTATTGCCCAAACTGTCAAACTTGCAAACCTGTTTCCACCACCCACTCTTCCCCTGCAACCTGCTTAGAGGCACAGCCACAAGGTAAACAGAGAGTAAAATGCTGTCTATGGAAGGGACAAAGATACAGTGACTAAGAGGACCGATGCTTTTTAAAATTCATTCTTCTGAGCTGTAGGTGCTGAGTTTCACTGGATTTATCTTCCAGCATGGGGGATGAAAAAGATGTTACCTCCTTGAACCAGAGAATTGAAGATGGTCCTTAAACTTCAGAATACCCAGAAATCTTGGTACTAGATCTTTCATATACACCTTCCCTTGTTTCCTTCTTCCTGTGCTCATTCTGTAGTCTACATACACTTTTCAGAGACAAATGTAAAATAAATAACTGAAGGTGTCAAATAAAGCAAAAGTCCAGAGGATTTCCCCATCTATTAAATACATTTTCTGACAACAATAATAATTTAAATTATTACTGTAGGTAATTAAAAACATATCATAGCCTTGCCTTAAAGGGGTTTGGTAGTTCATTTTGGAAGATAATTGCCATATAGAATGATAATCTGGAAGACTAATCAGGCCTGATTTCATGAATCCTACGCTAGCTGCAAATTGGCAGTCTGTTTATAGGACATGGAGTACTTGCAAAGTAGGCAGAATTTTAAAATTTATTATAATAAGTGCTCAGAGCCTGCCATTGAGCCACATCTTCTGAAGAGAATCTAGTGTGAGCAAAGGTGAAAACACAAATGGAAGGAAAGAATGAAAAGAAAAGGAAGAGAGAAAGAAAGAAAACAACAGAGAAAGAAAGAACGAAAGGGGGTTGGGGATTTAGCTCAGTGGTAGAGCACTCGCCTAGCAAGCGCAAGGCCCCGGGTTCGGTCCCCAGCTTCGAGAAAAAGAAAAGAAAAAAAAAAAGCAAAAGAAAGAACGAAAGGAAGGAAGTCCTCTAATATTGAAATGGGCACTAGAGACCTTATCTAATGTGAATATTGGAATGGACCTAAATTACACCCAGAACCCTGTGAAGCTTCACTTAAAATCATTTCACTAGAACTCCTCTGGACTCCAATGGCACAGTGGGTAGTTGAACAAGAGTTGACCAAGTTCTCCTGGGACAACTTGCTTGACAGTGATGTGGTAACTAGTCATCTCTTCCCGTTTCTCTAGTATCAATTCTAATTTGGGCTTTTGTCCATCAAGCCCTGAGCCATATTAATTTCTTAACTTTCCAGTTCCCTCACTGAATCAAAAAATTATTTTTTCCCTTCATCAGGAATGCTTTCTCCATGATTCCAACCCCAACATGTGCTTTCCAGAGCCTCAGATGTTTCCTTAGCACTACAGATGTTTTGTAAATTCATTTCAGCAAAAGTTGCCAGTGCTGCAGAAAATATCTGTGGCTGATTGGACTCACAGTGTGGACAGAGCTTGACTTAGATTAGATGGAAATGGAAACTGAAACTTCTTGCTGGCTCACCAGGAGCTCAAGAATTCACAAAAAAAGGAGCAGAGAAGGAATTTCCTTGAAGGGGGAGTTTCCAATGGGCCTGTTTTGGGGAGTGGGGGTGTCTTGGTGTTGTGCCTACGTACTCTTGTCCCTGGAGACTGCCTTCCTTTTCTCAGTATAGGAAGAAACAATTAGTGATAACAGCAACAGCAAGTAAGAATAGCTTTGCTTTAGAACTCCTGGTAAATTCGCTATTGTTTCCCACCTGAGACGAAATAGCTCCGAGACCTCCAAATAGCGGACGAGCCATAAAGATGATGCATATGATCACAAACACGGGAATGATGGATTTTAAAAATAAGCTGGTGACCCTACAGTGTAACTTTGCTCTCTATGTCTTTGTGAAAGCAATGAAATGGCTGTGTTCAGTCTTGTACTTGAGCAATGAGTAGATTCAGTACTTGAGCTATTACTGTAATGATAATCCAAATTATTATAGTGGACAAAGAAGACCAGGCAAGCATTTTATATGTATGTGTATATATATATATATATATATATATATATACACATATATATGAGCTGATACATATATATGATATATTTATATATTTATATTTGTATCTCTATAACTAGCTAGCTATGATCTAGATATTACATGAGATACATAATATATATGCTTATATATTTATCCACACCTGGCTTATAATCTCTATCAGAAAATGCACAATGATTTTAGAAATATTCTACTGGCACCTCGGTGGAGTGTTTGGAATGCCTCCATTAACCAAGTTTGTGCTTTTAAAGTAACAGAATTGGAGAGGAATAAAATATTTGGAAGTATGCCCTCCCTTGAGACAAGCTTACTCAAAGCACTGCATGACCAGTTGCAAACCTCTTGAATGTTGAGCTGTGTTCATATCAGCAATTATTGATTTTTCATCAGCCGCCTGTGAGATTGTGTTCTGGTAGGGCTTTGCAGTGGTTCTCAGCTAGAAGAGTTGTAATCCAGCCTGGTCCTTGGATAGAATACAAAAACATCAGTTTACTATAGTTCTGAAATGCAAATCTTACTGAAGCATTTGACATCGAGCAGACTTGGGGTTTTGTTTCCTAAAACGAAATGAAACCGTCTCGATCCTGTCTCCAAGTTGTTGTTCCAAGAATGGGAAAGAAGCTCAGGACAACTTAATTTTGGAAAAGTAGAAACAACAGCACAAGTTCTTGTCACTTTAGAATGAACTCGTATATGGGTAGACTCTGTTCAAGGGGAGTGGGAAACTGGCAGTTGTGGCTCATGTCTGTTATCGTAGCACTCAGAAGCTAAGGCAGGAGACTGCCAGCAATGAAAGGCAATCTGGGTTGCATAGTGAGTTCAAGGATACCATGGGTTCCAGTGCTGTGACATATGATCTCTCAAAAGTGGGGAAGGGGCCAGAAGGACAAATGACTTGGAGAGGATAAGATGCCTTTAGCCTCAGAGGCCATCAGGGCATGCATGTACACACCCACGTACAAACACAACCACACGTGATCAAAACTAACACAATCTTAAAAAGAGAGATCAAAATGTAAAGTCATTCAGCAATTAAAACAAGGCTCTAAGTGAATATAAAGCCTGCCTCCCTGAGTACATGTGGGGCACTGCATGAGAAAATAACCAGCACATTCCGGAGCTACAGGTCAATGCTCCCACTTTGCAGATGGAAAGATAAAAACATTTCTGTCTCAAAGACATGACCCCAAGCCCAAGTCAAACTGACTTATATCTAGCTAGTGAAGTTGTTGTCCTCCAGGCTGCCATTCTTCTTCCTGTGCATGATACAAGGTATCCAACCTCTATTTTCTTATTTGTAAAATGAGTCATTTTACACAATGACCTGACTCACTGTGAGGACTAAATACAATCCTCTATGAAAATCTTCGTGTTCTTCAGACCTACTTAATACTTCCACTAGCCCTCCAGGCTTGAGTGTAAGATGTCCTACTAGCTTGTGAAAAGGATGAACTTGAATGTGTGCAAAGGCCTACTGAAAGATACGTAGACTGATACCCAAACATTCCGTTGTCCTGGATACCATTTGCACCCTATTATAGAGTTGATTTCTCTCCTCAGTAGCAAGGGACAGACTTCGTGCAGTAGCCTTTCTAAGACTATGCACTCTGTCACTGGCAGTTCATCATATCCCCCAGTAGTGCAGCTGTGATAAGAACCAGATTCTAATTTCCAAAGCAAGGCCAGCAGCAAGGGCTGTCTGTGAAGGCACATGCCTTAGTGTCCATATACCCTGCTCCTTAAGAAGAACATGCAAATGCTAATGGACTGTTCCAAGAACCCAGCTACTGCTTAATGTCTCCAAGCTCCAAGGGCTAGGAGATCACAACCCCTACCACGTACCATTGGCAAGGGAACCTGTATTTCATGTTGTTGAAGAAGCCAAGGATTAGATAGGATTTATAGAGAATGGATTGATGTGTGTAGAAAAGTTAGAATTGCACTCTGCAGATTGTTGTCCCCAAACTAGGTTCACACAGGGATAACATGTTTCTGTGGATGGTTTCTCCACTATGTGTGAGCATACCGAGGGAAACTGGTCCTCTTGTCATTGGAGGAGTTGTCCCTCTTAGAATTTTACCGTGCATGACTTCAGTTTGTGCAGCCACATGCATGCCTCCAGATGGCTTACCCTACATGCTATGTCTGTCTGAAAGGAGAAGAAAGCCTGGGACTCGGATACCTTCCTGCCGATACCACAATCAGTGTTCTTTCCTTCGGTCTGTAACTCGTTGTGTTGCGTTGGAGACCCTTCTGATGTCTAGAAACCACGTTGCTTCAGCTGTTATATTACTTCCACCTTACCAATACCCACGAACCATTTCATCAGCAACTACTTTCATTTTTCATTTGGTTCTATAAAGTTCAACGTTTGGGAAAAATAGTTTCCAAATACTCTGTCTATGCCTGCTTCTGAACCATTGGAACTTTAGAGACTTCCCTTGCTAATTTGAGCCTCATTTGCCAATACTATAAATCTGGTAACTTATCCAGGTTTGAATTTGGTCTCCAGATAAATTGTGACATAGATCACTCTAAGGTTAAGTTTCTACTGGACAATGAAATGCAGGGAAACTCTTACCTGATTTGACCCAAGTACTTAACTGTTATAGCTGTTCACCTGAGATTTTGTTAGTATAATTGGTTCTAGAATTTACTATAGAATCATAAGATGGAAACCATGCTTAGATAAGCCAGTAGTGGCAGGAAATGACGTCATTTGAATGTAGGGAAGTTCTGATATTCATCACAGGTATATAATGATCATCCACCACAGTTTGTATTCCACTTGCGTGGTGTTATTTTATGCTTTAGACTTGTTGACTGGCCTGGAGCAATGGATCAATACTGTTGGATGATTGATTGCTGAGTTTTCCACCAAAAAGTAAACATTGCTTCATAAAACATTTCATTTAAAAGTCAATGCATGGTACCAAAAACCTAGGAACGGAATTTTTCTAATGAGAAATTTTATAAATATACTCACATTTTATACTTTCATAGAACCATGATTTGTGCCTTCCTTCTCTTATTTGCTTGATTTGTCTAATACTGGCAAAAAAACAAAAACACCCAAACAGATGTTCACTGACCATTCGTATTCATCTAATAACCAAAATAAAATAAATACTCCAATGGAAAATGGACTATTCCCTCTACTCAATAGCCATTGGCTTAAAAATTGTTCTTTCAAAATTTTGTGAATGCATATAATGTATTAAGATAAACTCCATCTTTCCCTCTACTACCCACTCTTCTCAGACACCTCTCCAACTTCATCTTCTTTCAATAGCCACCAAGTCCTGTTAGTGCTACCCATGTGCACAAACATGCTGGACAGCATGCGCTAGAGCACTGGTTGTCTGCAACCCGTCATCCTGAGGGGGAAAAGTGAGACTCCCACTTTCAGTAGGCATCGACTGTCGCTATCCCCTCGGCTAGTGAGCTGTATCCCACTTCGTGATGCATTAGTTACTGGCTTCATTTTGTGAAGGTCTCAAGCTGGGACTCTACCTACCATAAGTTTATGAGGGTAGAGGCCCTGTCATGCCCAGAAAGCATTATTTTCCAGCAATCTTCCCCAACCTGTGGCTCTAAAATTTCTGCTTTTTCTTCCATGGGGGTTCCTGAGTCTTGGTATGGAGGGTTGGCGATTACAGATATCCCATCATTTATGGCTGAGCACTCCACTTTGATCAGCTCTGGGTCTCTCTACTTACCACTATCAGATGTACAAGAAAAGCTTATCAGATGGGGGATGAGAATTGCACTAATCTAGTGATATAGTGAACCCTTTGGCTGGTTGTGATAATTTTCCTACTGGTGAAACATTGACCTAAAGGCAATTTCATAGTTGTTACTTAGACCTGTCGCTGGTGTTACTAGTTAAGGTCATGGCCCCATCTGCCTCTGTTACTGAAATGTGTATCCTGTTTTCAGGGCCAATCTCATGACCACTGTGTTTAATGGTGAGCTTGACTCTCTGAAACACTGAAATGAAAACTTTGCATGTGTGTGGTTAAGAACTGAAGTGCAGCCCGTGGGCTGTATTGAAGTCTAGACTTTTGGTTTCAAATGGAGCCAGTATTGCTTTTAGCAGCCCATCCCCTCCCATCATTTTTTTTCAGCAAGCTTCAGTTTTCCATAAATATAGAACTCAAATTTTATACATCGAAAACAATACTGCTTAAGTGGGCAACTCAGGGTGAGTCACAGAACAAGAGATTACACTAAAAAAGGGGGTGCCTGTTTGCAGAAGCACAAAAACAATGAACCTTTCATGAAAAAATGAAGCCCTGTAGCTGGATCTACAGCTGAGCCCATAGTAAAATAAAAAGTCTTCTCTGAGCAACAATCTATAACTATCTCCTCCATCCTCTCAATATTCTGGTCTCAGCAGGGAGAAATCCCTTGTTCTGCATATCCATCTGAACCAAACGGAACCAGAAAGGCTAGCCAGCAGGCCCTTTGCCAACAGCAGAGTTACTCCAAAGTCAGGCAGAGATTTTAGAATTTTGCCATTTGGATCGCTGTGGTGGTTCAAATGCTCTTAAGCCAGTTTAGAACCATGGTTCTTCATCTTAGACTTTTAATTATGCGCTCGGGGGTTAATAGTTGTATACAGATCCATGTCGGCGTGCATTTATGAGAGTGTTTATATGTTGTCTGTATATGGTTCCATTTTTGTGTGTTACATAATAATTTAATCAACCTAAAACACTAGGCTAAAAAAGAATATGCTGGCAACAAGTGACAAGGGCTGCAAATTTAAGAGAGAAATAAACAAAAGTTGAATCAGGCCAGACCCAAAAGCTGCTTATGTTGAAGACTGTCTTAAAGACAGCAATAAGCAAATATTTTGGATTTTAAATGGTCTGGAAGGAATTGCTCAAATGCTGTTTCTGAAAAAGGAGGAAAATCACTTTCTCTAACATTAAACACAAACGCAGTTGAAATGAACTGTGTTTATCCTATGTACTAAATGAGAACTTGGAATTCCTCCTTTGAGAAGGAGATCTGGGCCTTCCTTCTAAAGCAACGCATGATCTCTGACAGAGAAATGTGGGCATTTACTATGTGTAACTGTGATGATGCTCGTAACTCAAAATGTGGTAAGAATATAGTCAGGGAAGCATCATTGTAGACTTTTAACTGTTGCCTTTGAGAAGACACTTGAAACAGCAATGGTGGAGCTCAAAGGGATCCAATTATAGCAGTGATTCTCAACCTGTGGGTCTCGACCCTCCAGCAAACCTCTATCTCCAAAACTATGATTCACAGCAGTAGCAAAATTACAGCTAGGAAGTAGCAACAGAAATAATTTTATTTATGGCTGGGGTCACCATAGCATGAGGCACTGTATTAAAGAGTCACAACATTAGGATGGGTTGAGAGTCAATGATTTACAGCAAAACACACCACTCTCCATCATTCTCTCAGTGTTCAGAGAGGGACACCGCACTGAGTGGTTAAGCCTCACCACACATGGAAACAGCTCACATTCAACTGTACAAGTTGGATAATTAACATTTTTTGCCCTTTTACTTTCATATTTGGATCTCATCAAAGTTGACTCACTTCAGTTACTTTGTGAACCACAACACATGTGAGACTTCTTCCACTTCAGTCACAGTGTATTTGAGTAAGATATGGAAAACTACTTTGTAAAAATGTATATTTGTTACAGAAGTAGTTCTTCAGGAACCCACTCTATCTTTCTCTCCAGCCCCCCACCCAGGAACTAGAGATGGAAGCTAGCACCTTGAACATGCTTGCACGTGTTATGCAAGTACCCTGCCTCTGTAGAGCTGTATTCATAGCCCTCGGTTTACACGGCTTAAAGACAAGGGCTTACCCTGTCACTCGGGGCAGCTTTGAACTCTCTGTAACCCAGGCAGTGCTTGACCTTCTGGTCTACTAATCTTGGGCTCCTAAAAACCTGGGGTTCCAGGCCTATGCAGTCAAGACCAGCTCAATAAGCCTATCATCCACTCACAGAGGACAAATACAATTGTGTCACAAAATATGTGGAATTTTTTTTGTTTGTTTGTTTTTGTTTTTTGTTTTTTTGCAAAGTTAAGGAAATACTTCAGGAGCATGAGTCTGTGAACTCCTCTCTCACTAGCTAATCTAGTGACTCTGAGTGTCCCTATTGCACTCACTGGACTTTGGAATTCAATTCTTCAGGAAGTAAACAGACTGTGAGGTTACTGATGGGGTTCTGTCACCCATGCTGTATGACTCCAAGTTCTGGCAGCCACCAAAGAAATGTAATGATGCAGGTGGTTTCAGGACACTATTGTGAGAAGCCAGGGATTGCAGGGAAATAATGCCAGCAGAGTACAGTGCCTTAGCTACATTCAACAGAAACAATTCCACCAACCTTACATGCATATTTCCTGTACCTTACGATGCCCAACAGTATGGAGAAACGGTGTGAATATGAAGCAAATAACGTTAAATAAAACTAGGAACAAGGCTTAAATGAGTTTTTTTTATTTAGGCCCTAAGTGTCTTTTAATATATACTTGTTGCAAAAATGTTCTTAAAATTGACCATTTTAACCACTTTTAAGTGCACACAATTTGGTGGCATCAAGAATATTCACATTATTAATGCAACAAACATCACCATCCATCTGTAGAACACTTTCACCTTTCTGAATGGAAATTCTATACCTACTAAAAACATCAACTCTAAGGGTCCTCTGTCCCAGTCCTTAATAACTACTCTTCTATTATCTGTGTCTAGAATATGGCCACCTACAGTACCTTGTGTGATTGGAATCACTCAGTGTATGTCCTGCTGTCCCTAGCTTGTTCACATAGAATAATGTCTTCAAGACTCACCCATGTTGTTCCATGCATGACAGTTTCTTTTGAAGGCTGACTAACATCTCGTTGCATGCTTCTTTTACATTGTGTGAGCATTCATCTTTGCATGGACATGGAGTTGTTCCTACTTTGGTTTCCTTTTGCCCGTGAATTAGCTTTTAATCCTTTTGGTGATTCATTAATGTAAGCTATTTTTAGTATTCACTTTTTAGGATAAGAAAACAGCCATAAAGAATCTATGTAGAAGTTTCTGGAGGCAGGAGGACCTGGAACTAGGATATCCTCCCACTATGTGCTAAATAGATCATATTTCTGGCTTACAACCCTGGACATCCTAGCTCCCCTTTCAATGATTTAGGACTGGAAGTTAAGCATGTGCCAGTTATAACCCTATTTACATTGCTGCAGAAAACAAAATGAATGTTTTACGCCAGCACTAATCTTAAGTTGAAACCATTCAGCTAATCACCTAGATAGGGTATTGGTGTGTGTGTGTGTGTGTGTGTGTGTGTGTGTGTGTGTGTGTGTGTGTGTGTGTGATTTAGCTCAGTGGTAGAGCACTTACCTAGGAAGCGCAAGGCCCTGGGTTCGGTCCCCAGCTCCGAAAAAAAAAAAAAGCACTTATGATTTATTGATTAAAGGCAGTAGGGCATAGAATCCATACCCAAACTCTGACTTTCTAGTGCTGAAGCTTTTGCTAGAAACTACAGGACAAACATTATCTGTAAGGACTGTGAGGTACAACACGAAGACTGGAATATGACAGCAGTTGCCTTTAGAGCAGATGTCCTGCCTCCTGAGAAGCTCAGAGCAAACCAATCCATTTGTTCCAATTAATGTATTAGCAACCTGAGAATGAAATCACCTCATAAAAGAAGTCAGTTGTGTATGCTGTGGTTTTGTTTGGGAAGCTGTGCTGGTGGGTCCATGTCTAACCTCAAGGAGCATCAGTACCTGTGTAGGATAGAGAGTACATAAATGCCAAGCAAGGTGACCTCAGTGCACTCTGTCTCCCTCTCACTTAGATATCTCTTCTTTCAACTTTATTTTCCAATTGGTCTATGAGTGTGATCATTTATCTTAGGTCATTGCCCAGTGGCCATAAAACTCAAATACCCATCTAGTCAAATAGACATGTACTATTAAAGTGAGAAGAAGAATCAGACATAGACTTTCCTTTTGAGTGTGACTGTCATGGAGAGACAGGCACCCAAGGTTAGGATGAATGTGTACGGGGCAGAAGGGGACATGATGCTGATCAGTCATCTTCTCATTTCTTGCAGAGTTCCAGGACTGCACGCTCAGAGGAAGACCGTGAAGGCCTCTGGGATGCCTGGGGCCCTTGGAGTGAGTGTTCCCGCACCTGTGGCGGAGGTGCCTCCTATTCCCTGAGACGCTGCCTGAGCAGCAAGTAAGTCCTGTCCCCATTGGGGACTTTAAGAGTCAGAGATAGCTAGATTGAATCAAGGATTTGTGAATGGGATTATGCAAAACATTGAGTTGTTCATAAAGAAAATGACGGAAGGGAAAGGAAAGGAAGACACAATAAATTCCATTTTAGAGGCTTTGAGTCATTATGACCGTCTCTAGGTATTTAGATACTGTTACATAACCAACAAACAAATATAATTTCTCAAGAAAATTCCATTGTTTTTATGTAAGGTCTGGAAGAACAAGTTATTATTTGAAATGGTTCTAGACTCACTAGTTAAGATATGGAACTCTTTGTAGAATGTGTGAGTTATGAAGATAATAATAACCTCAACATTCCACTGTTGCCAGACAGTTTGCCAATGAGTGATATGTTGGCTTTGCTGTTATAGGCTTTCTAGATAGTTCTTAAGGCTGTTGAGTTCAGTAAATGACGGATTTTAATATAAGAAGGTTTGGAAAGATAGAAACATCAGCAGAAACTGTGGCACGACTATGGAGAGAGATAACCCAGAGACAGAGGTTGCCAACGGCTTCTAGGCAGACTGGAAAAAGCCTGGGGCCTTAGAATGGAAAGGTTTTTTTACTAAGAGTAATAAGAATTCAAAGCTGCTTTCTGAGCTGTGTGGTCTTATGACTAGACTTGTCTCCAAACTATAAAATATAAAGTACCACAGCAGTGTTTTTTAATGAAAGATTTTATTTGACAATGAAAAGTGTTAAAGGCAGGTCGAAGAAGGAACGTTTGGTCAATGTCACCAAGCAACAGAGAGTGGGGCAGAGGAATGCATATGTACAAGGATTCTCCTAGACATTTTTAGGTTTTAGCTTAAAAAGGTTTCATGCAAGTATCCATTGTGTGCTGAGCACATTCACTGCATAGCACCCCACTGTCCTTTTTGGCCCTTTACTCTCATAAGTGCCCTTTCTACCTTAGACCGTTTACTGCTACTCTCTCATCGTATGTACACAGATAGGTTTGTGCATCTGTATAAACCACGGGAATAACGGTGAAATTAAAATACACCGTAGTTGTCTTTCTAAGACAAATGGGATTAAGCCCAGTCGCATACATTTTCCTGAAAAAAGACCTAACTATTCCTTTTGACTGCAAACATTGCATTATACCTGTTCTGTATCTGTTCCTCCATTGTTGGGCACTGAAGTTAGTTTCACAACTTAGTGGCTGGTGCTCCAGTAAGCTTTGATATGCACCTGTCTCTGATACATTGACTTGAACACTTTAGGTAAATACTCAGGAGTGCTCTAGCTTTATTTTCTCTTCTTGTCTTATCCCCACGGCTGAGACTTTAAGTATGACGTTTTATACCAGTGGAGAAAGACTTGTCTTGTCTTGTCTTGTTTGTGAGTTGAGTGGCAATGCTTGAGTTTTTCCCTATTAAGGTTAGTGTTCGGATTCATATAGAACCTTTCCTGTCTTGAGGTAAATTTCTTATAGTCTCATGAAGGGAAACTGAGTTATGTCAGAACCCTTTTTTATATAGCTTGAGAGAATGTGATATCCATTTACACACATGTTATGATATAATTTAATGACATACAGGTTGTGTAATCCCTGCATCTCTAGATAAAGCCAACTTGATCTGACTGAATAATCTTTTTAATATGATCATAGATTCTCTTTGCAAATATTTTATTAAGAACTTTTTCATGCATGTTTATCGGGGAGTTTATCCTGTAATTTTATTTCTGCTGTAGCTTTTATGGTTTTTTATCTGGACAATATTGGCTTCATAAAGCAAGAGATTGATACCATTCCTTCCTTTTCTGTTCTATGAAGCAACTTAGTAAGCATTGGTGTTAGTTCTTGTCTTAATTGTTTGTTTCTTTTTAAATAACAACCCTATAATAAGTTGCCAAGCATCTCTACTCCCAATACTCCAAAACTTATGTGTATCTTTCTCTACCCAGTTACAACACTCTACAGATATTTTATCTCCTATGCCAATAAACACTTTTCTATCTGTAGTGTAATCATTTCTTAATTATGCTTACAATTTTACAATATTTTCATTAGTTAAGTTGATTGTTCTTTTAATTGTCTTTATTTTGTTCTAGGTCTTCTTATTTCTCCAATGATATTAGAAATAGTTTTAAAAATGTAACTTATTTTACAATATCTTCTCTTACTCCTAGGTATTTAATATACTTCTCATTAATAATTTTTTGGTTTGTTTTCTTCACTAGTGATCAAACCTTGGTCCCACATGCCAGGCAAGTGCTCTACCAACTGGGATAAATCCCAAATCTAATGCCTATTGATCTCTGACAGTCTGTCCATTCATTAAGAAAACAGATGAACTAGAACATCACTGGAAGCTCAGTGGATGGGTAGGCTTGTTGCCAAGTGGGCTTCTAAAGCAGAATTATATTTGGGGTGAGAGATGTTGCCTAACTCTAGCTGGCCTTTCTGTGATTGACAAATTCACCTCCAAACTTTGCTATCTTTTCAGAAATAAATGTTCAATATTCTTTCAAAGAAAGAAAGAAGGAAAGAAAAAAGAGGGAAAGAGTGAGAAAATTCTTAAGACCTGCCTTTGTGTGTGACAGTGTTTCTTTTTCCCTTACAGCTTTCAGCATGCATTTTTTTTGTTTGCAGAATGTTTTAGCTATAACATGCTGAAGGCAGGCTGGAGGGGGGCTTTTCTGCTGTCATACCTTTGGTGTGTTAAACACCCCCTGAACCTCAATGAGAATCTCTTTCTCTAAAATTGGGATTTAAGACCCTCTAAATCAACTTAGCAAATCTTATCTGAACTCACAGAAACTGAGCCAGTATGCACAGGGCTTGCATAGGGTTGTACAGGGTCTTCTGTCTATATTATATTATATTATATTACATTATATTATATTATATTATATTATATCATATCATGGCTTGTAGTTTAGTATCTTTATGGGATTCCTAAGTGTGTAAACAAGTGGGTCTTGATCCTCATGCCTTCTCTTGGACTCTTTTCTTTCTGTTGGTCTGTCTTGTCCAACTTTTATATGATAGTTTTGTTTTATCGTACTATATCTTATTTTGTTATGTGTTATTGTTATCTCTTAGAAGCCTGTTGTTTTCTAAGGAGAGACAGAAAGAGAGTGGAGCTGGAGAGTAGAGGAGGTAGGGAGGACCTGGAAGGGGCAGAGGAGAGAGGGGAGGGAAACTATAATTAGAATACATTGTATATGAAAATGATCTCTTTTCAGTAAGATGGAGAGATATAAAATGTTTTCTATGTCTTCAGACAGAAATTCCTCTCTTGTGTCCATGCTCTATAGATTTGATTTTTCATAGTGTTCTATAGGTCTTGTGAGTTCTATTGCACATTTAAATACATCTGTCTTTACCAGTGTCTTGGAGTTTCCCAGTTCCCCCACCGTGCCCTTATGCACTGATATTCTTTTGTCTCCTTGACCTTTGCTGTTGGCCAGACTTCCGATGGTGCCTTTTGCTTGGTATGTTGAGTTTTCCATTTTCAGTGTATTTTTCTTCGTATTTCACATTACTCAATTTCAGTCTCATGTCCTGTATTGACCTCCTTATTTTACACAGATGTTTGTGCTCTTTGAGAGTTTGTTTTCTCTTTGATTTTTCCTAACATTCTTTTGAATTTTTTTTGTGATTTTCCCCCACTAGTTTACTCCCACTGGGGCCATTAATGTGAGGTTAGTGATGTTTTGGGGGTGTCATGTTACCATGGTTCTTCATGTTTCTTGTGAGTTTTGCATTGAGGCTTATATGTGTGGGGTTAGGCTATCAGTTCAAATCCTTTTCTTCAATTATTTTTAGTTCTTATCAGGAGTGTCAGCAATGTTCAAGAGGGATGAGGTTATAGCAGGGTTGAGATGTTTCCTCTGCTAGACTGGTATTCAGGGTACCAGGTTTGTTCCCCAGATCTCCCTAGAGAATAGAATACTTCTGTAAAACCAGTCATTATTAAAGAGTAGGTTTACTATATATGTACACTAATAGCCAAATAAAAAATAATAATTCTTAAAACATCAATGATTTTAATAAATAAATAAACAAGGATAGTCCTATGCACAATAAAATATTAGTTGGCATATGTAAGAACAGAAGAAAAACTCAGCAGACCAAGATAACTGATTTGTATTAGGTATGTAAGAACAAAAGAAGAGAATGGAAATGTACATAGATGTGAGAATAGAAGGGATGGGGAGGGCATAGTGCCTTTTGGGTAAAGATTGAAAAGAGATGGAAAGACATGAGATCAGATAAGCTAATACAGTTAAACAATCTACGCTCCCAGGAGGTTGAGACACAGAAGCTAGGCTGTGTGGCTTAGGAAAGCCTATGTATGCAAGGGAAATAGAAGGAGGAAATAGTGAGGGGTAAGGAAAGACCCAGAGAGAGAACAAGCACAGAGAAGGACAGAGCTGGCCTGGTCAATTCCTATTGGGTACCAAGTAAAGGAGGAATAAATGCGAGAAGGGCTAGGTGGGGGATAGGTGTGGATGCTGTCTGCCTACTTTCTGCTTCCATCTCTGGGTATTCCCTCCTGGAATGCTAGGTGTATGTGTCATACCTCTTAGCCTCCCGTTGGTTTGTCTATGATGCAATTCATGCCTCTGTGTAGTACTCATTCATATTGTCAACTGGGCTGACCTCTGGAAGATCAGACTACAGATATCAAGCCTTCAGAAATAAGAGTCAAAAGTGCTAGTTACAATTCTTAGTGGTCCTTCAGGAGACCACTTGCAAATTCTGGACTTACCCCCAAGTATCTCTATTATAGTTTGGGTCATATATACTCATCCAGTCTTCATTGGATGGGTTGCAAATGTTGACCTAGCCCCTGTGCCAGCCTTCTTTATGTCCCTCAGACCAAGTAAACCTTCAGCTCATGTTCCTGTCGACTCCAGCTCTTTTAAGACTTCTACTCTGCTGAGTACTGCACACTGCTGGGAGTTTCTTCCTCAGTAACTAGAGCTGTTCTGCTGGCTAGCCTTTCAGTGTGCAGTCCTGGGAAACTTCTTTGGAGTTTTCTGGGAGTGTGGTTTATAGAGGGTCTCAGACCACCAAGTGGCTGACTCAACAGGGGTCTATTTTAAATGGCATCCAGGGCTGCTCTAGCCAAATGCCAAGTACCAAAGAGGGTTTCCCTAGTGTCTCTCCTCCCTGCCAGTGGTGCTGGGTATCTTTTGTTTGGCTCTCTTCTCTTTTTCTGCCCTTTGAAATATTACTGAAATACAGCACTGATTTTTCTGAGCCCCTCTGCTCCTTCTCCTTCAGAGCAGGGAGCGCTCCAAAACTGAACCAATTCTCCAGTCATAACAGACATTCCCTCTGTAAAGCTCCCTTTTGTACATGCTATCGTAGTTGGATATATTCAGTGTTTTCTGACAGCTGTCAGCAGATGTTCCTCAGTTTTTCCCTGGGTGCCCAGCTGGTCATGTCTGCATGTTGCCAACATCTTATGACTCCTGCCTTTCATACTTTTATATTTCATAAACATATAGTGAAAGTATGAGATGCAAGTTGGAGAAAGTATCAGATATATATCATCATATATATATGATCTCATATATATAAGATCTCATATATATAGGATCTCATATATATCTTGAGATCAGGGTGTGAGTGCTATTCATCTCCTTTCTCACATGGAGTCTTCAAATTGTAAGAGAGAGAAACTAGGAGCCTAATTGGTGGATTTTGCTAGATCTTGAGATCCAGCAAAGAACCAACAAAGGGAACAATTTTGGCTCCTAATGGGTTTTCATAGAAAGTGCCATATGTTGTAAAACACAACCAGAAGGCATACTTTGCCAGACACAAAACCAGTCCTGTCATTTGTCCACTGTTTTAATTGACTGGGTTCATTAGATCATCTCCACTGACAAGTTTCTCTTCTTTTGATCCTAGCTGCTGTCAACCAGAACATAGAAAGGACAGAAAAGACATTTTTTCCAACTTGTGATTCACCTGTTTTCTTAATCTTAAACATAAAGCTCACTAAATTTACAATACATGATGCTACATGCTGATAACATAACTGATAATAATCTGACATCAGTGCCAGCAAAATGTGCAAATTAGGAATGTGCCTGTTATCTAGGTGTTTTTTCTTTCTAGGGTAAATTAGCATCTTTGACTATTCAATGAGAATGAGCCAAAACATGGTACTCAGAGAACTAAGAAAGGGTGAGAATTTTCCTATTGCTCCAGTGATATGTTATTGGAAACTTTAAATGAGTGAGACCAAAAGGAAGTGGAGGGAAAACTTTTAAATCGCAAGTCAGATTCTGTTATTCAGCAAATAGTCAAGTAGGGAAGGCATGTGAAACTCAGTCATGCATGTTTACCGGTATGAGGACACATTTATGCTAAACTATTCAGATATTGCACCTCTTGAGATAAGCAACATAGTGGTTGGCTCAGTGATTTCGTCTGTGATTAAAGATGGATTCCTGAGAAGAGAACCCCACAACGGAACCTTAATTAGCCTAGTATGCCCTGGTGGCATAAATTGGCCAACTATAGATTTTTACCAAGAAGGAAACTGAGATTGAATTATCTCTTAGCGTAAATTGTTTCTGTGGGACCTACATATCCAAGGCAATTTAAAGATACAAAGTGGCTCTGAAAATACCCTCATATTATGACAGAGTGTATCATCCCACTGAAGCCCTGTTTAGTGCATCATGTATCCAGTGCCACAATAATGCTCTGTAACAACCACTATATTTCAGTGAAATCATGAGATAAAGATGAAGCTTGGTGAGATGGGTCTAGGGACCTTGGATGTGCTTGACTTCCTATTTGGGAAGATAGGTGCTCACTAATCTACACTGGCTTAATCTGTTTCTAGGTACGCAATGCACTTCTGCTCCACATTTTCCCAATTCTCCAATAAACTATACTAGATGTATTTCCCTGATCATATCTCTCTCTGTGTTTTCTCTCTCCTCTCTCTTTCTGTGGGGGGAGGTATGTGATCAATATGTCGCAGCCTGCTTCTCAAACCTTTATTTGCTAGTCTCCCATTATCCAAACCAAGAGTCTTTGGGAGAGAAATATGGAGCCGGAAAAGCATGAGGTGTTTAGAAGACAAGGAACCGAGACTGTGATCAGAGTCTCTCATAAGTGGACATCTGACTTTTTTATTTGTTTTTAAAATGACAAAGTAATTATCAAGTCCTCTCTCAACTCTCCCTTCCAAATTTAAGCATCTTGATTCAGCTCACTCACCTTTCAATGTGAAAAGACGAGAAGTTTTAAGTGTAGCTCTCCTTAGAGGACAGTGAGTGAGACATGGGCAGTGTTCAAAGTCAGGCCAAATAAATCCAAGTAAGTCACCTTGTGAATTACATATTTTAGCCCTAGCCATATGATCTCTTAGGTCACCTCCAAGTGGGAATTTTCTATGACTATCAGTAATAATTATTCTACTTCCAGCATGATAAATTATAAATGGAGGTAGATTTTCCAGATTTTATGGAATAGATGGCAAACTCTAAGTTTCTGGAGTTAATAGTGCCCTCCAGCAGGTTGAACGCTTGGTAAAAGCCTTCTTCAACCTGTGTGGAGAATATTCCAAGTGTTCACTTGATGATTACATGGAAAGGGAAATCAGCACAGGCCAAGCCAAAAATAAAGCCTTCAGCCAACAATCAGAGCTTAATGCTGAGAAAGCCAGGCACTGGAAGATGCTGGCCGAATACAAACCTTCCCTGGCTTCTTCCTGTTACCTTCTAGATGGGACTGGATTTGCTTAGTATGAGGTATTGGAGCAGTCAGAGTTACTTCTTCTTGGGACCTTTGTTTGACCCCATGACCTTTACTGATTTCTGTATGATTAGATACAGTTTCACTGAGTGACTCCGATAATGTAGCTACTGCTTACCTTACATCACCAAGTGAAACATAATATTTGTTGTTATTTTTCTCTTGTACTTTATTTTACTTCCAGTAAATTAAGCAATGATCCAACTACCTTGGAAACCTTCTTTTCTCTCCAGTTCTTTACCCTTCTCACAAACTATGATGAAATGTTTATAGTGAATTCATCTTCCTACTTTTCCTTTAAATTGGATAGTACATATCCATCTCTGAGAGCTCCAGATTTATCTTCATTTAGGTCACTTAATTTTGCCCATAAGGAGTCCCAGATGCCTTTGGCATTTAATACTATGAGTCACATCATCGGTACCACTGTGTTAGGTCCTCACCAAGTCCGAGGTCAAGAGGGAAACTGCACCTCATTGGAGATGGCAGTAGGTCAAATCAAATAGTTGTATGTTCTTAAGAACAAAGAAAACCTGTAGACAGTTAGTTTAAAAAGATGTAAACATCTTTTGAGAGTTTTTTTTAAATTTTCTGAAATACCAAATTAACCCAATAAATTGATTAATCTATGGATGAATAGGTCAATTCTACATATCAGTTGACACAATGAGAGTATATTTACTAAATCCCGATTGGATAATGGACTTGAGTGATATATTGGATAGATGATGAATAGATGATAGATGATAGATAGGTAGATGAAGATAGACAATAGGAATATATCTACTTATAAAGAGTTACAATACTTTTCAAAAGTTAAGACATTTTCAATTGAATGTTTGAGTTGGACAAAATTATCAGATGAACAAGAGATAAAAATCATCACCACATTATGGGGAGTGCCTAAAAATCGTAAGATTATTGTATTATTCCAAAGAGATGTGCTGCCAGAATGATGTCAGCATAAACACAGAAAAATTAAGATAAATAGCTCCAAGGAGTCTTATTCCATAGGAATGGGGAAGATTATTTTAAACCTATTTTATGGTAATTATGCTAGGGAAAATAAGCTAGATTCTTTGAATTTGTAAACACAGATTTTTCTACCATGAAAATATTGATACTTACATAAATTTAGAATTTAAGTTGGTAACCAGTTTTTTTTTTACCATACATATAGTAGTAAATACCAAAAGAAAAAATTTCAACAATAAGAATTGGCTTTTTAAATGCATACTCTTGGCTTGTTTGTTTTTAAATGGCATCATCTTCATCATGATGTCCAGTTAAGGCTCCTGGGACTCATTTTAAGATTTTAAAGTCCGCAGCTCCCGTGAACTCTGAAGCAAGATCTATCCGCTATTCTTCATCTAATGTTGTACATGGTTATCTTGTTTTCCTTCAAAAATGTTTTAGTCTTTTGTTTAAAAGAAAGACACACACATTCAGAGTACCACGTGCTATTTGTATACAGTGGTCTTTTCAGTCTATGAGCAGAGATTGCTCATTTGAGGACATATGTTTAAGAGGTTTGAGGCTGGCTTCCTCTCACTTTTTTGGGTTGATGCCTAGTCTAAACATATTACCAGGACTTCTAATATTCCAGGCCATATATCTTGAGTACATTGTTCCAAGATCTGATCTCCTTTCAGGAGGCATGCACAAAGGATAACTGAATGTTTAGGGCCAATTTATGGTCTGGTTTATCCCATAAACCAGTTTGTTGGAATAAAAGGTAGTTGAGAAATGTGCTTGGTCTAAACCTTTACTTGTTGTATTTGAGAATCTCTAACTCTTACTTTTGCATTTCCTCCCCCAGTGTATGTGAGAATTCCTTATTTGGTTTGTTCAATAGACCTTATAAATTTTTTATTTCCTCTCAATTTTAATTCATACATCCAATAAATATTTATTGTGCTCTCACTATGTGTCAGGTAAATTAGGAGGTATAAGTAGAACTAGAACCCCCGAAGGGAAAGAAACCCTTAGAAATAAACCAGTTAAGATTTTATCAGTTTGTACTGATTGTAGTTGGAAATAAGATAATTCCTCCTAATTTCAAGAATAGCAAAATTAAGTCATTTGTTTTTATATGTGTCGTCTTTTTATCCTGTAAAGCATACTTTTCTACACTTTCTGCATTTAACTAGGGAATCTTCTTAGTTTCCTAATTAAATTATGAGCAGAATTCTCCCTTTACCTTTGTTAGTGTTTAACACATAGGATATATTAGATGTTTCATGGTTTGCTTTTAATCTAGTACATAGTATTAAAATGTATATTCATTTCCTATACTTCCTTATATATTGAGAATCTTCACTGTAGAATGTGGTAGGTTCTTTGGTCACACTGTGAACCTCCCTGTTATTTAGTTGTAGTGTGGCCCAGCCTTAGCACACACCCTTAATCCAAGAGCTTTCCATGGGAAACAGGATTAAATAAAGTCAACCATAGGTCAAGAAGCAGAGCAAGCAACCAGTTGACAGGAAATGAACATAGGATTATTAAGAAAAAAGCATGAAGAGTAAGACAGAATCAGGAGGATGGATAGGGAGATACACAGGAAGTAGGAGGGAGGGGCATTGAGTTTGGTAAAAGTTGTTTGAGAAAGGAGCATTCCTGGTGCTAAGGAGGAAGGTCAGCTGGTGACTTTCTCTTCCTCTCTGAGCTAGCAGCAGGCTTTCACCCTGGCATCTGGCTCCCAAGTGTTCACTGATAAAATAGAACAATTAAAATTTTTATTTAATACAAAAGCAGATATCTAGAACTTACGGATATTGCCCTACCCAAACTGGACACATTGAATGGTAACTTTCCTTCTCTCTGTTTTGTGCTAATGGAAAATTTTAGTTCTGTTTCTATTAAACTATTCTACACACCTCACATCAGTGAAATCATGCAGTATCTGTCCTTTATGACTAGTTTACTGCATTTAACATAGTGTCCTCATAGTTCATCTATGTTACCATTCACAAGATGCCCTTCATTTAAAGGCAGACTAATATTCTGTTGTATGAAACTACCATATTTTATTAGTCCTTTGGTCATAAGTGAACCCTTAGGTTGTTTCTACATCTTAGCTATTATAAACAATGTTGCAGTGAATCTGACAGTACAGATATATCACTGTGATCTTGATTTCACTACTGAGAGATGAGTGTCTACGTACAAGATTGTCAGTGTAGTATGTATTTTTTTTAAGTTGAGGGATGTACTTGCTGTTCTTCATGTGGGGTATCATCTTATACTCTTAGCAGCAGTATGCATGCATTCTCTTCTCAAGAACACCTATGTGTTCTTGCACCATTGGTGGGAATGCAAATTTGTATAGTCACATTGGGAAATGGGATGGCGGTTCCATTTTGCTCAGTTTACCACTCCTGGGCATGTATCCAACAGCACTGAAGTCATGTAAAAGCTATGCCTGAACACCATGTTTATCACAACTTAATTCATCGCAGCAGTAACAGAATCAGTCTAGGTGCCTCTCAACAGATGAATAAAAGAAATTATATATGTATGTGTATATGTATATAATTTTATCCATGTGTGAATGCATGCAATATATGCAATGGAGTTTTATATAGTCATAAAGAAGAATGAAATAATATCCCTTATGAGAAAATGGATACAACTGGTTATGTTCAGAACAGAAAAAGCACACAAACAGATAGGTGTCATATAATGTGGATATTTTTCTCAAATTAAGATTGGGAAAGGCTCTGAAAGCAGAAGACAGACTATTGGAGAGGGTGAAAGGGACTAAAATGAGGTCAAAAGAGTGAACAAGGATAGAGGAGTTGGTAAATTAGTGAAACTCACTAATCTGTATAACTGGTATAAGTTAAATTTGTTAGAAAGTATTCTCCATTATCACCATATGTATTTCTTTTTTTCATTTTGGAAAATATTCTATCAAGAATGAAATGATACCCATAGTAGCTTTGATTATTTTTCTATATGTGTAGAGTATGCATGCATGTTTGTGTGTGTGCATGCAGATAGGTGGTGGTGGGGATTACGTGTGTATATGAAGATCCAAGGTTGATGTTGGGAGTCTTCCTCAATCATGAATTTATTGAGGCTAGGTCTTTCAGTTGAGCCCAAGCTCACTAACCTGACTAGTCTAGCTATTCAGCTGCTCTGAAAATTTCCTGTTTCTGCCTTCCAAGTGCTGGCATTACAGGCAGACTACCCATGCCCAATGGCATGTATGTAGGTTTTGGGGATCCAAACTCCAATCCTCATGTCTGCTGCTCTTCTGGCAGATGCTTTAACCACTGAGCCAGCTCCTCGGCACCAGGTAGCTTTGATGACAAGGTACATGACAATGAGAATGTTTCATGTCTTTCCATATATCTTTTGGACATTTTATGTTTTCTTTTGAGAAATATCTATTCAAAAATATGCGCTTTTAATCAGGTTGCTTTTTGCTGCGGAATTGAGGGACATCATACATGTTTTGGGTACTAATCACTCATTAGATGTGGTTTACAAATGATGCTGCCTGCTCTGTTAGCAGCCCTCTCCTTGCCTTTGCTGTATGCTGTGAAGAATTTTTAGTGGTAGCTCCATTTGTCTGCTCCTCACTCCAGTTCTCTATGGTTTGGGTGCAATTCCAAGAAATGGTTCCTAAAAATTGATTTATATAGTTTTCCCTCTGTATTATCTTGGTGGGGGCTTATAATCCCAGGTATCATGTACAAGTCTTTAACATACTTTCAGATTTATTATTACATATGGTGTAAGATGATTCCAATTTTATTCTTTAGTGTGAGTATGTGAATATCATTTCACATACTCGTACTAAAGCCATTTGATGAAGAGTCCATCCTTTTCCCATTGTATATTTTTAGTACCCTTGTTAAAGATCAGGCAGCCCTAAATATATAAGCTTAGTTCTTGATGACCTGTTGCTTTGGACTGGTCTACAAGGCTTTACACTAGTTTCATACTGTTTCAATTACTTCAGTTTTTTTTTTTTTAATTAACTTGAGTATTTCTTATATACATTTCGAGTGTTATTCCCTTTCCCGGTTTCCGGGCAAACATCCCCCTCCCCCCTCCCCTTCCTTATGGGTGTTCCCCTCCCCATCCTCCCCCCATTGCCGCCCTCCCCCCAACAATCTAGTTCACTGGGGGTTCAGTCTTAGCAGGACCCAGGGCTTCCTCTTCCACTGGTGCTCTTACTAGGATATTCATTGCTACCTATGAGGTCAGAGTCCAGGGTCAGTCCATGTATAGTCTTTAGGTAGTGGCTTAGTCCCTGGAAGCTCTGGTTGCTTGGCATTGTTGTACATATGGGGTCTCAAGTCCCTTCAAGCTCTTCCAGTTCTTTCTCTGATTCCTTCAACGGGGGTCCTATTCTCAGTTCAGTGGTTTGCTGCTGGCATTCGCCTCTGTATTTGCTGTATTCTGGCTGTGTCTCTCAGGAGCGATCTACATCCGGCTCCTGTCGGCCTGCACTTCTTTGCTTCATCTATCCTATCTAATTGGGTGGCTGTATATGCATGGGCCACATGTGGGGCAGGCTCTGAATGGGTGTTCCTTCTGTGTCTGTTTTAATCTTTGCCTCTCTATTCCCTGCCAAGGGTATTCTTATTCCCCTTTTAAAGAAGGAGTGAAGCATTCACATTTTGATTATCTGTCTTGAGTTTCATTTGTTCTAGGCATCTAGGGTAATTCAAGCATTTGGGCTAATAGCCACTTATCAATGAGTGCATACCATGTGTGTTTTTCTGTGATTGGGTTACCTCACTCAGGATGATATTTTCCAGTTCCAACCATTTGCCTAAGAATTTCATAAAGTCATTGTTTTTGATAGCTGAGTAATATTCCACTGTGTAGATGTACCACATTTTCTGTATCCATTCCTCTGTTGAAGGGCATCTGGGTTCTTTCCAGCTTCTGGCTATTATAAATAAGGCTGCGATGAACATAGTGGAGCACGTGTCTTTTTTATATGTGGGGGCATCTTGTGGGTATATGCCTAAAAGAGGTATAGCTGGATCCTCAGGCAGTTCAATGTCCAATTTTCTGAGGAACCTCCAGACTGATTTTCAGAATGGTTGTACCAGTCTGCAATCCCACCAACACAATGGAGGAGTGTTCCTCTTTCTCCGCATCCTCGCCAGCATCTGCTGTCATCTGAGTTTTTGATCTTAGCCATTCTCACTGGTGTGAGGTGAAATCTCAGGGTTGTTTTGATTTGCATTTAATTTCTTTCTTTATTTCTTCCTTGACCAGGTTATCATTGAGTAGAGCATTGTTCAATTTCCACGTATATGTGGGCATTCTTCCCTTATTGTTATTGAAGACCAGTTTTAGGCCGTGGTGGTCCGATAGCACGCATGGGATTATTTCTATCTTTCTGTACCTGTTGAGACCCGTTTTTTGAACAATTATATGGTCAATTTTGGAGAAAGTACCATGAGGAGCTGAGAAGAAGGTATATCCTTTTGCTTTAGGATAGAATGTTCTATAAATATCTGTTAAGTCCATTTGGCTCATGACTTCTCTTAGTCTGTCTACATCTCTGTTTAATTTCTGTTTCCATGATCTGTCCATTGATGAGAGTGGGGTGTTGAAATCTCCTACTATTATTGTGTGAGGTGCAATGTGTGTTTTGAGCTTTAGTAAGGTTTCTTTTGCGTATGTAGGTGCCCTTGTATTTGGGGCATAGATATTTAGGATTGAGAGTTCATCTTGATGGATTTTTCCTTTGATGAATATGAAGTGTCCTTCCTTATCTTTTTGATGACTTTTAGTTGAAAATTGATTTTATTTGATATTAGAATGGCTACTCCAGCTTGCTTCTTCTGACCATTTGCTTGTTTTCCAGCCTTTCACTCTGAGGTAGTGTCTGTCTTTGTCTCTGAGGTGTGTTTCCTGTAGGCAGCAGAATGCAGGGTCCTTGTTGCATATCCAGTTTCTTAATCTATGTCTTTTTATTGGGGAGTTGAGGCCATTGATGTTGAGAGATATTAAGGAATAGTGATTATTGCTTCCTGTTATATTCATATTTGGATGTGAGGTTATGTTTGTGTGCTTTTCTTCTCTTTGTTTTGTTGCCAAGACGATTAGTTTCTTGCTTCTTCTAGGGTATAGCTTGCCTCCTTATGTTGGGCTTTACCATTTATTATCCTTAGTAGTGCTGGATTTGTAGAAAGATATTGTGTAAATTTGGTTTTGTCATGGAATATCTTGGTTCCTCCATCTATGTTAATTGAGAGTTTTGCAGGATACAGTAACCTGGGCTGGCATTTGTGTTCTCTAGGGGTCTGTATGACATCTGTCCAGGATCTTCTGGCTTTCATAGTTTCTGGCGAAAAGTCTGGTGTGATTCTGATAGGTCTGCCTTTATATGTTACTTGACCTTTTTCCCTTACTGCTTTTAATATTCTTTCTTTATTTTGTGCGTTTGGTGTTTTGACTATTATGTGACGGGAAGAGTTTCTTTTCTGGTCCAGTCTATTTGAAGTTCTGTAGGCTTCTTGTATGCCTATGGGTATCTCTTTTTTTTAGGTTAGGGAAGTTTTCTTCTATGATTTTGTTGAAGATATTTACTGGTCCTTTGAGCTGGGAGTCTTCACTCTCTTCTGTACCTATTATCCTTAGGTTTGATCTTTTCATTGAGTCCTGGATTTCCTGTATGTTTTGGACCAGTAGCTTTTTCTGCTTTACATTATCTTTGACAGTTGAGTCAATGATTTCTATGGAATCTTCTGCTCCTGAGATTCTCTCTTCCATCTCTTGTATTCTATTGGTGAAGCTCGTATCTACAGCTCCTTGTCTCTTCTTTTGGTTTTCTATATCCAGGGTTGTTTCCATGTGTTCTTTCTTGATTTCTTCTATTTCCATTTTTAATTCCTTCAACTGTTTGATTGTGTTTTCCTGGAATTCTTTCAGGGATTTTTGTGACTCCTCTCTATGGGCTTCTACTTGTTTATTTATGATTTCCTGGAATTCTTTCAGGGATTTTTGCGATTCCTCTCTGTAGGCTTCTACTTGTTTATTAATGTTTTCCTGTGTTTCTCTAAGGGAGTTCTTCACATCTTTCTTGAAGTCCTCCAGCATCATGATCAAATATGATTTTGAAACTAGATCTTGCTTTTCTGGTGTGGTTGGATATTCCGTGTTTGTTTTGGTGGGAAAATTGGGCTCCGATGATGCCATGTAGTCTTGGTTTCTGTTGTGTGGGTTCCTGAGCTTGCCTCTCGCCATCAGATTATCTCTAGTGTTACTTTGTTCTGCTATTTCTGACAGTGGCTAGACTGTCCTATAAGCCTGTGTGTCAGGAGTGCTGTAGACCTGTTTTCCTGTTTTCTTTCAGCCAGTTATGCGGACAGAGTGTTCTGCTTTCGGGCGTGTAGTTTTTCCTATCTACAGGTCTTCAGCTGTTCCTGTGGGCCTGTGTCTTGAGTTCACCAGGCAGGTTGCTTGTTGCAGGAAGTTTTGTCTTACCTGTGGTCCCGAGGCTCAAGTTTGCTCGTGGGGTGCTGCCAAGAGCTCTCTGAGGCAGCAGCAACCAGGAAGATCTGCGCTGCCATTTCCAGGAGCTTCCATGCACCAGGGTTCCAGATGGCATTTGGTGTTTTCCTCTGGCGTCCGAGATGTGTGTGCAGAGTGCAGTCTCTTCTGGTTTCTCAGGCGTGTCTGCCTCTCTGAAGGTTTAGCTCTCCCTCCCACGGGATTTGGGTGCAGAGAACTGTTTATCTGGTAGGTCCCTTCAGGTTCTGGCGGTGTCTCAGAAGCAGCGGTCCGGTCCTGCTGCTCCTGGGCCCTCCTCTACGGGAACCCAGAGGCCGTATACAGTTTCCTCTTGGTCCGGGGATGTGGGCAGGGGTGGGCAGTGTTGGTGGTCTCTTCCGCTCTGCAGCCTCAGGAGTGCCCACCTGACCAGGCGGTGAGGTCTCTCTCCCACGGGGTTTGGGAGCAGAGAGCTGCTGGGGGCCGGGATCTGCGGGTGTGGGACTCCTGGTAAACACAGGAGGTGCCCGGTCCTAGAGGAATTTTGCCTCCGTGTGTCTGAGTTCACCAGGCAGGTCTCTTGCAGCAGAAAAGTTGGTCTTACCTGTGGTCCCGAGGCTCAAGTTTGCTTGTGGGGTGCTGCCTACGAGTTCTCTGCGGCGGCAGCCAATTACTTCAGTTTTAAAAAATACTTGGGACCCAGGAAGTGTGACACCTTCAGCTTTGTTATTTCTCAGCATTGTTTTCACTTTCTGATTCTTTTCTGTTCCAAATGGACTTCAGACTTATTTTTATTACTCTTTATGTAAAACAAAATGATGCTTAACGCTTGAGAGGGATTGAATTGCACATATTAAGTGGTTTTTCTCATCTTCGCAGTAGCAGGTCTCCTTCCATATGAATGTTCTTGGGCTTCTTTTTTTCATCTTTAATTCATTTCATCAATGTTTTATTCCTTTTAAATCTCTCACCAAATTAATTATCTTATTTTTGCATTCTATTGTAAATATGACCTTTGACCTTTCTACATAGTCTATTGCCTTTGTATACTATCACAATCGACTTCATATTTGGTTTGTTTCTTGTAACTTTGCTGAAATTTCAAATTAGTTGTAAAATATTTTTGAGGCATTCTTTAGGGTATTTTACATCAAAGATCATGCTACACCCAAAGGCTATTTTTTCCTCCATTCTGATTTGGGTACTTTTTATTTCTTTTCTGGCCCCTTTGTTCTGCTAAGACTCTTGGACAATTTGAATAGAAATGGGGTTGAATCTTGATTCCTGATTCTAAAGGAAATGTCAGAATGTGATTTTAACTTTTGGAAAGTAGGTTATTTTATCTTGAGGTAATTTCCTCATCTTCCTAGCTTTTTTGGGAGATTTGTCAGGAAAGACACTGAATTTTTCCAAATGGTGTTTCTGTAAATTGATATGACATGTGTGGTTTATCTCTTCTTTTGTTATGGAAGTAGTTTTTACGCTTAGCTGGACTTTAAAATGACATAGAAAACCTTGGAAACTGCAAACTTTAGGCATCAAAGAGACCAATTAAATAAAAAAATTATGGGGGTAGAATTCTGTCATCAGGATTTTTTAAAAAGCTCTTTAATTGATTTTGATGTATATCTAGGTTAAAACTCTGTAGCTGCTTAATAAAAACATGAATTTTCTATCTTTAAAATAAGATAATGAAGAAAAGAAGAATGCTCTTGGAATGACACTGTCCACCATGTAGCAGGGGCATGGATCAAGATATGAATGTGGTGAAGGTCTTGGGTCACTGTGAACCCCATGGATGACTTTTCTGAGTAGTTTTATAGTCAAGGTCAGCTGTGCCCAAGTGGTAAATGTACAAGGTGATATTGGAGACATTATTTCAGCACATTAATTAAGCTTACCCTACGGTCCATTGGGCCTCTAGGTCATCGGTCACGGTACTCCTTATTTACTCCTTAGTACTCACAAGGGGGATCAGGAATTCAAGATAATACTTTGCTCCACAGCTAATTCAAGACTAGCCTAGACTACATGAGCCCCTGTCTTAAAACAGAAAAACACCAAAAAAGCTTCCAAAGTTGTTGGTGATTGATTGGATCAGTGTCTCAGGGGTTGTATGGTTTTTATAAACCATCTAAGAAACGTTTCTCCAAAAGATATCATTTAACTTCTTAGGGAAGATAAAGAAGGTAAACCCTCCTACTTATACTTTAATGGACTCTCACCAATTTAATTGCTTGCATTAGAGTACAGAAAGCCACACTGTCCACATCCCAGCATGGATAGAGAAGGGGCACACAAGATACCACCCCTAGTTGAAGAGCAATTGTGAGAAAGCAAATCAGTTTTCTTGAGGAATAAGCTCCGATAGGTTGTCTGTGCCCAAGTAGTCAGCCCTGTACCATATACACCAGATATACAATACTAATTGAACTCAGTAGGATATATACAGTATATATCGCAATAATAGTTACAGAGGAATCAAGCATAAATTTAAGAGGATTTAGGGAACATTGGAGGAGTTGAGGACATGGAGGATAGATAGCATGAAAATACATTGTAGTCATGTATTAAATCCTCAAAAGAAACATTTTTAAAAAAATAGAAGAGCTACATAATGGAATTCCATAGTTTTAGTCACTGAGACAAATGACAGGTAGGTGGCTAGGTAGAAGATGGATAGGGGAGGGCTTGGATATTAAAAGAAAGATAGAAATATCAGAATAAATTTTACTAGGTGATAAGTGCTTTACCTAGGAACAGGAAAGATAACTAGAACCATGGGTGACAGTAGTTCCACGCACGGTCATCACACTGCTTGCTGTTTCCTTGCTACAAATCCAGTCTCCAATTGCAGCTGGGTTGGGCTCTCAATTTTGGTGAAGCCTAGAAAAGGTGAGAAGACGCCCATGCTGTGGGTGTCAGAGTTCCCAAGCATGGGCGTTCGTCCTGCTTTGTGAAAGATCTTATAAATGAACTAGGACTTCAAATCTTGGTTCCTCTGTTTTCTCCCTGTGTAACACTAGACAGGGTTGAATGTGCTCACTGAAGTCAAGCACTCCCTGCCTAGAAGAGTGTGTTGAAAGAATGTCAAAGAGGCCCTTCATCTTTAAAATCAGAATGTGTGACTTTCATTCCAGATGTATAGTTACAGCCTTTTTTGTTGCTAGGTAGAGAAAGGGACACAAACTCAGTTGTTCTTAATATAACAGCTAGGACCTGGTGCATGCTGGGAAAGTGCTCTAGTAGTGAGCTGCATTCACCATCCCAGTAGAAAATGATTGAAGGGAAACTGTTGTGATTGTTCAGGACCCCACTTTATAGTAAACATCTGGGGAACATGTCAAGAAAGTCTGGGGAACTTTTTCTCTAGCCAAGATAATTAATAAATTCTCAGTACAAGTATTGTATCTTGTGAGTCTATTAGGGAGAGAACTAGCTTGTCATAATAAACATTTTCCTCATGGGGAGGATGGAGACCTTGGACGTGTGTTGCCTAAACACATTTGTCTTTATTCTCATTGTCTCTTTTGGCTACCAAGCAGAGATAAGAACATCTGTAAACCTTAGGGCATGTGAATGCATCTTGAAGACATAGGGTAAACATCCATGCTACAGGTGGATGACAAGCGAAAGGCAGCACTCCACCCCCACCCTCACCTCCCTCAACACCATCTCTCAAAGGCAAGGAATGCATTGGGTGAGGAAGGCATCCAGATGTTCTGGTGTCAAGACAGGCAGCCACAGAGGAGAATGAAAGGTGCTATCCTTGGGTAACTACTTAGTTCATTTTGAACTTTTATCTCTAGCTGTTGTGGAAAGATTTTAAACAAGATCTGGGACTTAAAAAATTAGGACAAATGTGATGTTGAAAGTTCTGCCTGGCTTGAAATTATCTTTATGGCACTTCCTTCTACCTATTCCTTCCTTCTCCCTTTAGCCAATAGTTCTTCCTCCCTACCCTCCTTCCCTCCATTCCTCTCTCCTTCTGTTCCTCCCTCCTTTCCTCCTTACTCCCTCCCTCTATTCTTCTCTTCCTTCCTCCTTCCCTTCCTCTTCCTTCTCTCCATTCCTCCTTCCCTCCTTTCCTCGCTCCCTCCCTCCTTCCTTCGCTGATCTCAAGAAATGCTTATAGAATGTTAAGAATATACCAGGCATCTTGCTTAGTGCTGTGGCTCGCTCCTAAAGCAAGCACATAGATCACCAAGAGACAATAGGGTTTTCTAAAGCTGAGCAACCAGCTGGGCAGCTACAGAGCCATTTTCTGGTGCTATGAAATTATGGTCACTAGGCCTCCTGTCCTGATGTGAGGTCCAGGACACCTACAGTTCCCTCCCTACCATGGTCTCGAATCAGATTCCTCAATGTTACTTAAAACCATCTCCAGCTGTAGCCCTCAACATTGGGCTATGTTTATTACCACCTCCACAGAGTCTGGACTTGTTATAGTTCCTTTTATGACAGCATCCACTCTAGAATATTGGTGCTGTGGTCTATGATTTTATCATGTCTGAACTTGTACATAATAGATACTCAGCAATATTGGATGCAGTTACTAAGCTGCATAGAAAGGCATAGACATTTGGAATGTGGGGGCAGGGGAGGGAGGGCTTGTTCTTCAATTTTCCTCTCTGGTTATATTCTTGAGACCCTTCACAGAGCATGCCACCGAAGGCATCTCTACTAAGGTTATGTATCTGCTCCTTTTCAAACTCCTGTAGTTAATATCTAAACTGTCCCTTTCATCGTTTCTGCAGTCTAGTGTTGTATGTAATATTCTAATTAATGTCTATTTGCTTCAGCTAATTAATAACTTTGCTGAGAGTCAAGGAACTTCATCATTTTTGTATCTTCCATAATGTCTTCTTTTCTGCTGGCTTATAGCCAGTGTTCAGTAAAGGAGTTAAATGACTATAAACCAGGAAGCATTATACAAAAGCTTGTTAACCAGGGAGCACTATCTAAGGACTCATTGTCACCATAGGAGTGTTCAGTGTATTTGGTTTCCTTCGATGATCTCAGCAGTGCACACCAAGCAGTGCTGGGCTTTGCTCAGGGTGGACATCATCCTCATGGTTTACCATGCTAGGTCTTGCTGTGTTGCTCTTCTCTTCTCTTTCTTTGATCACACTTGTGTACTCCTTGCTTTTTCCCCCTGACCCATGTTGGTGAATACTCGCTGGCTTGTTGCAGCACATCTTTGCTTAAAGAGAAGGACATATATGGAACATCAAGTTAGGGGTCGGGGGCGGGGGGGACAACAACTTGGTTGTGATTTTTCTAGTTGTGATTTAGAGCATACCAAACACTCACAATAGCAAATAAAACAACTGGAACCTCATGAGACAAACTTGGAATTCCAGTGTAAAGGAGTGTCACGCATCTCAGTTTAGATTTTGCAGGGAGGGCTGCAGCCCCCTAACTGTGCCTCAGGAATCTGCCAAAAAATCCAGAAACCTTCCTTAATTGTCTGGGGTTGAAAGAAGATCACACAGCCACAAGCAATTGACTTATATTGCAATTTACAATGCTTTCCCTGAACCTACAGAATCCCCATTTCTATCTGAGGTAGCCTCCACATTAGTTGTTAATCTCTCTCTCTCTCTCTCTCTCTCTCTCTCTCTCTCTCTCTCTCTCTCTCTCCCCTCTTTTTCTCCCTCTCCCCTTCCTGTCTTCCTCTCCCTCCCTCCTCCTCCCTCTCCCTCTCTCCCTCCCTCCATCTGGCTCTGTATACAAAAGTCAGGGTCCCCAAGTTGGCAGTGCAGTTACTGTTCTTATAATGAGAAGTTGTTATAGAGCAGACGTGTTGAAATATAAAAGTGAGGTTACAAAAATATGTAACTCTAATGCTTGTAACTCCAGTTCCTAATTTATGCTCCCACCAGCCCCTCAGTCAGTTTAAATTTGCTTTGAGAAGGCAGACTTAAGGTGAAATATATATATATTTTTTTTCTTGGCTCATTGGGCTACTTTGAAGCTTATGGCATATTGTGATGCCTTGGTGTGACCTAGAACTGTCTGTCCCCAGCCAACTCATCTCCTGAAAGATGGCATCAAGCAGAATGCGTCCTTGAATTTCTACTAGGGATGTATTGTTTGCTGAATTTGAGTGGCTTTGTTAAATGAATGAAGTTTGACCTCAATGGTGTGGAGCAGAGTTGTGGGGGTTGGGGGAGGTGGGAGGGGGGAGGAGTAGCAACATTAATTGTAGCTACAAAGATTAAGGATACCTTTCACTAAAATTGGGTTTCCATAGGAAGATGTTATCAAATTACATTTACAACTTCTGGAGAATTTTGTAAGCCGATTCCTTAATATTTGAAGTAGGTGATTCTAGAAATGCATGGTAGGGAGAGTAAGGCTCATGATCAGGGTTCAGAGCTGCATACATTCACTTACTGTTTGTTAAAGGAAATTTAGATCTACAGATATTAATAAAGTACTCACTAGACAGTCACACTTGAATTATATCCAATTATTTCAAACATAGAATATACTAGATAGATAATGTAATCATGAGTATGTGAAGAGACTTTGAAAGAGACAGTACTTAATTGGCCCTTGTTGGAACAAGCCCTCCCTGAACGTATTTTACTATAAACAAGATTCATTTTGCCTGTTGTTTAAGAAACTACACTACAGATTACTATTAACTCTTTTAAGTATGGAGTAGAGGATAGAGCTTGAAGGGCTGACTCTCTAAAATGCAAACATGAAATGGAGCCTAAGGGAAAGGTTCAACTCTGAGACTATCACATCATGAGCATACATGGACTGTACCCCCTGTATATTTTTACCCTGTGTTTACCACCAGATGCCCCCGATGTACATGTGGGCACCAGTGCCAGGCCAAATTTTCAGCATCTACTTTGAACCTAGATTAAGACCGTGGACAGCTGGAGGTAGATTCACAAGCATCTAGAAGTTCCAATGGCTGTCTCTTCAAGGGCTGAGGGGATTAGGGTCTCATGGAGTCTCCGAAAGGACTTGTTCCCCGTATAGTTCACTTATAGGTTCCCAAAGGTGGTCCTTCTGCAGCTCTCGGGTGGACTAAGCTGGCTGAAAAGAGCCCCATGTGTGAACCAACCCCTGCTAGAGATGCCACTCTCCTGTCTTTTTAATGTCTTCTTGGGTGGCAGAACTGTGATCATTGAAACTAAGACAATAGCACACACCAGTATCCAGAGGAGTCTGAGGGTTTCTTATATGTAGAGAAAAAATTACCCAGCGTCTACACTAATAGCGTTATAAGAGAATTAAAGCCTGATTAACCCATAAAGAATAGTTTGTGATTGGGGTAGTTTCCATTCTTTGAGAGAGGAGTTTGAGTTTGAGTTAAGTGGCTGGCTAAGCGTGAGGTGCTGAAGTGGATGAGCATGGGACTTTCTAGTCTGTGAATATATTCCAGTGTTTGCATTGATTTGTATCAGCACAGTCCTCTAAGTGTTTCAGTTTGTGCTGGGAGAGAAAGTTGTAAACCCTGCTCCACTTTAACATTTCTCAGAAATTATTTGGATCGAAAGTTCTGCTGGTTTCATCTCCATGGATGAAATTATACATTGCCTAAATATGAAGGAGCCCACTCAGATGTTGAATAAACTTGAATAAAAAGGAAGGGAAGAAGGGCTACTTAATTCTCAGGTGAGATGTCGTATCTAGGCAAATGCCTGGGATGGAGAAATGTATGCTCAACAGTAATTAAATCTTGTAGTGAAAGAGTCACTTTTCTACTTAAGGGGAGAAAGTCTATATTTAAACATAATAATAAATTTGATTGTTTAAAAATTAACTCCTCTGCACTGAAATACTACACATGGCATGTTACTGATGAGCACGCTTCTTTGCAAGATGCCCCAGTGTGTGTAGGTTTGCATTATGGGAAGATTTATCAGACTTGAGAGGCAGCACATAGATTGATATGATGCGAGTCATCTCTAACGTTAGTATCCCACACATCCTTCTCACATCTTGTTCCTTTTCTTGTGTTGGTTAGTCAGGCCAGGGTTCCAAATTCCCGGGTCTCTTCTTTGTGTATAAATCTGTAAGCCTGATCAACACTCTTGGCCTCAGTTTCCTCATTTGCAAAGTAAGAATAACACAACTTTGTATTTTGTGAAAAGTTAAAGATAATATGCCAACACGGGGCCAGAGTGTTTTTATTATAATCTATCATTCACATATTATATCTTTCAATAGTGAATCATTGTCAAGGCTGAAGATAATGCTCAGTAGTAGAACATTTGCTAGTACATGCAAGATCCTAAGTTCAATTGCCAATAATAATAGTATTAATAATGATAGTAATAATAATAAATGATAATAAGCAACAATAATAAACAATTGATTTGCCAAACTTGAACACTGTCACCATATGGAATACTATATTGAATACCATGTTTTTGACAAATTAAATGGACAATCAATTAAATTATAATTTAACATGGAAAAAGAAGTTGCTTTGGAGCATAAGTAATTTATAAATCAATATTAAATGATAGATAATTAAGAGTTATCTTTTAGAAGATATAAAAAGCATTTCTTGTTTTTGTT
The DNA here is from genome assembly GCF_021556685.1 of Rattus norvegicus. Taxonomy (NCBI): domain Eukaryota; kingdom Metazoa; phylum Chordata; class Mammalia; order Rodentia; family Muridae; genus Rattus; species Rattus norvegicus. The sequence goes on from NC_141538.1 coordinate 106,250,085, forward strand.
ATTTCTTTGTTTGCCTTAATCAAAATTATTTCAAACTGTATTTAAACTCTACGCTATCACTCCTATTTCCAAAGATTATTCTGGTAAATTCTGCATAGGTAGTTATAGGTTAAAATCTCTAAAAGAAAGCTTGTCTAAATTATTCAAGCAAGTGGATTCAAGTTGCTTTCTTTGTCTTGTTCTGTGTGATGCACTGTAATAGCCCCTGTCATTCAAACAGAGCTTTATGGTGAAGCCATTTGATGTGAGACCAAACTAAAACTCTAAATAAGGGTCAAAGGCTGACCTAAGTTAAAGAAAAAAAAAAGCAAAATCAAGATTCTGATCTTCAAACTCCTGATTCTAAAGTGTTTCCATTACTACATTTAAGGCATAAAAACAAAAAAATGGAAAAAGACATTATTGCCTCTAAGATTACAGAGTTCAGTTCTTTCAAGTAAAGTTGAGTTTTTCTAGTTTAGAGTTCTACGTTTTCTGTTCTAAAGTAACCTGAGGTCCCCCTTGCCTATTCAAGAATGGATCATCATACTTATGCCAACAGAGCCAATACTCTCCCTCTCGGCAGTTTTTAGAGTTAGGCCATTCTTGGAAAAACTCTTAGCCAACATGGCATTCGATGAGGGATGCTCCTCATCTGAGCTGAACGTTCAGTGTTGCCATCTATTGAGGCAGCAACAGCAGCCTGGTCAAGGGTCAATTTCAAGTTCATTGAGTCTAGAGCACCGCTTGTCTCATTGACCCCCATGCATCTTCAATAAGTCTCCCTTTTCTACAATTCAGATGTTTCTTCACTAATTCTAATTTTAATGTATATCAAAGCATATAACTTGATTGAAGTCAAATCTTTATGCCTAAAACAGCTTGTGTGTAATTGTGTTTTTGGATGCCATTTTTGTTCTTGTTAGCATCTTTAAGACCTAACACAATCACTATTTTTATGCAAGTTGTATTCCATACTTAGCATTGTACAAAGTCATTTCATTCATAGCCTGTAACAGTAGCTCCAAAATGTTTCCTGAATTGAAAGATTGGGAAGCATTAGGAGCATTGCAAAGTCTTATCATACATCTAAGTCCTGAAACCAAGTGATCTGTGTCAGTATCACGCCACCACCTAGCACTTGTGGGGTTTCAACAACCCACTGTTAGCATCATCCCATCTGTAAAGTGAATGCGATGATGATACCTTATCATTCCACTAATTCAGGAGAGCTAATGAACATATGACAAACTTAAAATTGTATCTGGAACTCCATGACTGATAACTACTTGCATGATAACTCTCTGAAAATTTCATAACATCATTTTCCTTGCTTTCTGAAAAGTGTGGGTTTGCTTGAAAAGTGTAGAGTACTATTGTTCCCCCATTGTCATCACTGAATGTTTTAGCAAAAATCAATTATTTTTATTCATGAGAATTTAGTAAAATGGAAACTCCCATGTAGTGTTGGTAGGACTATGTAATAGCACACCCTTTATGGAATGCAATTTGGCAATAATTTGCAAGTGCCTGACCAAAGTTTCTTTATTTTAGTTTGGTAATTCTGCTTCTAGAAATTTATCTGTTTTAAAGATACAGTTGGATAAAATGTGTTCGTGGAGATGGTTTGTTATACCCTCATTTATTGAATCCTTTGAAATTACTTGAAATGACAAAGGATGGATGTGGGTATATCAAGTGTATCATTTGATAAAATAGTATATACCTGTCAAAGCAGTGTCTTTAAAGTATACTTAATAGCATCTTCAAAAATATTTAAGTAGGGCCAGAAAAGTCCGTAGGTGAAGATATTTGCCGACAATCCTAATAACCTATTTAGAAGAAAAATGAAAACTTGTTATTCATATTAAGAATAAATTGTGAGAGGAAATTAGTTCAATCTCTGAGACTTCCATAGGTAATAATGAAATTTTCTAATTCTTTCTTTTTTGTGATGTAGGAGCTGTGAAGGAAGAAATATTCGATACAGAACATGCAGTAATGTGGTAAGCATGAGCTCCTTTGCTTTGAGATTGTAATATTTCAGCCCTGGGATATGTTAAGAAGTTTTATGGATCTAAGTGGGAAGCCAATCAATTAGTACTTCACAAACAGTTATTTATTGCATTCTATACTGATTACCCAATCATTTCTAATGCTCCTCCGTATAAACTTTTAATCGCTCAACCAGATTAAAACTAAGTAGACTGTTTCAAAACAAACTGCATTTCTTCCTGCTCTGTCTTTTCACATATAGTTCTCAGGAGAAATGAGGCAGGCAATGATTTAAAAAAAAAAGGGAAAACACTTGGAGTATCATGAAATAAATATTAGTTAATCAGAGTCAGGTTTGCTGAATGCCTTCATCTGTCCAGCAAACATTTAATGCTGGCTACGTGTGAGGCACTGTGCTAGCACAGGGATAAATAACACGCATTCACTGTTTTCAACATCTGCTACAGAGTCTGGGGTGTGGAGAGAGAGAGAGAGAGAGAGAGAGAGAGAGAGAGAGAGAGAGAGAGAGAGAGAGAGAGAGACATAACTTCATTCCTCGGCAAACATGACAAATGCCAGTTGGGATAAAGTTGTTTGGGATGACAACAGAGGATTTTGAAGGGTATTAAAGGAAAAAATGGAGTGAGATCGAGCCTGGAGGGGTAAAACTGGCCCATGCTGTGTGTGAGGAGATGACAGTTACTCCAACGGAGTGAACACTGTGGGCCTCTTTGGAGGCAGAAGAATTAAAGGGTGTACTGCGCAATCATGTTAGTAACTTGTGCCTGCCAACATGCAGGAAAGAGTTGAAAGATAGTTTAAGGTCATATCATTGAAAAGCTTTGAATGTTAGCTTCCAAGTTCATGGGCTTAGTAGACACGGGAGCAAAGGGGAGTCTGAATTGCAGATATGGTGCAGTTTCACCGTCAGAAAGTAAGTTCTGTCGCAACAGCATGGTTGCACTGGATCAATAATATATGGGAAAGACAATGTACGAAGGTTTAGCCCCAGAGGAAATTCATCCTAGAGGAATATAAGCTAAGGGTATTGTGCATGAAGCACCTGAAGTTGGGGGTGTACCCAGAGTAAAAGAAGCAAAGAGCACATTGTGAGAGCTTTGTACCCCCTAATCCCTCTGTTCAGGAAACTCTTCCTCATTGTTTCCTTGATTGGCACCTTCGTGTTTAGATTCAGTTGATATGTCCTTTCCTCAGAGTGGCCTTCTATATAGTCTTTCCTAATGTGATTGTCCTACGACTCAGCTCCACTCAGTATGTGGACAGGGTCTCACTCTCTATAGCCATGGCTGGCCTGGAACTGTATATGAGTATTCAGAATGCTAGACGAAGGGTGAGAACAGGTATCAGAAATAAGACAGTTGCGGGGAGGTAGAGGGCAGAAAGATGCTCAGTGGTTATTACAAGCACTGGTTGCCCTTCTAGAGTACCTGAATTGAGTTTCCAGGAGTTCATTACCATCTGACACTCTAATCTCAGGGGATACAATATCCTCTTCTGGTCTCTGCAGGTACTAGACACGAATATACAGATGTATGTGCAGGAAAACATTTATGCACATAAAATAATTTTCTATGTTTTATTTATTTTACATCTTAATCAGAGCCCCTTCCTTCCTCTCTTCCCAGTCTCACTCTCACTAATCCATAGTTTATCAGGATAAAAGAAAACTGGGACAGAATAAAGAAGAAACTAATGAAGAAATGGTGTGGATGGGTATGGGCTATTTATATGGCTCTGTTTTGTGCACAGAGGACCATGGGCTGGGCAGTTTATAAACATCACAGGTTTATTTGGGACCTGGTGCTGAAGACTTGGAAATTCAGGAACTGGGTCCCAGCATCTGGCAAGAGCAGTTTGGGACGTCAGGACAAATGGACTGAGCTGAACTAATCCTTTTTGACAGGAACACAATTCCTCTTAGTACTGTAACAATGGAAATTAAATTTCAATATGGCTTTTAGAGGATTTTCAAATACCAGCATAAGTTTTATAAAATGTATAAAAGAAATATCTCCTTGTAGACTCAAGGGAATCTTGTTTGTTTGTACCAAATATGGGACATCTGAGGGGTCTTACTCATAGGTAGACGCAACTTAGCAAACATGTGTAAGGTTCTGGGTTCAGTTCCCAACACCACACATACACATAAAAAATGACAAAGCTGAGTTTAAAATGAGTGATAAATGGTGATGTGAGGAGGTGAGAATGCCCTGGATGCCATACCATACTTCTTCATAGAGGGGACAGATGACAAATCAAGTCATGTTGACAAATGGAAAGGCAGCATACTTCACTCATTGAAGAGAGACACAAATTGAAAATGAGGAAGTGAATGTAAAGTCCTACGTTGGCCAGAGTAGAGATGAGCACTCAGGAGACAAATGGTGGGCAGCAATGGGGGCTGCTCCTACAGAGATGATGATTGACAGACTTGAAGACTTGTAGAAATACTGAGAAATGAGGAAGCACAAACATTGCATTTGACTGAAGCTATAACAGAGATGACAGAGTAAAACCATTGGAAAGTGCTCCGTCAGGTTTTAATGCCCAAGGAGAACATACAGGAAACAGGGTGTGACCATGGGGAGCAAGTGTAATTATTCGATGGAAATCTTTGGGTAGCTAGATCCTTGTTTCTACTTAGGATAGATGTCAGATAATATAGCATCCATCATTATCACTTGTAATTTCCTCCTCACCTACAAATGTCAGTCAATTGTTTGCTGTTTAAAACAAATGGAGACAAACAAAACCTCTTGAAATGGTATGAAAAGATGTGATGGTGGAAATGTGCATAAGCTTATTGACTTTTCTAATCCCCCATTCTTGGTAGTAGTAGCTTAGATAACAGGGTTGGCTTTTGTTTGTTTGTTTGTTTAGTTTTTTTTTTAAGTGGTGTGACTCAATTCTCCTTATCTTCCTTCTTGCCTTTTGAGCGTGTAGGCTAGCTGTAATGGCCTAGGCTGTATTCTGTAGGTGAACTGTGAGCATCTTGAGCAGCAGACTATCTGTCCTGTCCTTAAAACACTTTAGAAATTTTCATAACTTCCTTAGTATTGTTTTTAGCAATATCCTGGGCCAATGTAGGCTCACTCTGACCTCAAATCACTTTCAACTTACAGTATTACATGAGCCCAATTTTTACAGCTTGGAGAAATCAAACTGATACTGATTGTTTTATGAGCATGGAGAGTCTTCAAATAATTGAAGGATTTTTCTTCCTGGATTTTGGCTGTGACAGAAACAACATTGTCATTAAATAAATAAATGAATGAATAAATCTCCGAAGAATGGCTCTTTTCCATACTCACACTCCTATTTTTCAACTTGAGATGTTTAGGAGAATTCAGCTGAGTTTGGCAACCTGAGAGTCCCTCAGCTTAGCTCTCAGGGATACACCTTTTCCCTAGACAGCTTTCTGGGACACTTTTGAACCACTGTGTCTTCAAAAATTCAACTCATGACTATTTTTCTTTGTAGAGCTGTTAAATACTATATTTCTTTAAAACCTAGTTCTCTAAAGCAAGATGAAGAGCAGAAAGTGTTTTCCAATTTTTGTGATTTTTTTTTCTGAGAAAAAAAAATCAGCTCCAAGACTTTAAGAAATTTATTGCCAGGACCCAGAGAGCTGGCTCAGCATTTAAGAGCACTTGCTGCTCTTGCAGCAAGGCCCAGTGCCCATGTCAAGTGTCTCAAAAACCTGTACCTCCAGGTCAAGAGGATCTGATGCCCCTATTTGTCCTTGTAGACACCTTACACAGGTGCACATACATATGCACAGATATTCAAGTGCATGTAAGTCAACACAGAAGTGAGTGATGAAATGTATCAACACAAGCATCAAACTCCTCACAATATTTCCAGAGTTCTCAGTCTTGGCTCTAACTGCCCAAAGTCTTTTCATGCCTGTGGTGGTTTAAATGATAGATGTTCCTCCTGGCTCAGGTATTTGAAGACTTGGTCAATAGTTGGTGGTACTATTTGGAGAATGTGATAGAACCCTTGAGAGATGTAGCTTCCTGGAAGTAGCATCAGGAGCTGAGTTTGAGAACTTATAGCCCCACCTCACTTCACTCTTGTTACCTGGTGTTTAATGCTAGAGATGAGATCTCTCTGCTACTTGGGCCTTCTGCCACGCATTCTGCTTATGCCATGCTGGACTCCATGACAGACTCATTCCTTAGGAGCTATGAGCCAAAGTAAATGAGTTCTTCTGTAAGGCTTTTCTTAGTTGGAAGCAGCTAGATCGTGCAAGGCACTACCAGGTGCTTATATTTTTATACAAAGTGTCTGGAAAAACTTAAGCAGGGGAGAACAGAATTGAACTTGTAGTTCAATGAGTCAGACTCTGCTTCAGCTCACTCTTGAGAATGGTGGGAGAGTAGAAGACTAGGATTTTTTACAACAGTTTTGGTAAGCATCTGTGATTGCTTGGACTAGCATCACACTGGTGGGAGGGTTTGGAATATATTTTAGAGATGGAATTCTAGCTGTTTTGCCTCATACTCCATTTAACACAATCCTCTTCTAGGGTCTCCAGCACTGTTGCTCTGGACTATCTTTTTTTTCATCTTTATTAACTTGAGTATTTCTTATTTACATTTCAATTGTTATTCTCTTTCCTGGTTTCACGGCCAACATCCCCCTAGCCCCTCCCCCTCCCCTTCTATATGGGTGTACCCCTCCCCATCCTCCCTCCCATTACAACCCCCCCAAAGCTCTGGACTATCTGGACAGAATTTTTCTTTAATCAGAAGACAAAGGTGTCAGCTATCATGGCCAGAGAGAACACAGTGAACCTGGCAACCTTATAACTTCCCCTGAGCTTCTGCTTTGACATCCAAAATAATGTGAAAGTTGAACCAAGAAACCCCATGCATCCTTCCAGCTTAAACTTTGGAGTTCTTGTAAAGCATATGTAAGCTGAACTGGATTTGGATATGAATATAGATCAATAAAGATATCAGTGGTAGCACACAGTCAATAATACCACAGTGGAAGCCTTTATAGCTAGTAATAGAATTGAAGGAAGGAGAGCCAACATGGAGTGGAATTCTCAACTTGCTGCAGTTCGACCATTTATTTAACTAGTAGTTCTCATATTTGAGTCTGTGAAAGGTCATAAAATGCACAGGATTGTTAATGGCATGATTCCTGCTTGATCCATATGACCATTTTTCTTGGGCAGCTCTTACATAGAATAAAGTCACATCATGCTTGCTGCTTTATATCCAAGGCCAAATATAAAACCTTCAGGCATGACAACTCTGATACAGGCCCTCCTTGTTCAGATTTTGAAACCAACTTTTGGAGTTCATATTTGGATGATTAAAAAGTGGCATACTCCTGCAGTCTGGACAGAGGTAGTGAAATCATCTGTGGGAGTCTATCGGAGTCTGTGCGTTGGGTCATTCCATCCGAGGTGCGCCAAGGTGTGGGATATGGTAACATTCTCCCCATCTTGTTGCAGTCCTTTATGATTTTTGTCATCCTTGTTCTGAAAGGCAGGAGTGATGTGTTGTTACATGATAGAGTTATGGGTTTGCTTGCTTGTTCTCACTCGCTCCTTCCTGTTTAATCATACATGTCACCAACATCTGTTCACTTTCCGGCTCGGATTCTGCATGACAGATTCTAAGGGCTGCTGCTATCAGGACAAAGGCAGGAAACCTATGCTGGAGGAAATAAACGTCTATTATGTCAGGCAAAGCCACAAACACACACCCTAATAAAGTGCGATGTGCATTGTCCATGTCCAGGTGGGCAGAGGAAGCTAAAGCATCCCATCAGGATGACATCAGATCATCTCACCACATATACATGTGGTGCCCAGTTTTGCAGGAGGAACCAGGAAACTCAGAACTGCCTTAGGACATCTTCAACATGAAAAGAAAACACAGCACTTCCCAGCACCCACTGAACAATATACAAACCGCAATATACAAACAATATACAAACTCTTCTCTCTACTGTACCTTTACTTTTAATGGAGCACAGCCTTTCTTAACAAGAGTGGCCAGTGCTAGGAGAGTAACAGTGGCACAGTCTGCCTTAATTAGGGTTACTATTACTGTGATGAAGCACCATGACGAAAGCAACTTGGAGAGGAAAGGGATTATTTGTTTCAAATTCCCAATATCACTGTTCATCATCAAAGGAACTCAGGGCAGGAACTCAAACAGGGCAGGAACCCGGAGGCAGGATCTGATGCAGAGACCATGAAGGAGTACTGCTTACTAGCTTGCTCAACCTACTTTCTTATAGATCCAGGCTATCCCACTCTCCCAGGAATAATCCCACTCACAATAGGCTGGGGCCTCCCACATCAAACACTAATTAAGAAAATGGTCTTATAGGCTTGATTCCAATCTTCTGGAAACATTTTCTCTCTGTCAGGGTGTCCTCCTCTCAGATGACCCTAGCCTGTGTCAAGTTGACCTAAAACTATCCAGCACACTGCCTGATGTGATTCATGCTTAGAAAAGCTGTATAGTCCCCAACAGACAATTACATCCATTGGTAAGGAAAGAGGAATTAGGGGTGAAACAGAATACTTTTTTGGAGTTATATGTCTTGCTCTTTCAAATTGCCACTGAATGACTAACACCAATACTTAACAAGGTGCTTGGACATACCTACTTATAAGTGAAACTGGTGTGCCTTTCTTTTGCCCTATGGGTATCCTTAAAAAAAAAAACTTAATAGGGCATCAATAGTGCTATGAACAAAATTTGCATAGATGATGAATGAATGACATCCTCAGTAAAACGCCATTTGAGTGGATCCTTGAAAGTTGAGAGGAAATAGGTTTCGAGCTACAATGAAATCTTGAGAAATGAGGATGGGAGTCACTTAACAAATCCAACTGAGGCCTACCATGCTGCAGACACATGTCCAGGCACTGGATATGCTAATGACAGAGAAAGATGCAGTCCAGACTCTCACAAAGTTCAAAGTCAGCTGGAGAAGGCAGAGAGTAAACATCTACGCAAGGACAGAAGACAATTTTACATAATAGAGGCTGTGAAAAAAAGTAAAGCAGGGTGGTGTGGTGGAGAGGGACATGAGGAGACTGCTGTGCATGGGTGGTCAGGAAGTTCTCTCTGAGGTGACATCGGAGACTAGTTAGTATGTGTGAAGGGCAAAGCATGAAGGGGCCTAGATTGCTTCAGACCCTGGTGTGTGGTTTTATGAGGTGCAGCACAGGGCCTATTGTGGGGAAAGAGGTGAGATATTTATCTGAGTTAAAATCTGGACTCACCCAGCATGTTATTTATAGGGGCATTCCTAACCACTCACTCAGGGTGATGGGCTCTGTTGGGAAGAGGAGACTGACAAGAAACTAGCTGCTCTAGCCACCCACTCTGTGTTTCTCCTCCCCAGGCTACAAGCCAGCCCCTCTCTGGCAAAATATATAGAAGGCATGGAGGGATTTCTTAACCTCAAGTACAAAGTCTCTTAAGTGGGAAGGAAATTCTGAGGGAAAGAATGTTGGTTTCTTCCTAATAAATGTTCAAGATCCCCACCTACCAGAGGGGCTTCCAAGGTTACCCTCAGCATCCTGGCTGCTTCTCCTTGTGGCTGATTCACTCCCTCCAGCATGGACGAAAGAAATGTGCTTCTCACAAGACCCATCTTTTCTTCATCCCTTGTCCCAGGCAGTTGAAAATAAGAAATTCTCTTGTGCTGATATCATCTCTGAGATCAGTATAGGATGGCCAGGACTTGTCTTTTTCTGGTAGATTTAGGGAGCAGTCCTCAACCTGGGGGTCACTATCCCTTTGGGGTTACATATCAGATGTTTGCATTATGATGGGTAACAGTAAATACAATTATAGTTATGAAGTAGCAACAAAATAATTTTATGGTTGGGGTTACCATAACACAGGGAACTATATTAAAGGTCACAGCATTAGAAAAATTGACAGTCATTGGTTTAGAGGAAATTTGGGATCAAGGTCTCCTTTCCTCTAGATTCTACATGTACGTTGTACTTGGAGAGTCTCTGAGAAGGCTTAGGTATATGGATCAAAGAAGTACTGGGGGAACGTAAAGATCTCATCTTCACTGTTGTATTCCAGAGACACTGAAGTCTGACAGCCACACTGGCTCACTGAAAGAGTGGGGCTTTTCTGAATTGGAGTATTGTCACTACAATTTATATGCTTGAAGCAAATGTATGAACTTTCTCTAATCTCCATCTACCATCTGCCAAAATACCTTGTTCAGAAATATACAAAGAAGAGCATGAATAGAATGTTTGTGGTAGTTTAAAAGTGGAAGTAAATAGAAGAGAATCAGCTAGGTAAACTATGATGCACCAATGCCGGAAAGTTATATGATTATTTTAAAGAATAAGGAAGTGCTATATGCACAAAGCTATAAAGTCCTTTCAGGTTCTCCCTAAGTTTGAAAAGTTAGTATACTCTGCGTGTGTGTGTGTGTGTGTGTGTGTGTGTGTGTGTGTGTGTGTGTGTGTAGTTGTAGTATAAAATATATATTATATGTATATATACATATGTGTATATATGTATATGTTATATATATATATGTGTGTGTGTGTGGTATAAGTATACAGTAACAGATATAGTGATCTTGCTTTAGGGTTCCCTAAAGTGGACTGAGCATGGGTATGTGATACAGCTACAGATCTTGAAGGATATCTATCAAACTGATGGCAGAGATTATATAATGTCAGACAAAGTGGAACTGGATGAGTGAAGAGGAGTCACATTTCTCTCTCTTTATAGGGTTTCTGTGTCTTTAGAAAGAAAAATGTACATTTTCTATTGGTAGTATAATTTTAATAAGAAAATATTAAAGATAAAGAGATTTGATGGAAGTATTTTAAGTTACTCAATGAATTTTATATTTGTTCTTGAAACATTAAAAAACATCCCAAACCATGGGTCATTTTGAGGAACACTGATTCAATACCGATAATGTGGTATTGCTTCTGCACCTCTTCCCACCTGGGGTGACGTCACTTGTATCCTCTCATTTGCATGAAGTCCTAACAGTCCAGTACATCAGAATATAAGCATATGAGATCTTTATAGGGACAATTAAGCTACATAGACATTAGGTTGGGTTCCAATATATGTGACCAGTAAGGAGATTAGGATGAACAAAGACACACATAAACAAAGGGAGAGAGAAAGTACAAAGGGTAGGGTGAAGAAGAGAAGAAAGAGGAACAAGAGGAAGAGAAAGGGAAAGATAAAAAGAGGGAGGGAGGGGGAGGAACAGAGAGATAGAACACAACCATCCCAAACCTAGAAGAGAGGTATCCAAGGTAACCAGGACTTCAGGCACCTTAAACTTGGACTCCCAGTCTCCAGAGTTACATATGAATAAATATCCATAAATATCAAATATTTAGCCCACTTTGCTGCAGCCTACCATTCTTCAAAGTCGTTCTATCTTACAAAATGCTCCAAGTCTAGTTTTTGAGCTTCAGACAGCCTTTTATATAACCCAGGCTCTCCAACTTTCTATGTAACCAAGGAAGACTTTGAATTCTTGATCCTCCTATTTTTATCTCCCGGGTGTTGGGATTACAGGCATGTGCCAAGATGCCCAGATTATGTCCTTCTACAGATCAGCCTAGGTCCTCTCATTCCTACATGCTGGACAAGCATTCTAATAGCTCGAACCCCAAGGGAGACATTATTTTTAAAAGGTAAATTTATTAGGTCATTTTGAGCCTCTGAAGATCAGCATTACTCTGGCAGCATGGGAGAATTTTTCATTGTTTTGTTGTGACAGGGGCCAGGTATTCTACATTAAGAACACCAGACCTCATCTTTGGCTGAGGTGCAGAATTACAAAGCTCCTTCCTTTTTAATATAGTTTTTGTCCCTTAGGTTAGGCAGTTAGGTGTTTGCTAGTTATAATGGTTGGCTGTTCTTAGTCAGAAAAATACTGGGTTAGAATTGGTACATAGACTCACAATCATATCTAAGGGGTTAATCAGTCTATACCATATGAATTCTAACTTATCACAAAGCCAGGGTCAATCTGATACGGCAACTAAAGGTCTTTGGCTTTCTGTGCCTTTCTCTTACTAGGCTCTGGGAAGAAAACAACGCTCTTGAGGGAGAATATTTTCAACAGTGTTCTCTTTCCCTGGGTTGGACACATGACATTAGTGATGATGATGATGATGATGATGATGAATATTATTATTATTACTGTATTAATATTATTTACAATATAATCAAATAATAGAGGCAAACGCTTTTTCACAAGAACACAATGATGAGTGACTTTTGTATTTTAGAAGAGAGAGCTCCTGTCCAACCTGTGATAGCATCAGTACTAAGTAAGCTTTGAAGGTCTTGAGAGTAAATTAATCTCCAACAGTATGTACACAGCATGCTGTGTGACAACTGGAGGTTGATTTTGGTTCAAAACACATCACTGCTTTTATACTAGTTAAACACTGAGCATTTAGAATAATGGCTGAAAATATTCACAGCAATTACTCTGGGAAAACAACCGTTGCATTTTACGACTGTTTTATCATTTGTGGCATAAAGAAATAAACAATTTTTAATGGTTCACAGATTCCTTCCTGTGACTATAGGTCTCTGCTGTGCTCGTGGCTGGGCAGCTAGCCAAGGGAACTGGGTGCCCCCCATGTTCATGGGCTGCGCCTTCTGCTTTTCTTCTTCCCTCAGCCTTCTCCTGACTGCTCCCTACATTGCCTTTCTTTCTTAATGCTTTTTTGACATATCTTTATTGGACTCCTAATTCTCCACTTTTCCTTTCTCCTTCATGTGTTCTCAATTTTGTATCCCTTGCCTCAAACCTGACCTCTCCCAGGAGAGGTCTGGTGTAAACACTGCTCTGTTGAAAGACCTCAGACTTGGTACAGATTCTGTGTTTGGGGTAAAATCTCTCTAACGTTTTGTAGCCTCAGTTTCCTAAATCATAATGCAAGAATAACAGCTCTGCTAATGTTGTAATGCTCCTCTACAGAGAGTGCAGGGGTGCAAATATGTGTGTGAGCGGTGCTTAGTAAATTTTGGTTCTTTTCTTGTCATTTGCTTGGCAAAGATAAAGTAAGTGGCAATCTTAGAGAGGGTGGGAACCAGGGAAACAGAAACCAAGACAATCCCATCAGCATCAACATTCATAAAAAGTGCACATTTTGATCCAGAAAAACTGAATCCCCCAGCTAAGGATGACTGCATTCCTACACTTAACTCAAGGTCTGTGTAGAACTCCAAAGGATTGCAGAAGATATAAAAGAGAATATTGAAGTGCAAACATCAGCTCCTTCTTCGGGCCCAGAGTGCCAGTCTCAGGGCCCTTGCTCTGGTCATGATCCTGGGGATATCCCCAGGAGGCTACTCCTTGTCACCCATACTTCCTTTGATCTGTGTCTCTTGGTCACCATCCCTGTGAGCCTGGCACCAAATGTTGTGTTTTGTAAAAAGATAAAGAGGGGGACATATGTTAGGTGGATATGTAGCCAGGTATGGGGAAGGGGGTGCCTCTGAGGGCTCATGCTGAGGCATTCCTTACCCACTGAGGGACCAGCCACACAATGGTGTGCTATAGAATAGAGTTTATTTAGAGCATGGGGAGAGGAGTTGAGAGGGTAGTAGAGACAGAAAAAGAGAAAGTCGGCGGGGGTGGGGGGAGAGAGAGGAGAGGAGAGGAGAGGAGGGGAGGGGAGGGGAGGGGAGGGGAGGGGAGGGGAGAGGAGAGGAGAGGAGAGGAGGAGGAGAGGAAGAGGAGAGGAGGAAGGGAGAGGAAGAGAAGAGGAGAAGAGGAGAGGAAGAGAAGAGGAGAAGAGAGAAGAGGAGAAGAAGAGCTGTGAACACTTGGAGAGATCAGGGGGAGGGGAATGAAGAGAGAGAGGGAAGGGATGAGAGGACAGAGCTAGAGCAAGAAGGCAAGAGAGAGAGAAAGAGAGAGGGGGGAGAGAAGAGGGGTCGAGCAGCCCCTTTTATAGTGAGTCAGGTAACTGTGGGGCATAGCTTAGACAAAATGCAAACAAATATAGTGATACAATTGGCTTCTGCATGATGGCATCTTTCTGGTATATTTTCTCCTAAATTGATCACACTTGATTTTTACTAAGCATCTTCTCAGGGACTGTCAAAGAAATGTTGATGATGGTTGAGGATGACTTTGGAACAACATGAGCTGATATTTCTAGACCATAGAGCTGGGTCTACCTCTCACTCCCATGATGCTGGCCAAGAGGAAATGAAAGTGCTTCCTTCCATGTGAATGGACAGCTCATGTCAAGCATCTACTGTCAACCCCAGGGTTTGCTTCCTTTACTGTTGTCACATTGGAATACCCTAGGGCGAATGTTCAGATAGACCTGTTGTTGCAGACGTGCCTCTCATTAGTAATAGTACCATGTTAGCTGAAGGACTTTTGCACACTGAAATCTTTATCAGTTAAGCTTTCAACTGACGAGTAGAATTCGAGGATGAATCCATCATTCTACAGACTTAGAATGTATATCATATTGGGGGAAGCAGATATGAGTCCCATCTGCCAGAGAGTTCCATAGTCTTACACAAACAGCAATAGCTTCTCACTTGATCTTAGCCAAAGGCCAAGAAGCAAAGGTGCCACACACCTCTTCCCTGAAGTGACAGATAAAGCTAATCATGTAATCCAGAGTCAAAATTATAGACGTAAAATACCAGCAGAAGAAAGGAACCCAGACATTTTTCATATCTGTCATATGCCAGTCATGGGGTCTAATGGCTTTCACCCCCTAGCTCATTTAGTTCTTACAACTTCTGAGAAAAAAAATGGGTTGTGCCTTAATTTTACTGATAGAGAAGTTGAAGCATTTAAAGAAAAATAGCTTAACGTGACCCTGCCAGATTCATAAATATCAAATCCTGTGCTCCAAACTATGTAAGACAGGCATAAGATGGTCTAGGCTATGAACAAAACTGAAATAGAAGAGGCTTTTAAAGGCCAAGCATTTTTAAAAACAGCATGCGCTTTTTTAAAAGAAAAGAGATATTCAAGTTTATCGTGGCAATTTACAATCCCACTGGGTTAAAAGCATTTGAACTGCTGAGAACTTTAAATGTGCAAATTAAATACAGGAGGAAGAACAAATCCAAGCACCCAAACTGAAAACACCCCCAAATCCTCACCGCTACCCTCACCCTGCCCCTGTTCCTTTTCCTAGGAGCCTCTCTGCCTGTCAAGAAGATATAAATGTGTAAGTCAGTCCTCTTCAAAATCGTCTTTCCCAGACCCCAGTTTCTGGATTCCATAGTCTATGTACTGGCCTCTGGTGAACCAAATAGCAGCTTGAAGCAGGGTCTTGACAGTGATTTAGAGAGAAATGACTACTGCTGTTCATCCCTTGGCAGAGTGCCCTGTGGAATGAAACCAAACAAGCTGCCATGCATAGGCTGCTAACTTGCAGATACTTGCTTGTGCTCAGCCTGGATTCCATGAGTCGAAAAATGATAAGCAACATCAAATCTTCTGATTAACCCAAAGAGATGTTGAAGGTCAAGTAACAGCAGCGCTGAGGGCTGGGGGGTGGAACTTTCTGTGAGATCTCCTATAGGCTATTGAGTTAAGTATTGTGAGTGGAGCCATTGTTTACTTAACAAGATAGCTTTTACACCATGTTGTGATTCTTTATTCCGGGAATTTAGCCTTCTGTGTGCTTTTTGTGCATTTTAAATATCCTCTTTCTTTATTGAGGAAGTTATGACCTTTAAGAGAGGTTATCTTTGAGGTTCACTATATTTTCCTTATAATCTTGCTATAAAAAGTACCCAATGTGGCTTTCAGAGAGTATATGGTTCAAGTTCCCAGTGAAGTTCAGGGTTTTGAGTGAAGCATGGTCTTGAGAGAAGAAGGGGTGAAAAAGCATTGTTACATTTCTTTTTCTTTGATTCTTCATTGTGAATAGCCTTCAGAACTCAGCCCCACTTACGTCCTGCATTTTTCCAGGCTCCTTTTCTTCAGCAGTATAATAAAATTTCTACTTACCCAAACAGAAATTTTAAAATAATTTACCAGTCTATTTCAAAGTATATAACTTAAGACTTTATTTTCTTTTCCTTAAAATTAGTGGTTGAAGCAATGTTCTTTGAATTACTATAGGTTTGAAGATACCTCACATATACCTCTCAATATAGGAGGACTGGGCCATCATGACAGCATGAGCCCCAGATAGCCACTTTCTTGATATGCAACCTTGTTCTTCCCACACAGCTATGTATTAACCTGCTTTAGTTATGAGCATCCCATCTAAGGCTTCTGATGAGGCAGAGTTCTGTATCACATTCCAAAGAGCCTGCATTCTGATAGGCAAGCTCAAAGGCCACTGAGTTTCCCCAAGACCTGTAAGGGAGAAAGTTCTCCATCTTGTGTATAATTTGTACAGTTCTAATGGTCAAGAAGGCATTTCTTTCAAAGACCTGATGCATGCTTTCTTCCCTACCACTCTTAAATAATTCAATTGACATGAATTTAATTCAATAGACCTTATCAACTATGTGCAATGCATTGCCCTAGGAGAAAATGAAAATACCAAAGGTTGTATATGATTTTTTTTCTCCTCTCAAAAGTTTTGAAATTGGAGGAAGGATGAGAAGAAAGATAAAAAATATTCTAGAAACCCAATGTGGGGTGAGATAAGCTATATAAAAATACCAAAATGAAAGAAAAAAAACTGAGTTCTTTTACTTCTTCCACCTTGGAACAGGTAACAATATCAAACTTGTATAAAATAATAAAAGTCAATAGAGTATCCCAGCCAGTTTCAAAAACTGGATAAAAATTCCATAGACCACAAATGGATCATAAACAAAAGTTGGTGATCTGTGCTGACTGTACAGCTGCAAGCTCTAAGTCTAGGAGTGTGCAAAGATCAGCAGCATCCTCGCCCCCTGAGGACAAACTTACTTCACAGGAGGGTAGGATGCAGTCTAGGTGGGGAACTTGATGTCAGAAACTTGGATAGGACTCTCTGTTAGAAAAAAGGCATTGCTTAGGATGAAGGCATTGTCTGAAGTTACAGTTCTAAGGAAAGCTAGTTGGAGAATGTAGGTATTATCATCAACTGAATCATGTCAAGCCACTCTGTGACTCTAGGGCTGGACTTAAAATGTCCTTATTATGGCACAAAGCCCCACATTCCGGGATAGTATTTGATTCTGGATTGGGAGTTGTGAGAACCACATGGAGATAATCATGAAACTATTAGAATAGGGGAAAGACCATTCTGAGTCTACAATAAAAGTCCCAAAGCACATGACAGAAACACAACACCAAGAGTGGCAACGAAATTAATATTTACTCCAGATAAAAGTATGTGAAACTGTTTGACAAAGACATCAAAAGTGATTTATTCATGAGTGCAGGTCACTGTGAATTTGCCTACTTGCTAAAATGTGTTTGCAATCCCCACGTAAGTATTTGTGGTGTGCTTCTGTGGTCATTTGCAGACTAGGGAAGGGCAGAGAAAAAAAATCTGTGCTTGTGTTCCCAGCTGGGGTCGAACAAGGTGACATTGTCTACTTGAGTCAGCTCTTAACTATTAAAAAGTATGGCTTTTTTGTTTATCTACTTAGTAGCATATTTTCCCCATTTATTTCTGTGTTTCTGTCTGAGTGGTTTTGCTATTTAAAATGGCCCACAAGCATAACAATGAAGTGTTGTCTGTTGTTTCTAAGCTCAAAAAGGGTTATAATGTGCCTTCTAGAGGACACAGTTGTTAGATAAGGTTCCTTGAGTCATGGAACTGTAGTGCTTTTACAAAGGAGTTCAATGTTAATGAGCCAACAATGTCTATTAAATATGGTATCCTCAAATAGAAAAATGAGGTTATCTTTTGATAAGTTGACTTAAAGTATGATGATCAGAGACTCAAGGACTAAATTCTCCGGGGAGCAATGAATTTTGTATTTGCCAGTTTAGTGTTGGCAAGGGTAACTATGTAAGATTTTTACTACCACAAATAGAACAACTGATCAAGTAACAACTAAGAAAAAGATTCTGAGAAAGGTATAAATGAAGTAAGACACACAGATAAGGAAATGAAAGTATTAGAAATTTACAATAGAAGACTATAGCAATCAAAATTAAAATTTCCACAGACAGAGGCAAAACTAGAACATAAAGAAAATCTTAGAAGTTAATAGGAGCTGGAAAAGGGGGAGCATCAGGTGATAAACAAAAAACACAGACCAAGATCCAGATGTTAAATAAAGACAAAAATTGATTGTAACAATTAAAAACTTGACTCAAAATGTAATAAAATATTGCAGAAATTTTAATTTTGAGAACCCTTTAAGAGATATTTTCAAAAGCAAGTAAGTCCCAACATCTAATAAGAGCTTCCAAAGAAAATATAGGAAATTACAAAATATTCCAGACAAAAAAGAGAAAAGTCTTCTGACTAGAAGTGCACTGTGAATTAAACCAGAGAGACGATGGAGGATTCTCTACATTTTTAGAATCAACTAACACAGCCTGACAGCCACAGTCCACGTGAATGAGCTCTCAAAGATGCTGAAGCCTTGGGCCATGGGACCTGTTGTTGGATACTGTATTATTTGTCAAAGAAGACGTTTCTAATTCAATGAAGATAATAAACCTTAGGACATGCAGGTCAAGGTAAAACAGTCAAACAAACAAGCACACACTTCCACTGGCTAGAGTCAGAACAACTGTCAGAAAAGGACCAAAGACTCAAAGCTCAAAGAAGACCCATACACTATTTCTAGCTCTAAGATATAAGAACCAGAGAAGCTTGTAAAACTGTCATTCCCACCAACATGTGCATAGCAATGAAAGAGGGACTTCTGTCTTTCGACATCAAAGAACTGAGTTTGATTGACAACCTAGCTAAATTTAGGATTGGACTCCTTGCTAGGGCCTCCTAAGAACAGCTTTGCCCCCCAATACCTTGGCTTTGTGCAAACAAATGGGCCTTTGAGCTCCAGTGTTGCTCCCTCTCTCTAGAATGACAAAATAGTCCATTTATTTTGTTTTAAGCTCCTATGTTCATGACAGCTTGTTATGACAGCAAAAGAAAGCCAATACAGTTAGTACAGCAACTGATGATGATAATTGTATTTATTATTCTACATTAAATTTAAAATTTTACATTGACTTTTATAAAGATCTATTACAATAATGGAAAGTAATAGAGGCAAAACTAGAAAATAAAGAACATTTTGCCAATTTGATAAGAGCTAGAAAAGGGAAAGCATCATGTGATAAACAAAAACCACAGACCAAGTTCATGCTTGTTCAAACCCTCGATGATAACAGGGTTTACTAAAGTACTTCACACCCATTACACCTGCGTGAATCATGCATGCTCTCTTTGTTAACATGCTTGCCAATGATTGATGGTATAAGACCTTTGCACTTCTTTCTAGTGTCATGGTTGCCTTTCTGAAACACACATCCACCTTCTTACCATGGTTTTGTCTCTTTAGCTGATTTGGTTTTAAATTTTATTTTATGTATATGGATGCTTTGCCTGCAAGTATGTCTGTGCACCCTGTGCATGCAGTGCCTGCTGAGGGGAGAAGAAACACCAGATCCCTTAGAACCCAAGTTACAGATGGTTGTGGGGCACCACATGGATTCTGGGAATTGAACCCAGGTCCTCTGGAAGAACAGTCAGTGCTCTTACCTTCTGAGCCACCTCTCAAGCCTGTTCCTAATATTTTTTGCTTGGTACCTTTGATTAATTCCTGACTTGCTTTCTTCCTCCTATGACCCTAATCTGCTTTGGTGGGATGCATTGGGAAATGTCCTCTTTCTCTAGTTTTTCAGACTATTGGAAAAATGGCTTGGGGTTGTCTGTCACTTCAGGTTTAACACAGCTTGCTTTTAAACTCCACAAGCTACTCATTGAATCTGTTTAAGGGATAAGGAGGAGCATGGTGTAAGTGAGAGAATGAGGTTGGCAGCCACACTGTGATTCAACCACCCAGTTCCTTGTTTTCTCCTCTGTGCGGTGGACTCATGACTGTTACAATGTCAACCAACCAGAGCTTCCAGGGACTAAGCCACTACCCAAAGACTATACATGGACTGACCCTGGGCTCCAATTCATAGGTAGCAATGAATAGCCTAGTAAGAGCACCAGTGGAAGGGGAAGCCCTTGGTCCTGCCAAGACTGAACCCCCAGTGAACGTGATTGTTGGGGGGGAGGATGGTAATGGGGGAGGATGGGGAGGGGAACACCCATAGAGAAGGGGAGGTGGAGGGGCTAGGGGGATGTTGGCCCAGAAACCAGGAAAGGGAATAGCAATCGAAATGTAAATAAGAAATACCCAAGTTAATAAAGATGAAAAAAATTGCATCAACCTGCAGGTGCAGAGACAGAGGGCAGCACCCAGCTCATGATGCCTCTCCACGAGCATCTACCCCTACTATTTCTCTTACTTCTCAAAATTCTTTTGTCCCTCATTTGTCTGACTCCTTTCAAATACATCAGTTTGAAGAGGGTCACATTTTCTCACAGCAATCTTAAACTCTGCCTGTGTCCTCTCTTTTGCAACTCTAACCATGTTCCTTCCTACCTCTTTTTTGTTCATACTATGATTGAATAAAGCTCTTTCAGAAGTCCGTTGTCTTAGTCTTTGCAAATAGCAGCCTTTGACTTACAGAAACTCCAGCTTTTGGCTGATGAGAACTTTTCTTCTTCCATCTACTTCCTGCTTGTTTAGTTTTTAATTTTCCATAGGTCTCATGAATACCACTTTGATTGTCTCTCATGGTGCTGTGAGGGATATTGGTGCTGTCATTCGATCTCAAATATTTTTAAATTCTATCTTTTGCATAGGGTATAGATTATAGATTTTGTATAGGCTCTAGAGTGGCTGGTCAGCTAATCTTGCCAAATGCTTGAGCACCAAGTTCAATGAAAGAACCTATCTCAAAAAATACAGCAGAGAGCAACTGAAGAAGACACTAGTCACTGACCTCTGGTCTCTGCATATGCATGTATACCTGTAAACATACATAGGCATGCATAAACCACACATACACACCCAATAAAAACAATAAATATTTTGGATGTAATTTCAGCTTCTGTTTCTTCAGGGATTTTTTCACTTATCCAGGGGATGATTTTTAAACTCTTTCATATGGGTGAATTTGCTAAATTCATGGTGGTCTATGTAGACTATTTCGTATCCAAATTATTTAAAAAGATAAGTGATAAAGTTTGTTTTTCTCCTTTTTGTTTGGCTCTTGACAGTTTTATCCTATACCTCAGTGTAACCTTGAACTCACACCTAACTTAAAACCCATTCTGTCTTCCTAAGAAACTGATCCTTTCCCATAATTTAGTAACTACCTCCATCATCTTTCCCAGTAGCTGCAATACTTTGCCCTAAAGTCTGTGTTATCTGATGTAGGTATATGTGGCAGTTTAACTTTCATTTGATTAGATTCTCCAGTTACATCACTTCTGTTCCTTCATATCCAACCTCCTGCTAGAGCTGCTCTAAGCATCTAATAGGGAAGTTGCTGCTCTCCTTTCCCCAGAGGATATCTGCTTTCTTTGTGTTTGGTAATTATTGGAAGATTTATTTCAACAAACTTTTATCAGTTGTCCATTTTTCATTTCCTTTCATGTTTCCTTTGTACTTTGGAAGCTCTTCTAATCTTATTGTATTTCTTCCTCTTCTACAATTGAAAAATTGTGTAGATAGATAGATAGATAGATAGATAGATAGATAGATGATAGATAGATAGAGATATATATCTTATATAGATATATCTACATATATCTTTTACATATAGAAATATATACGTCTACTTTCTAAGAAGCTACCCTAAATTTAGCATGTATAATTAGAGAATAAGGTTAAGTAGTGCTTTACCTGCCTATCGAATGATTATCTTTCCTCAGAATCTTTTAACTCTCTTTTGTGATATTGCTGTTAGTATGTAGCTCTACTTTTACTAGAATTAGACACTCAAGTTAGATAACCATCTACTAAAAGTTTATCCACTAAAAGATTAGCATAGTTATCAGCTCATGTTTATTAACTCCAGATTAGAGACTTTTTGCTGTCAAGGTTGATTTAGACCTGCTTCAAGATAGTAGACTTTTTTTGATCCTATTCTTTCTTAGTTAATAACTCTTCCCAGATATCATCACTGGTGTGTGTGTGTGTGTGTGTGTGTGTGTGTGTGTGTGTGTGTGTGTGTGTGTGTGTATGAGAGAGAGAGAGAGAGAGAGAGAGAGAGAGATTTGCATGTGTGTTGTGGAGGTAAACTCCTGTGCACATGCCTAGAGGCCAGAGGAGAAGAGCCAATGCCCTAATCCATCATCTCCACTTCATTTCTTTGAGACAGGTCTCCCTGTTGATCTGGAACAAGGATGGCAACTAGCAAATCCCCAGCAAACCTCCTGTCCCTGCCCTCAATGTCTCGGAGGACCAGGCACAGTCCTGGTCTTTTTTTTTTTTTTTTGGTTCTTTTTTTTCGGAGCTGGGGATCGAACCCAGGGCCTTGCGCTTCCTAGGTAAGCGCTCTACCACTGAGCTAAATCCCCAGCCCCTGTCCTGGTCTTTGTACAGAAATGCTTAGATTAAGACTCAGGTCATCATTCCTGTGCAGTGCACATCCTTAGGTACTGAGCCATTTCTCCAGCCTTTAAAACAGTTTTGTTCTGCACTGTGTATCTATATTTTAGAATATCTTCTAAGAACAATAAGTAATTGTTCTTATTTTAGGGGGTTTGATTTTGCATATAGTAATGGTGCATTTTCTTTTCCTTAAAGTTTTGCCATAGAATGAAATCTGTTAACACTTATCCTTGCCCAGTGCTATAAAGATGTTTGTCCACCGATTCCACCAATTAACAAGTCCACCAATTAACTTGTTATTGGGAAATAGGTCTTTATTGGTCTTGTGCTTTTCTTTTCTTTTTCTTCTTTGTTTCTTTGACTCTTCATTGGCTTCTTGTAGTAAACTTTGATCTATGTAGAAATGGGTTATTTATTTGATTTGAGTAGCAATGCTAAGACTGAAAATTTCTGTCTTTAAGTATTTCCAAAAACAATTGGCAAGAATCATTCTTTCCACATAATCCACACTTACAGTTCTGTTCATATTTTTTTTAAAAACCTTCATCCCTCTGTCTTGAATTTTATGTGACTTTTTAGATACTTTCTTCCATTAAACAATTTGTCTTATGTTTCTATTTGCTATTCTACCTACTGATGTCTTTACATTTGTTTTAATTTCATAAACTAAGTTCTGCTTGACCTTTCCATTACTATTGTTAACCCAACACCATTTTGAATTAAATCATCAGTATCTACAATGAATTAATTATGTCATGAATACTCAGGAGTGCTGCCGTTAGGAACTTTGAAGGACAATTGCTCAGAAGCAATAAACAAGGTGGTTTCATACTGCTCAAGATAATAACCCATCCAAAGCTCATTGTAATTCTAAATGTATATACACATGTGGGTACTCATAACTTTGTAAAACAAATAATCACAGAAATAAAGCCAGAGTTTAAGCCCAAAAAATAGTAGCAGGCAACTTCAATGACAAAATGAACAGAAAAAAACACATATAAATTAATGCTATCATATATCAATGAAATTACTAAATAATAAAAAGTAAAAGTAAGCCCACACCTGCGGATCCCGGACCGCAGCAGCTCTCTGCTCCCAAACCCCGTGGGAGAGAGACCCCACCGCCTGATCAGGTGGGCACTCCTGAGGCTGCAGAGCGGAGGAGACCACCAACACTGCCCACCCCTGCCCACATCCCTGGCCCAAGAGGCAACTGTATAAGGCCTCTGGGTTCCCGTAGGGGAGGGCCCGGGAGCAGCAGGACCCCTGCGCCTGAGACACTGCCGGAACCTGAAGGAAACAGACCGGATAAACAGTTCTCTGCACCCAAATCCCGTGGGAGGGAGAGCTGAACCTTCAGAGAGGCGAACACGCCTGGGAAACCAGAAGAGTCTGCACTCTGTGCACATCCAGGCGCCAGAGGAAAACACCAAACGCCATCTGGAACCCTGGTGCACGGAGGCTCCTGGAAAGAGCGGCGCAGATCTTCCCGGTTGCTGCCACAGCGGAGAGGACTTAGGCAGTACCCCACGAGCAAACTTGAGCCTTGGAACCACAGGTAGGACCAATTTTTCCCCTGCAAGAAACCTGCCTGGTGAACTCAAGACACAGGCCCACAGGAACAGCTGAAGACCTGTAGACAGGAAAAACTACACGCCTGAAAGCAGAACACTCTGTCCCCATAACTGGCTGAAAGAAAACAGGAAAACAGGTCTACAGCACTCCTGACACACAGGTTATAGGACAGTCTAGCCACTGTCAGAAATAGCAGAACAAAGTAACACTAGAGATAATCTGATGGCGAGAGGCAAGCACAGGAACCCAAGCAACAGAAACCAAGACTACATGGCATCATCGGAGCCCAATTCTCCCACCAAAGCAAACACGGAATATCCAAACACACCAGAAAAGCAAGACCTAGTTTCAAAATCATATTTGATCATGATGCTGGAGGACTTCAAGAAAGACATAAAGAACTCCCTTAGAGAACAAGTAGAAGCCTACAGAGAGGAATCGCAAAAATCCCTGAAAGAATTCCAGGAAAACACAATCAAACAGTTGAAGGAATTAAAAATGGAAATAGAAGCAATCAAGAAAGAACACATGGAAACAACCCTGGACATAGAAAATCAAAAGAAAAGACAAGGAGCTGTAGATACAAGCTTCACCAACAGAATTCAAGAGATGGAAGAGAGAATCTCGGGAGCAGAAGATTCCATAGAAATCATTGACTCAACTGTCAAAGATAATGTAAAGCGGAAAAAGCTACTGGTCCAAAACATACAGGAAATCCAGGACTCAATGAGAAGATCAAACCTAAGGATAATAGGTATAGAAGAGAGTGAAGACTCCCAGCTCAAAGGACCAGTAAATATCTTCAACAAAATCATAGAAGAAAACTTCCCTAACCTAAAAAAAGAGATACCCATAGGCATACAAGAAGCCTACAGAACTCCAAATACATTGGACCAGAAAAGAAACACCTCCCGTCACATAATTGTCAAAACACCAAACGCACAAAATAAAGAAAGAATATTAAAAGCAGTAAGGGAAAAAGGTCAAGTAACATATAAAGGCAGACCTATCAGAATCACACCAGACTTTTCGCCAGAAACTATGAAGGCCAGAAGATCCTGGACAGATGTCATACAGACCCTAAGAGAACACAAATGCCAGCCCAGGTTACTGTATCCTGCAAAACTCTCAATTAACATAGATGGAGAAACCAAGATATTCCATGACAAAACCAAATTTACACAATATCTTTCTACAAGTCCAGCACTACAAAGGATAATAAAGGGTAAAGCCCAACATAAGGAGGCAAGCTATACCCTAGAAGCAAGAAACTAATCATCTTGGCAACAAAACAAAGAGAATGAAAGCACACAAACATAACCTCACTTCCAAATATGAATATAACGGGAAGCAATAATCACTATTCCTTAATATCTCTCAATATCAATGGCCTCAACTCCCCAATAAAAAGACATAAATTAACAAACTGGATACGCAACGAGGACCCTGAATTCTGCTGCCTACAGGAAACACACCTCAGAGACAAAGACAGACATTACCTCAGAGTGAAAGGCTGGAAAACAATTTTCCAAGCAAATGGTCAGAAGAAGCAAGCTGGAGTAGCCATTCTAATATCAAATAAAATCAATTTTCAACTAAAAGTCATCAAAAAAGATAAGGAAGGACACTTCATATTCATCAAAGGAAAAATCCACCAAGATGAAGTCTCAATCCTAAATATCTATGCCCCAAATACAAGGGCACCTACATATGTAAAAGAAACCTTACTAAAGCTCAAAACACACATTGCACCTCACACAATAATAGTGGGAGATTTCAACACCCCACTCTCATCAATGGACAGATCATGGAAACAGAAATTAAACAGAGATGTAGACAGACTAAGAGAAGTCATGAGCCAAATGGACTTAACGGATATTTATAGAACATTCTATCCTAAAGCAAAAGGATATACCTTCTTCTCAGCTCCTCATGGTACTTTCTCCAAAATTGACCATATAATTGGTCAAAAAACGGGCCTCAACAGGTACAGAAAGATAGAAATAATCCCATGCGTGCTATCGGACCACCACGGCCTAAAACTGGTCTTCAATAACAATAAGGGAAGAATGCCCACATATACGTGGAAATTGAACAATGCTCTACTCAATGATAACCTGGTCAAGGAAGAAATAAAGAAAGAAATTAAAAACTTTTTAGAATTTAATGAAAATGAAGGTACAACATACCCAAACTTATGGGACACAATGAAAGCTGTGCTAAGAGGAAAACTCATAGCGCTGAGTGCCTGCAGAAAGAAACAGGAAAGAGCATATGTCAGCAGCTTGACAGCACACCTAAAAGCTCTAGAACAAAAAGAAGCAAATACACCCAGGAGGAGTAGAAGGCAGGAAATAATCAAACTCAGAGCTGAAATCAACCAAGTAGAAACAAAAAGGACCATAGAAAGAATCAACAGAACCAAAAGTTGGTTCTTTGAGAAAATCAACAAGATAGATAAACCCTTAGCCAGACTAACGAGAGGACACAGAGAGTGCGTCCAAATTAACAAAATCAGAAATGAAAAGGGAGACATAACTACAGATTCAGAGGAAATTCAAAAAATCATCAGATCTTACTATAAAAACCTATATTCAACAAAATTTGAAAATCTTCAGGAAATGGACAATTTCCTAGACAGATACCAGGTATCGAAGTTAAATCAGGAACAGATAAACCAGTTAAACAACCCCATAACTCCTAAGGAAATAGAAGCAGTCATTAAAGGTCTCCCAACCAAAAAGAGCCCAGGTCCAGACGGGTTTAGTGCAGAATTCTATCAAACCTTCATAGAAGACCTTATACCAATATTAACCAAACTATTCCACAAAATTGAAACAGATGGAGCCCTACCGAATTCCTTCTATGAAGCCACAATTACTCTTATACCTAAACCACACAAAGACCCAACAAAGAAAGAGAACTTCAGACCAATTTCCCTTATGAATATCGACGCAAAAATACTCAATAAAATTCTGGCAAACCGAATTCAAGAGCACATCAAAACAATCATCCACCATGATCAAGTAGGCTTCATCCCAGGCATGCAGGGATGGTTTAATATAAGGAAAACCATCAACGTGATCCATCATATAAACAAACTGAAAGAACAGAACCACATGATCATTTCATTAGATGCTGAGAAAGCATTTGACAAAATTCAACACCCCTTCATGATAAAAGTCCTGGAAAGAATAGGTATTCAAGGCCCATACCTAAACATAGTAAAAGCCATATACAGCAAACCAGTTGCTAACATTAAACTAAATGGAGAGAAACTTGAAGCAATCCCACTAAAATCAGGGACTAGACAAGGCTGCCCACTCTCTCCCTACTTATTCAATATAGTTCTTGAAGTTCTAGCCAGAGCAATCAGACAACAAAAGGAGATCAAGGGGATACAGATCGGAAAAGAAGAGGTCAAAATATCACTATTTGCAGACGACATGATAGTATATTTAAGTGATCCCAAAAGTTCCACTAGAGAACTACTAAAGCTGATAAACAACTTCAGCAAAGTGGCTGGGTATAAAATTAACTCAAATAAATCAGTTGCCTTCCTCTATACAAAAGAGAAACAAGCCGAGAAAGAAATTAGGGAAACGACACCCTTCATAATAGACCCAAATAATATAAAGTACCTCGGTGTGACTTTAACCAAGCAAGTAAAAGATCTGTACAATAAGAACTTCAAGACACTGAGGAAAGAAATTGAAGAAGACCTCAGAAGATGGAAAGATCTCCCATGCTCATGGATTGGCAGGATTAATATAGTAAAAATGGCCATTTTACCAAAAGCAATCTACAGATTCAATGCAATCCCCATCAAAATACCAATCCAATTCTTCAAAGAGTTAGACAGAACAATTTGCAAATTCATCTGGAATAACAAAAAACCCAGGATAGCTAAAGCTATCCTCAACAATAAAAGGACTTCAGGGGGAATCACTATCCCTGAACTCAAGCAGTATTACAGAGCAATAGTGATAAAAACTGCATGGTATTGGTACAGAGACAGACAGATAGACCAATGGAATAGAATTGAAGACCCAGAAATGAACCCACACACCTATGGTCACTTGATTTTTGACAAAGGAGCCAAAACCATCCAATGGAAAAAAGATAGCATTTTCAGCAAATGGTGCTGGTTCAACTGGAGGGCAACATGTAGAAGAATGCAGATCGATCCATGCTTATCACCCTGTACAAAGCTTAAGTCCAAGTGGATCAAGGACCTCCACATCAAACCAGACACACTCAAACTAATAGAAGAAAAACTAGGGAAGCATCTGGAACACATGGGCACTGGAAAAAATTTCCTGAACAAAACACCAATGGCTTATGCTCTAAGATCAAGAATCGACAAATGGGATCTCATAAAACTGCAAAGCTTCTGTAAGGCAAAGGACACTGTGGTTAGGACAAAACGGCAACCAACAGATTAGGAAAAGATCTTTACCAATCCTATAACAGATAGAGGCCTTATATCCAAAATATACAAAGAACTCAAGAAGTTAGACCGCAGGGAAACAAACAACCCTATTAAAAAATGGGGTTCAGAGCTAAACAAAGAATTCACAGCTGAGGAATGCCGAATGGCTGAGAAACACCTAAAGAAATGTTCAACATCTTTAGTCATAAGGGAAATGCAAATCAAAACAACCCTGAGATTTCACCTCACACCAGTGAGAATGGCTAAGATCAAAAACTCAGGTGACAGCAGATGCTGGCGAGGATGTGGAGAAAGAGGAACACTCCTGCATTGTTGGTGGGATTGCAGACTGGTAAAACCATTCTGGAAATCAGTCTGGAGGTTCCTCAGAAAATTGGACATTGAACTGCCTGAGGATCCAGCCATACCTCTCTTGGGCATATACCCAAAAGATGCCTCAACATATAAAAGAGACACGTGCTCCACTATGTTCATCGCAGCCTTATTTATAATAGCCAGAAACTGGAAAGAACCCAGATGCCCTTCAACAGAGGAATGGATACAGAAAATGTGGTACATCTACACAATGGAATATTACTCAGCTATCAAAAACAACCAGTTTATGAAATTCGTAGGCAAATGGTTGGAACTGGAAAATATCATCCTGAGTGAGCTAACCCACTCACAGAAAGACATACATGGTATGCACTCATTGATAAGTGGCTATTAGCCCAAATGCTTGAATTACCCTAGATCCCTAGAACAAAGGAAACTCAAGACGGATGATCAAAATGTGAATGCTTCACTCCTTCTTTAAATGAGGAAAAAGAATACCCTTGGCAGGGAAGGGAGAGGCAAAGATTAAAACAGAGACTGAAGGAACACCCATTCAGAGCCTGCCCCACAGGTGGCCCATACATATACAGCCACCCAATTAGACAAGATGGATGAAGCAAAGAAGTGCAGACCGACAGGAGCCGGATGTAGATCGCTCCTGAGAGACACAGCCAGAATACAGCAAATACAGAGGCGAATGCCAGCAGCAAACCACTGAACTGAGAATAGGTCCCCCGTTGAAGGAATCAGAGAAAGAACTGGAAGAGCTTGAAGGTGCTCAAGACCCCAAAAGTACAACAATGTCAAGCAACCAGAGCTTCCAGGGACTAAGCCACTACCTAAAGACTATACATGGACTGACCCTGGACTCTGTCCCCATAGGTAGCAATGAATATCCTAGTAAGAGCACCAGTGGAAGGGGAAGCCCTGGGTCCTGCTAAGACTGAACCCCCAGTGAACTAGACTATGCGGGGAGGGTGGCAATGGGGGGAGGTTTGGGAGGGGAACACCCATAAGGAAGGGGAGGGGGGAGGGTGATGTTTGTCCGGAAACCGGGAAAGGGAATAACACTTGAAATGTATATAAGAAATACTCAAGTTAATAAAAAAAAAAAGATTAAAATAAAGTTTGGTCATAGCAAGGAAAAAAAAAAGTAAAAGTAAAACATTTAAAATATTAAATCATTGTTCAAGTAGATTTAATAGACATCTATAGAAAATTCTATCCAAGCACTGCAAACCATACATTTTTCTCAGCATGCCACTTACTTTCTCTAAAATACCTCATACATTAGGATGTAAAACAAATACTAAGAAATATATTAATATTCAAATGATTCCTCCTATTCTGTCAGATAATGACTAAAATCACATGTCACCACAAGAAACTATAGAACATGTATGAACTCACAAATATTAAATAAAACACTATTGAATGAATAATGAATGGGTCATCAAAAAATTAATAAAGAAACAAAGAATTTCTCAGAAACGAATGAAAATACAATAGACCCAAACCTATGAGATACAATGAAATACAATGAGATATAGTTTAAAAGTCTAAGTGCCTACAAGAAAAAATTCACAAAGATTCCTAATAAATAACTTAATGATATACTATAGGGCCTTGGACAAGTAGGAACAGGGTAAACCAAAAATCAGTACATAGAAGGGAATAATTAAACAGTCAGAGGGCAGACAAGGAGGGAGATAACCACTGGACTGTAAAAAGAAGATTAAAGAAAAAACAGAATAAATTAAAGAAATGGGAAAATATAAAAAGAAGATTGAACATTGATTGAACAAAGAGTTGGTTCTTTGGAAAGATAAACAAGGTTGGCAAACCTTTATCCAAAAATAAAAGCGAGATGGAAGATGAAAGGGGAGTTAATAAGATGATATTCAGGAAACTCAAAAACTCAGAGGACGGACCTTAAAAACACATAGTCTACTAAAATTTAAAACCTAAATGAAACAGATGGGTGTCTAGGTGTGTGTGGCATACAAAAGTTAAACCCAGATGAGATAAATAATCTTATAATAATCTGGCCTCTGACAAGCAACAAGAATAAAAATAGTAATGGTTATTTAAAAAGAAAAAAAAAACAACTTCTGTTCAACAAGAATTCTAAGACAATATGAATTCACTGTTGAATTCTACCAGACTCTGGGAAGAGCAAAACCAATGTTTCTCACATCATTCTATATAATTCTATATAAAGGGAGGAAAGATACTAAACTCTCTTTGCAAACTGAAAACCAGATAAAGACACAACCATAATGGAAAATTCTAAACCAATCTCTCTGATAAACATAGGTGAGAGAATTCTTAGCAAAATACTTGCGAATAAAATTTAAAAAAAAAAACAGTTTTTAAAAAAGCATTCATTTTGATTGCATAGCCTTTATTCCACAGATGCAAGGATGGTTCGATATGCCTATGTCAATAAGTGATATAAATTAAGTGGCTCATGCATCAAGTGCCCTACCACTGAGCTAAATCCTTCTTACATGTTCATTTTGATAGATGCAGAAACAGAAAAGTTAACTTTTACAAAATCCAACATCCCTTCCTAATAAAATTGAAACTTGAAATAAAGGGAACATAACATACTGAAAGTTACATATGGCAAACCTATAGCCACTATTAGGTGGAATAATTAGTGTTTCTGGTAAAATCAGTCACAAGACAAGGATGATGACCCTTTCCTCTTTGTTTTTATTGGAGATTTTATGTATTTACATTTCAAATGTTATCTTCTTTCCCAATTTCCCCCCTAGAACCTCCTTAGCCCATCCTTCCCCCTTCACCTTTCAATATGGTCTCTACAGGTTCTCCCTTCCCTTTGTTGGGTATTTTAACTAATCTCATCCCTGTTGGGTCCTGGGAGCCTCTTGTTTTCCTGGCATCTGGAACTTGCTGGTGGCTATGACCAGTTCCCGATCTCCTATTGCTACACACCTCTGTTTAGTTTCCTGGCCCTCTGTATATCATCCCTATCTCCTCCCATACCTGAACCTGCTCTCCCCTCCCCACTTCCCCCTTTCCCTCCTCTCTTCCTCCCAAGCCCCTCCCACCCTCTATCTTCTGTGAGTATTTTGTTCTCCCTTCTAAGAAGGACTGAAGCATCCACATTTTGGTCTTCCTTCTTCTTGAGCTTCATATGGTCTATGAATTGTATCTTGGGTATTCTGAGCTTTTGGGCTAATATCCACTTAACAGAGGGTGCATACCAAGTGTGTTCTTTTGTGACTGGGTTACCTCACTCAGGATGGTATTTTCTAGTTCCATCCATTTGCCTAAGGATTTCATGAAGTCATTGTTTTTAATAGCTGAGTAGTATTCCACTGTGTAGATGTACCACATTTTCTGTATCTATTCCTCTGTTGAAGGGCATCTGGGTCCTTTCCAGCTTCTGGCTATTATAAATAAGGCTGCTATGAACATAGTGGAGCATGTGTCTTTGTTATATGTTGGGGCATCTTTTGGGTATATGCCCAGGAGTGGTGTAGCTGGGTCCTCAGGTAGTACTATGTCCAATTTTCTGAGAAACAGCAAGACTGATTTCCAGAGTGGTTGTACCAGCTTGCAATCTCACCAATAATGGAGGAGTGTTCCTCTTTCTTCACATCCTCAACAGCATCTGTTGTCACCTGAGATTTTTTTATCTCAGCCATTCTGATTGGTGTGAGGTAGAATCTCAGAATTGTTTTGATTTGCATTTCCCTGATGACTAAGGATGTTGAACATTTCTTTAGTTGCTTCTTGGTCATTCGATATTCCTCAGTTGAGAATTATTTGTTTAGCTCTGTGCCCCATTTTTAATAGGGAGCCCAACTTCTTGATATATATATATATATATATTGGATATTAGCCCTCTCTGTACCATGCTAGAAGCCTTAGAGCAGTGAGAAAGAAGCAGAGAAAGGTGTATAAATAATGATGGGAGAAATCATAGTATCCTGATTTACAGATACTATGATTCTATTTATGAGACCTTAAAGACTACTTCCACAAAACCTCTTAGAACTAATTAATACTTTAGGAAAAGTGGCAGTATAAAAAGAATACAAAACAAAAAATTCTGTATTCTTCCTATGTACCAATCACAGCATCCAAGGAGAAAACTACATAAACAATTACATTCAAAAGGGCTGCAGAAATACAGTAGGCTTAACCTAACCAAAGGAGTGAATGATGATTAATAGAAACTTAAAAGCCCTCAAGAGACAAATTGAAGAAGGTACTAGAAGGTGGAAATACCTTCCTCTCCCAGTGCTCATGGACTAAAAGGAGCAATACTGTGAAAATGGCTATCTTAGCAAAAATATTTTCTAGATTCAATGCAATCCCCTTTAAAACATACCTTAAAATTCAGTGGGAAGCATGAAAGTATTGGGTTGGCCAAGCAACCCTGAACAAGAAGAATAATGCTGGAGGTGTTAGCATATCTGATTTCTACTTGTTCAGAGCCAAAGTAATAAAGGCAGGCACAACCTCCAGAGCTGTAGCCACCTGATTGTTGACTGACATAAATTCATGTTGGAGCATAGCCAGGCTCTTTAACTATTGGTGCTGGGAATACACAGGTAGAAGGATAAGACTGTTTCCCATCTCTCACCTTGCTCAAAAATTAATTCCAAATGTATCAAAGACCTTGGGACAAGATCCAAATCTCTGAACATTGCTAGAGGAAAGACTAGGGAAGAGTATGACTCCAGACAGTCAGAAAATCAGGCCAATTGTCAAATGGGACCTCATGAAATTTGAAAGCTTTTGTACAGTAACAGAAGCAGTTAACCAAGTGAAGAGGCATCATACACACTGGGAAAATCTTTACCATCTATACAGCTAACAGGGGATTAATATATGTACTATACCAAGAGCTAAAAATATAAACAAGAAACAATAATTCAATAAAGAATATGGATTAAGGAGCTGAACAGAAAAATCTCAACAGAAGAAATATAAATGGCCATTAAATATTTTTAGAGTATTCAATATCCTTAGCCATCATGGAAAAGCAAATTAAAGCCACTCTGAGATTCCTATCTCAGCCCTGTCAAAATGGATTTCATTGAGAAAACAAATGATAACAAATTCTGGAAGGAGCGTGGGGAAGTGAAACCCATCCTGTGTTGGTAATGTATATGCATCCATAACCATTGTGGAAATTAGTGTGGAGATTTCTCAAAAAGCTAAAAATAAATCTTCTATGTGACCCTGCTATACCACAGCTGGGTCTACACCCTTGCTCATCTATGTTTATGGCTGCTCTGTTCATAGAAGAGTAGGCCTAGATGCCGATGAAAGAATATTGGACATGTAGGACATGTGTGCAGTGGAATTTTATTCTGCTGCAAAGAAAAGACAAGTATGCTGCTCTCAGGAAAGTAAATAGAGCTGAAAATGTTAAGTGAAGTAGTCCAGGCCCAGAAAGACAAACACTGCCTGCTTTCTCTCATATACAGATCTCAGCTTCTATCTTTTGTATACTCAAAGCTACATGGGAGTGAGAGGGAGACGGTTCCTTTCAGCAGAAAATTACTCCCTAAATCTCTGTGAATGTCATCTGCACTATATTGAAGACTAACAAAGCCATGATTGGATTCTAGCATCTGAAATTTACTGTAGCTGCATCTCTTTGTCTACTTAGTGATATTCCAGGAAATGCTGAACATCATGCTTTGTACATTTTTATACATTTCATCATTTCCTATCAGCTTTGCATTTACGTTGATGCCTTTCAACTTTTGCTAGGTATCCTTATGGAAACTGAGATCATCTAATGAAAATAATATATGAAATAAAAAGAGATATTGTAAAGGGCACATCTCTCCCCATCCTTCACTCATGCCAAGCTGAGACAGACCAATTCTCTTTCATTCCATAGTTGAGAGTTGATTTCATTGGCTAGCTTGTATCAGTGTGTGTGTGTGTGTGTGTGTGTGTGTGTGTGTGTGTGTGTGTGTGTGTGTGTGTGTTAAAACATAAAGTCTCTCAAATGCTAAGTAGGCAAGCAGTCTATCTCAGCCTATGTATTTTAACAACAATCACAGCAACACATCACTTAAGGTTCTTAAAACTGTAACTTGAGCACCAATCAGTAAGCCATTTCCAGATATGCATTTATTACCATGCATAGCTTCCTAACTGTCTGATTGCCACACTGAAGTCGCACAATCAGTAATGATGTTCCCATAGCTGATGATCCTAAATCAATGCATCCTTACTGCCCGATGGCATAGCTGATCTTAGATTTCACCTTCATGTTGACAATTTGTCATAATGACTCTGCTAGCCATTTTACTGTCTTTCAGGATTCACTTCTCGGAAAGCCTTCTATTCATAGGAGATCCAACTCCTTATGGACAACTTCCCAATGCCCTGGCAGACTCTGACCATTTTACTGTGCTCAGAGTTTCAAGTTAAGCCTTTAAGAGGAGCTAAGTGTCTCTGCCTTGCTAGCTTATTACTTCCCTAGATGTTCTGCCTTAG
This sequence comes from Rattus norvegicus, assembly GCF_021556685.1. Taxonomy (NCBI): domain Eukaryota; kingdom Metazoa; phylum Chordata; class Mammalia; order Rodentia; family Muridae; genus Rattus; species Rattus norvegicus. The sequence goes on from NC_141538.1 coordinate 106,285,497, forward strand.
GACTCTGCATTATGAGGTCCTTATTCTTTTCTATAACTTGTAGTTCATAGGCTTGTGCCCTGTTCTCTAATTCTATGGGATGTTAAAGGACACAGGTCTAAACTTCCAGAAACCAGAAGTTTCATTAGAATGAATATCCTTCAACTTCCTGTCATCATTTGTTTACTTAACAACTTTTTAAATTTAGGTCTACTATTTTTAGGTTGTGTATAGTCAGAAGCCTCTTTGGAGTTACTAGTCTGACACTCTGACACAAATGAAGTCCCCGGCACTGTTAACTAGTATTCATTTTGAACCAAGATTATATATTCTAGGAAAACTGTGGGATGTGGCTTTGTGTGTGTGTGTGTGTGTGTGTGTGTGTGTGTGTGTGTGTGTGTGTGTGTGTGGTTTCATTATTTTGGGAGAGACAGAAAGCCCAATGTGCCTTCTGGGTTAATGATAAAATACAAAGCAGGTGCCACAGGACCTCTTCCATGGGCTGCTGGCATGGAGTTGTCGGAGAAAACTGAACAGTGACAGTTTCACATTGAAGGAGTCAAGCAGAGAAGACATCTTGGATCATGTCTGCCTGATAAGCAAAGTATCAAGGAAAGGGCAAATGTCCCAGCAAAAGTGTTGGCTGGCTGGTGACAAGAAAGAAGAAAAGCAGAAAAGAAGCAAATGTAGGTCAGCTCCAGACAGAAACTTCTTGAGGTGTCCGTTGCCTTGGATACCATGTAAGAAAGAAAGCAGAAAGACAGGTTAAGGCTCAGGCTCTGGAAGTATCAGGGATGGCTTACAGAATGGGAGAGTTTGAATATTTATTTTCCTTTGTTAGATGCAGCCCGACGAGGAACTGAATAGGAAGGGCAGTTGTTTGTACTCTAAAATGACCTACCAACTTTGAGGTTGTCTCCTACCTTGCCTGAAATTCTATAGCTAAAATGAAAACTATGACATTATTGGTCTCAGTTTTTGCCTTCCTAATTGTGATGGTTTGTATATGTTTGGCCCAGGGATAGGCACTAATAGGATGTGTGGCCTTGTTGGAGTAGATGTGGACTTGTTGCAGTAGATATGTCACTGGGGGTGTGGGCGTTAAGACTTTCATCCTAGTTGCCTGGAAGCCAGTCTTCTCCTAGTGGACTTCAGATGGAGAGGTAGAACTTTCCCCTCTTCCATCCCCACGTCTGGCTGGATGTTGCCATGATCCCACCTTGATGATAATGGACTAAACCTCTGAACCGGTAAGCCAGCCCAAATTAAATGTTATCCTTTCCAAGGATTGCCTTGGTCATGATGCCTGTTCAGAGCATTAAAACCCCAACTAAAACACTAATCTGTGAACCTCATAAAGTCAAGGAGTGCCATTGACTGGTTACCATACCCTGGCACTTCTGGTACTTACTAAACATCTCGGTGGGGTTTGAACATATGCAAGCTATTAATAATTGAGGAGCATGATTAAGCAGAAAGCCTGACTATGGCAAACCTCACTCCAGATATGATTAATCAGCTTGCTTTCCTCTTTACCTTTTCCCAAACCCAGCGTAGAGAAGGAAATGGTTCTTTCATAGGGAAAGCCTGTGCCTTAAGCTTCAAAGGACAACCTAGAAATGTCAGGGTTTCAATGTCAGGAAATATATTTTTCTGATTCTACTTAGTTTCTTAAAACATGTCCATGCTCCAAGATCAACAAACTGAGAACCATGAGTACATAGGAAGAAAATTGAGTGTCATCCATTAAACTTATAACCCAGTCAATTTGGCACTTAGTATTGTTTGATTATATTCATATGTTAAGACATCCATATAAGTCACTTTAATTAAATGTATATTTAAACAACAACAAAAAAGTCATCTTAGAGGCAGCAAGGTGCAGGTTCTGAATTTTCATTTGGAAAGTGTTGTCCTCATGTCTACAATGGTGTTTCCAGAAACAACTTCTACAAAATTATTTTATGTGCCATTAACCTTACATGCTTGTGTGTACAGTAGGAATCCTGACCTACTTGAGAGTTAGAGATTAGGGAAGGAACAGAGAGAAGTGTCATGCAACTTTCTTTGAGTTGGTTGACAGTAACTTCATCAAGCAGGCCTCATCCCAACGTCTGTAAGAAAAACTCAGCTATTCTCTACTGGTATCCTGTAGCCATCTGAGAGTCCTGTTTCTTCTCTTTAGAAAACACAACACAATCAAGTGTTCTCAACTCTTCCACACAGGACGCATGTTAGCATAAACCCTAGATGAGAAGAGACTCTTTCCCATTCTTAGGTTAAAGAATCAATAGCTTTCTCTGCGGTCTTTTAGCCTTCTCACAACAAAGGAGACCCTCCAGTCCTAGCATTCTTCTTCAGTAAATTGATTCAGTAGTAACAGTGATTCACACTGAAGTCTTATGTGAGTTTGCAGACACTTACCCAGGTTAACACAAAATTAGATGCTGCACAAATGTCACCATAGGAGTGCCCAATGCCATTTCAACTCATTTCATGATGATATATCACATTTCATACCTCAAAAAAAAAAAAAAAACAAAAAAACAGCGGAGATTGGAGATTAGACACTGCGCTGTTAGGATTCAGGGAGACCCAAAAAGGAGTAAAACCCGCACACACAGTCAGGTAGCTTGTTGATAGTTGGGAAGGAGAGAAGGCCATATGAGGTGGCAAGAGTCTTCTCCAACTTGTTTACGTGGCATTTATTCTTGATTTTAATTTTGTTCTGTTTTTATTTCAAATAACTTCATTTACTTGTTCCTTTTTTAAGTCTACAATTTTGTATTTTAAAAGTAACAATAGGGGGAAAAAGGATAAATTAAACCTAGGTATCTGCTCCCAGAGTCTGTCTTTGGACTTAGATTAACCATGTCTTTTCCTCTTTTATTTTAAATGGCTGGCTTACAAAACATTGTTCCAAGGCAGCTTTATTCCTTATGTTTGCACCTTTGTCATCCATCCAACTCATCCCTTCCCATTTTGCAAATAAGCATGAAGAGCATCAGACACTTACTTAATTGTTAGCAAACCTGTCTCCTTGTGCTAGCTTTCCCAACCTGCGTCTACACCACAGCTATTTTGTTTAACACAGTCTGAGAACATCACATTGTATGGCCCTGTGCTTATAAAATAAAATGGTGTGCCCTATTACAAAATGTCTTACAAATTACCTCGCCAAATATGCTAATTTGGGGAGGTGGAGTGGGGAACATTTATTTCAGACTGTAGTAAAAAATAATAAAAAGTCAGAAATGCTGATTTAAGGAAAGATACTGCTAAATTGGAGGAGATTCAAAGAAAGGAAACTAAAAATAATAAAAAAAGCCTCAAGGAACGAATATTTTCAAAATTGAGAGAATTTAAGAGTCTAACATGACAAACTATAACCAGTCCTACAAATACCTCTAGGGAATTGGATTCCAAACGTCTGCATTGTTCAAAGAAGAAAAAACAAAGGCGCTGAAATAAAAACTATCCAAAAGAGAGGGAAAGTGAACTTTTAAAACTAAATGTTTTCAATATTTTTACTTAGATCAGCTCATAGAGGCCTGGAGACATTAAAAAAAGAAAAAAGAAAAAAAAAAACTAGCCAGGCCAACCATTTGTTTCCAGATAACACAGTGTAACAGAGCAAGTGGGTAGGCCCACCGAGTCTCCATGCACACATTCTGCATGTACAGTGTGTACACACAAATGAACTTGCATTAAAGCTACTCCATATACCATGCCTGGCCTCCCCGAGACTGAGCACAGTAGGGTACACCCAAAGCTGGGATAAATTAGAGTACTCCATTACTTTTCACGATCACACGATTGCAACGATATTTAACTGAGCGTGAACCTGAGTCATAGCTAGGCAATAAAATGGTTAATGATTCATTTCTCAAGAGCACTCCCTTCCCTGGAGTCTGCCATTTCCTAAAAGTGTTGAAAGTGGAGGGAGACGTGAAAAAGACATCCATAAACCTTTTGTACCAGGAGAAAAAGAACAAAAACAAGTGCCTTTGAACCATATCTGATACATTAAAAACATGGTGTCCCAAACCTTTAGCTCTGACTTAGAAAACAGACAGCCTCTTGGCTGTTGTAGACAGAGGGACAATGAGTCACAAATGGTCTTTGCCTCCTATGACACCACCCTCCAAACACAACCCTGTCTTCTGTTCTTTGCACCCTTGCTGATATGTTAGAAATTTAAATATTGTGCTCTTGAAATATAATAGAATTGTATCTGTACAGACTGTCTAGACAGGGCAGAGACTGTGTCTGTTTAATTTCACGTTACATTGCAGGGAACAGCCTTGCACAAATAAATCCCCTTGATGATGATATTGATGTTAGTATAAGCAGGTGGCCAAAATTGGGGTGAGAAAGCTTGTTACCTCAACATTAGCGCTTTATGATGCATGCATGTAACACTTAAGTGTTTAATAAAATTTATAAATGGCTGGCTATTTTTTAAATAATAAATGATTTCAGCACATTTCAAGTTTCTCAATATTGGCCTATTAAATTTGTTTACATGGGGGAAGAAATATCAATCTGCCTATTCAAAAAGTAGGCAGGACTCCCTATTCAACTTTCCTAGGGTCTAAAATTTGAAAGCATAAATGGCTTTATTTTTTATAAAAAAAGGAATAATAAACATTTGACAATAAGGGAACTGAGATTTAAATTCCTGAAAATTTTAAGAAATAGGATTGAAGTCTCTGTGGTAAAAAAAGATGGCATTTCTTCCATTTTTCAATGTTTTGAGTCTTTCAACAAATAGTCACGCGCCCCTCTCCTTCTAGAGAGTAGACTTTAGTAGATGGGAATAGAGAATGACCCAACAAGTAAAATAAGTGAATCAAATGGCACAGTCAAAGAGGATTGCATGGTGTAGAAAATATGAAAACTGAGTAGGACTAAGCAGAATCGGAGTCGGGGTAGGGGTGGGGTATGATCTTATGTAGTGGGCAGAGTGGGCCTCATTGAGAAGAAGGTGGTATTTGAGTGAAAATTTGTTGAGGTGAAGTCCTTGCAATGTAGACCAAAGGAATTGTAAATGGTAGAAGCATCACATGTGTCCTGAGGTAAGAGGGTTCTCAATTCAGGAATCCAGTGGGGCCAGATGCAAGAGAGCAAGGGCTGCAGGAATTCTCAGGCCAAAGAGACAAAGGAGAGCTTTCCTCCGGAGACAGATCTCAGATCCTCCTTTTGATCTGAGTAGGGAACCAGCTCCTGAGCTGAAGCGGGGAGATAGCATGATCTATCTGCTTAATGCTTAAATAAAATCATTCTGTTTCACTGACCGACGTGTCCAGATGAGCAGAGAAAGGGGAATCCATTGCTAGATTCACGTGAGACATGATCACGTGAGACATGATGGCTCAGCCTCAGTTGTAGACAGATTCGGGGCCCTTGTGAACTGGAATCAATACTTCTTTAGTTTTTGCATGTAGACTACCATGAGCAGCAGCATCAGTGTCACCGGGAACTTTGTCCGGTGCAAATTCCCAATCCCTCACCTGCGATCTACTGAGTCAGACACTCTGGAGGGAAGTGCTTTCACCATTCTGTTTAAGAAGCCCTCCCAGTGATTTTAATACATGCTTAAGCTTGAGAGCCATCGCTCTGAGGTATTGGGGCCTGGAAAGGATGGCACTGGATGGAGAAGGCTGTGGTGGTGGAGGGTCAGATGTAGTGTGATCTAGAGCTGCTACAGGTTTACAGTACAGTGAGTTGTGGTGTCTTAGAAACCCACGTGATAATAAGCAGTTGTATGTGTATGGAATCAGAGGGAAGGGGCCCGACTTGGAGATGGGAACTGAACTATGGATTATCCTGCTAAGAACTAAATATCACAGCGGACTGGATCGTGTCAATGGATACTGACCAGTCAATTATTTCTTCCTAACTTTCAGTACAGAAAACAGAAAGCCAAGTCACTGAAAGACACAGTGCATGGCAGGAGAGAGGGGCTTCTATGCAGCACACCAAGGCACTGAGCACTTCAGAGTGTATTACAGGTCCTCCACAGAGTCATTTGTGAGGAATCTTTGGTGGCTCTCTTTTCCTGCTTTCACACAATGTCAGGGCTCCTAATATTTGAAGGAGAAAAGTTAGAACTGATAACGTTTTCTACAGTTGTCTAGGAGCTGATAGATGTCTCTATTCTTCTTTAAGGGGCAATCCTTTATTGAAAAATAGAGTATGCACCTCACTCAACAATTCTAATTTGCTTTTCCTTCTTGGTAACTTTGGCGGAGGATAAGTGATCAGGACCACATGGGATTCAGAAGAACAGTAGTAACCGAAGGAAATGACATGAGATGAGAGGCTTTTACCAGTGACTGTAGCACATGATCATAGGAATGTAATATCCAGGCTTTTCATGATCCTATCAAGTATTAACCTTGGCTTAAAATAAAGCATAGTGCTAGGGACTGGAGAGATGGCTCAGCAGTTAAGAACACCATCTGTTCTGCTAGAGGACCAGGGTTTGATTCCCAGAACCCACATAGTGACTCTCAACTGTGCATAACTGCACCTCCAGGGGATCTAATACCCTCTTCTGGATTCCACAGGCACAAGACATGCATGTGTTTGGCATACATGTGGGCAAAGCATCTATACACTGAAATAAAAATCCCTTTAAAAAAAACACGGTGACAGAATATTTATACCATTGCATTATATAGTAAGTTAAATGAATAAGCTGACCAGTAAATACTTAGGAGCAGAGTTAAAGCAGATGAATGGCCATCAGGAAGCAAATGCCTTCTTTAAAAAGAGTGAAAGTAAAAGCCAGGCATGGTGATGCACACCTGTAATCCCAGCACATGGGAGTTGGCAGCAGGAAGATCTAGAGTTCAAGGTCATCATCAGTTACAAATAATAAATTTGAAGCCAGCTAGGACTACATGATACCCTGTCGAAAATTTGGTGGTTAAATAAATAAATTGAAAATTAAAAAGTAATATTTCTTCTGATCACATCTCTGTGTATTTTTTAAAAATCCGTTTTAAGGCCATTCATATGTGTCATCTTAGCTGCTGAGATACAATCAGTGAGTTAGCTCTGAAAGGCTTGACCCTCTTCTGTCCTACGGTGTAACCTGATCCATGAATCAATATCAGAAGACATCTGGGATCCATCGTGTCTTTCCCACAGACTAGTTGATTAACTAGAGAATGTTTTGAATTGGCTCCATATATGGCAGAACCCCACAGACTGTATGAATTATTATTGGGAGCAAATAAAAGGTCAGATTGTATTTTTGTGTTCTTAAAGAACACAGCTCTGACATGGTTAGGATTAAGTGCTTAAAGAAAGGTATTATAATAAATGGCTAACTACAGTAATTTGCAGGATGATCTATTGCAAAATTTAAAAATAATTTCATAGATACAAGAAGTTCCTAGTCTAGGAACCTAATGCAGGCCTCCAGTGTACAGGTGTGTTAAGATTTCAGGCTGCAATGAAATTTTCTTCTTTCTCTAGTTCTTTCCCTTGTTTCATTGCTACTTGATGGTACTTCCGGAGCCAAAGTGGAACTGGAAGGTCAGGATTTGTTATCCACTTCCTCCTTCCGGTTGTTTGTTTGTTTGTTGGTAAAGAGTAAGATGCATTTGGTACAGTCACTACCTTTGTAGTTTTTGTCTTCTATGCAGAAATATGTAAACCATCATTTGTTTTTGCTTCTATTTTAAATATCTCATTGAAAGACTACTCTTTCTATTTCCATTAATGTTTTATGAGAGCTATATAGGTTCTGTATCTTCTGCATTCCTTATATCCAAAGGGAAATGACCTTCTGTCTCAGAACTGTGGCTTGTGTGCTAAAGAGTATCCCCCAAAAGCTGGTATCTCAAAGGTGACATCCAAGTAAAGGGTCACAAGTGGTAAAGAACAATTAGGACATTTGTTTCGAAATCTAACTCAGAAGAGGCTTGGGAAATATACTTGTTAAAGCACTCAATTATAATTCAAAACTAAATCTCTGAGGATGGTCACTCTCTACAGTATAACAGTTATTATTACTATGTTGCGAATGTTGATGATGACTATGATGTTTATTAGGATATTGTGAGACAGGAGGCTACAGGGACTTTTTCTGAGCTTCCTCTAGGAGTTCAATGAATGACTTAAATGTCACTTAGGAAGGTTTTTGCTTTGTTTTGGTCTGGTTTGGTGGGGTTTTTTTGTTTGTTTGTTTTTGTTTTTTTGGACCAAAGAGTCTTTTGCCAAGTCCTCTGCCCTCTATTTTTAAGTATGTGTACTTCAACAGAAATTTGATTCATATGTTTCTGAATCATCTACACTGAAATCATCAGCATGTTATTTTGTAAGAGCTACTAGGTCTAAGGAGCTTGTTGGACCTGTTTTACAATGCAAGCACAGATAAATTCAATATTCAAAAGACTCAAGTTCAGTTTCCCACTCTGAACTCCAGGTCAAATGATCCATGATTTCACCAAATATTATCCTCGCAGCGCTACAAAACTTTGATTTGTGATAGAAGTGTGTTGAAGTATTCATATGCATTATTACTCTCAGGGGTACATTTACAGCTGTAGAAAGAATCATAAATGTATCAGGGGTATTCATGGAGCCTTAGTGTGCAGGTGAAGATCTGTTTGCATCTTGATTCTCTATAGTATGTCTGAATATGGTCACTAGTTTTATCATAGAAAACATTTAAACTTTGATTTAAACTTCATTTAAATGTTTTTCACTAATATTTCTTTCTACCACTTTGAGACAAACATTTTAGGAAACACATGAACATAGCTTGTTAAGCAGATAGAACTGAAGAATCTGCAGAAGTTTCATGTCTTTACTGAGATGATGTGCCACTTAAAATGTAATTAACACTATTTTTTGGAATTGGAAAAATGCAGAAAATTACCTCTGGATAATACTAGAACATCTTTTAATTATTCGTAAATCTTTTTACCTGGCAAAGATGATTAATTCTGACATTAAAATTCCCTTCTAAGCTCATTCACTTATGTTCATAGAATAGAAGCAAAGGTAGTTAGGACAGGTGTTTGGGACTATTTGAAGCAATTCCCTTAATGTTCTGTGTCAAAGAGGCTTCTTCAGTATTTCTATTCTGCAGAGTAAACAAGTGTATCTGAGATGACACGTGTCTTGTAAAATATTTGATTTAAATGTTATTAATTAGATGATCAATTTAGGTAACTTTTCTTATCAATGGCCCCAAAGGAACTTGTGGACCATGTAGAGGTTGTTGATCCAACCTGTTGACATGGGAAAGTAGCAGCCTGAGAGACTCTAAGATGTGTAACAGGGAGATTTAGAGAAGCAAACGTGAGGCACTTTGATGGAAGTTAGTGTAAAGGTTCTTTCAGGGTAAAAGTTAGCAAGTGAGGTCTAAGAAAATGTTGGCAGAATTTCTAAACTAGGCAAAGGTAATGTTACCTTTAGAACATGGGTCTGCATAAATCCTGTGTTAAAGCAGCTGATCTGCACTTTTGGAGCATAGGATCTGAAATGAGCTGGTGTTAGAAATGATGATATGTAGTTCCTGAAGTTTTGCAGAGTGTGCAATTTGGATTTCTTACAATAAAAAATAAGTTTTGTATAGAATATGCACATATACCATGCATTCATTTATTTATGATCATTCCAAAGATTATACTGTACCCCAGAACTTCTGAAGATAACCAGCACCAGTCATGGTGGCCCATGACTGCAAATGGTGTGAATTTGGATACTTATGCATAGATTGTATTTTATATAAATTATACTTTCTCTTTCTACTGTATTTCATTCTCAATAAGTATAAAACTAATAAAGAAAATATATTTTAAGAGTTTACATTATAGCTTGAGCCATCTCATGTTTATACCAAATAAATGTTTAATTATATATATCTTAACCTGCCTAGTAAAAATTTACACTCCCACACGTATCAAAACCTTATGTGCTGCTTAGTAGAACCATTAAAGTAATAGAAGAGTCCAGAAGGCATTTTATATTTAAAAAAGAAAAAGCAATAGTGTTCTCTAATGTTTCTATGAATATAATAAGATTATCAGGGAAAGAACTGAAAAAAAAAACTTTCCGACTGATAGCATAGTGAGAGAGAATGGCTGACAATGTATGGATCATTTAAGATAAAAGAGTGTAGGGAAAGCCTCTCCATGGATGGATAGTCCAGGATTTTTATAGAGAATCTTACTCTAAAACCAATGAAGAAAATTGACCTGTCTGTGCTAGTTAGTTTTTATTGACAATGTGACACAATTTAGAGTCACCTGACAAGAGGAAACCTCCATTAAAGAATTGCCCAACTCAACTTGGTCTGTGGCCAAGACCATAACAGACTGTCTTGATTGATGATTAATATAGAGAGGCTCAGCCCACTGTGGGCAACACCATCTCTAGGCATGTGGATCTGTGTTATATAAGAAAACCATCTAAGCCCAGGCCCCAGAGCAAGCCAGTAAACATCATTCCCCCATAGGTCCTGTTTCAGTTCTAGTCCTGACTTCCCTCAATGATGGATTAGGACCTAGAATTGCAAGCTAAATAAACCATTACTCTTCAAGTTGTTTGGGTCTACCTTTCTTAGTACAGCAAAAGAAAATCAAATTAGTACACTATCAAAAAAACCAGTCTAAAGTAAAAATATGATTCCCCTTTGTGGTTTAGTATTTAGAGTTTTAATTAAAATATATCATTTCCTCCCTTCTCTTTCTTCCCTCCAGTCTCTCCCATTTCCTGTCTCTTCAGTCCCTCCCATGTTGCCCATAACTCCCCCTCAAATTCATGACCCCTTCATCTCATCATCATTGTTTGTATGTAAATATCTAAATAATGTTTGCTGAGTCACCTTAGTGTTGATTGTGTGTATATTATTTCTGGGCTGACCACTTGGTATTAGATAACCATTTAAGGGGTACATCTCTGGGAAAGACGAATCCTCTCTCTTTCAGCAATCCTCAGCAATTCTTTGTTTATGGGTGGGGCCTTTGAGATTTCCCCTTCTACCTTAGCATATACATTTGGTGTTGTCCTTATTCAGATCTCATTTAGAAAGCCATATAGATATCTTAGATGTAGCTTCTCTGTAATTTCTAAGAGATCCAATCTTGCAGCAGACTTCCTGGTTCTCTAGCTCTAACAACCTATCTGATGGTGGTGTTCCCTGAGCCTTAGATACAGGATTTGTGTTGTAACTATCTCTACAGGAGTGATGGGACCCCACTATATTTGATCTCTAGATTTTGACTAATTTTTCTGTGATGGTCTCCATCTGCTACAAAGATAAGTTTCCTGTTTGAGGAGTGAAAGGGCTATACTGCCTGTGTGGCTTAGAATGCAGCTAGGAATTATACTGATCTGATAAAGTCAAGGGTGTAAGTTCTCTTCTGAGATCTACAAGTCCATGATTAAGAGGACTTAAGTCTAATTAGATTAGACAGCTGCTGGTTACCACCAAGACATAAGTACCACTATTGTACCTTTAGAAAGATCTTGGCATGCTGGTCATTGATAGAAATTGCAGTTGAGTGGTGCTATTGATTCCTTCCCTCCTTTATCAATTTGTTTAACACTTCTGGTACTATGAAAGCTAAACTTCAGAAGGGAGGCATTCAAGGTTAGATTCGACTTAAATCTTCTGACTTCTGTGTCAGAGGTGTGTAATGTCTTCAGCAATAGGGACTTATCTTCTACCTTTGGGAGGCAACCCAGGTCAATAGCAATAGTAATAGCCTACATTGTTTTGTGAGTATCTTGACCTACCCTAACCAACAACTCAAAAGGAGGTTTCTCATGCCTGGTACTGGGATTTTTATTGGATAGTCATGGCTCTTGGGATGATCATTGTCAACTCAAGGGTTATAATATCCTTTCAAATACATATATAAATATATGTCTATGTATACATTCATAAATATGTACATGTACACATTCATATATATGTAATTTCCAGTAAATATAAAATAATATGGTTCATTGAGGCTTTTTCAAACAGTTATTTGTTCTTTATTTCTCTCTTGTATTGATCTCCCTTCCCTCCCTCCCAATTAAAGCCTTCACCCACCAGTTTTCCCTATATCTCCTGTTTTTAAAGTTTGATTGTATTTGCTCTCTCCTACTTTTATCACCCATTAGACAATAGCCATTGTTAATTACAGTTTTATATTTTAAGTTTCCCTTATGAAATATACATTTAGAGAATTTTATTTTTCATCTGTCTCAGTGAGCATTATTTAAAATTTAAATTAATAGAATGTCCTAATTCTCTGGGGATTTTTTGTCAATCACTTCATTAACTACTCAAAGTGATTGCTGCTGGATATCTTCCTTGTGTTGGTTGATGGCTGACCTATGTTCATGACCTTCTCATACGACCTTGTGAGCTGAGTGGCCTTATTGCCTCTGGACAGAGTCCAGGAAGCCAGGTGTAAGAAGCTTCACTGTCACTCATTCATCTGTGGAGAACATCCATGTCCTTTCTTTCTGTTTCACTGCTGATCCTAAAGCAATTCACATAGAAAGGATCGTCTATCTTCTTTGTTCTCCATATTAATTTTAGAAGCTATAATTCCTAAGTTCTAGGGAACAGCTCACAAATGGCCCCACATATTTTTGTAAATAAAATTATCATAACTCTTTTCTACTAGTTACTGAAATAAAGACTTGTCATAGGTCTAGGTAGGTGTGAAAGGCTGTGAAAGGCTCATGTCCATAATCTCAATACTCAAGAGGCTGAGGCAGATAGTTGCAGATCAGCTTGGGCTACAAAGTAAAAAGCAAGGCCTGCCCTCGTCAATCAATCAATAAACAAATAAATAAACTTTAAAAGTCTAGGTGAGGTTTGAGACATAGCTACATGGTTAAAAGCTCTGTCTACTCTTCCAGAGGACCTGGGTTCAATTTCTAGCACCTACATGTCAGCTCTCAACCATCTGAAACTCCAATTCCAAGAGATCTAACGCCCTTTTCTGGCCTCTGCAGGCATCGGGCATACATGGGGTGCACAATCATGCATGCAAGAAAAATTACCCATACTCATAAAATATTATTCTTTTTAAAAAATGTAAGGATCTAGGGATACAGCTCAACAACAAAACTCTTCTCTCTTGCCTAGAGTAGATGAAGTCATCACTTTAATCCCCAATATGACAAAAACCAAATGAACCATTATCATATCTCTCTTTTTCAGGATGGAAGGAGGCAAAAACACTATCGGCTATCTAAAATTAGAAGGAATTGAAATGCCACAATGTTGAAGAGTTTGTGGATGAGCAGACATCATTTAGAAAGTATTTCAAGATGTCTATTATGCCCTCATGTCAACCCAAAGATTTATTTCAATCTAGTTACATTTTAATTTGACTTTAATGAGAAAATCTATCAAAGTTATTTCTCAGATCTTTATATTTTAAGGGCCTAAATAATCACGTAACCTTTAAAGAGACACAGTGAAGTCCATCTGTGATGATTAGGATATTCACTTTGTTTTCTACAAGTGTCACAGACCACAGCTCTTCCAACTTTCTAATTGTTTTTTTTTTCTCATAATATCTACTTGTGCCCTTTTCCCCTCTCCTCCAGGACTGCCCACCAGAAGCAGGTGATTTCCGAGCTCAACAGTGTTCTGCTCATAATGATGTCAAGTACCATGGCCAGTTTTATGAATGGCTTCCTGTATCTAATGACCCTGACAATCCATGTTCACTCAAGTGCCAAGCAAAAGGAACCAGCCTGGTTGTTGAACTAGCACCGAAGGTCTTAGATGGTACTCGATGCTATACAGAATCACTGGACATGTGCATCAGCGGCCTATGCCAAGTAAGTGCTGATCTCTTCCCATGTAACGTGTCCAGAGGTGTCATGCCTGCACAGAGATAAGATTCTGAAAGCTGCTCAGTTTGCCTGCAAGGAAATAAGTTTCTGAGAGTTCCTCAGTTACCTTCTGGAGTTTATAAAGAGTAGCAGATTTCAAGTCTGTAATTTCAGAGAATGGTTTGGGTATTGGTGTTACGGAAATGCAGACCACAGGTGGGCTTTGTTTGTTAGTTTGTTTTCTTCCTTCCTTGAATGATACTTGAATGACAGAGGATAAAAATTCTTGACTATTGTACTTTAATGATGAGGTTTGAAATTACCTATAGCTTGAATGTTCCTGATACTTGGAAAGGGGTGGATGGAGGAAGGGCAGAGGGAAGAAGAGATGGGTATGTGTGTGTGTGTGTGTGTGTGTGTGTGTGTGTGTGTGTGTGTGTGTGTGTGTGTTTTCAGACATTTATTTTCCTGCACATAGAATTTCAGACTCAGGGAGGAGAATGCAGCTCCTTGCTGCCTGCAACTATGTTGAAAACTCATACAAGTTGAAGCAAAAGGCCAGGCCTGACATTTAACAACTAGGCTGAGTTTCAGAATAGGTATTGGTTTCTGGTATCAGTTCGTCAGAGCGTCCTTGAAGACTCAGCAAGGCAGCAAAGTGCTATGCTAGCACTCACAATTTAGCATGTGATGAGCAATTTACATTTTAGAGTGATCAGGTTCTCCAAGTGCTATTCTTCACTATATTCTTTTAAGTGTCACAGTACAGACATTTTAAGACTGTTTGCCTTGGGGTTGGGGATTTAGCTCAGTGGTAGAGCGCTTGCCTAGCAAGCGCAAGGCCCTGGGTTCGGTCCTCAGCTCCGGGGAGGGGAGGGGGAAGAGGGCGCTCTGCAGTCACCTTGTCCTTTAAAAAAAAAAAAAGACTGTTTGCCTCAAGTGGGAGGACATTGAATCTGAATCCGTGGCATAGCAACTTCAAATACGATTTAAAAAAAAAATGAAATGTGTGATTTGTTTTAAATTTACATTTACTTAAAACTTAAATCTACATATTGATTTACAACAAAAATCCGTTTAAATTGTTATGAGACATGAGCTGTGAGATAAGGTTTTATGCATGAGGGAGGAAAGCAGATGCAGTCAGTCTTGTGTGGGTTAGGACAGTGGTGGAGGAGGGAGCATGCAGGGTTTTTCCCAGAGGAAAAGGGAGAGATTCATATAGCAGACATTTCTTTGTATATGAGATAAAGTCCAAGTGTAAATGTGAATGTGGGGTTTTATTCTTCTCAAGATTGCAAGGGTCTTAGAGAATAGCCACATACCTTTAAAAGCTATGTGGGTAGAACATTATTTGTGTTATTTTACAGCTGTTTGCAAAATTATTTGTGATTATTTATAAATAGCCCTACCCAGACTGGAAAGATGGCTGACTCGGTGGTTAAAAGTATGTCCTTCTTTGCAGAGGACCCGACTTCCTTTCTGAGCACCATGTTAGGAGATTTACAACCACTTGAACTTACTTCCAGTGGTTCCAACACCCTCTTCTGGCCTCCACAGATACTAGCATATGCACATGGCGTAACTCATACAGATACACACAAAAATAAAACAAAAATGAAGAATACCACCATTAAGGGCTCTTGATTTTTTGGAGTGGAATTAGGAAATATGTATAAATGCCAGCAATAGTAAAGAATCATAAAGCTATAGGCATGGAAAAGACTGCACTGCAAGGGATGGAAGTTAAGGTCCCTTCTCCGTGTCCTCTGCTTGACTGTCTTGTAAATAAAAATCCAAGGGCTAGCAAATGTGCACAATCTTGTGACAATTACATCATGTCAGAAATGGGACTACGTTCCAGATCTTCTAATATCCATGTCAGTGTTGTTTCTACAATCCTGCATTTGCAAATGAACCAAAGTCAACAAGACAGGTCAGCAAATTAGGTTTCGATTGTTTCTGCTGCATGACAGCTCAGTCTGGCAAGTTTTCCCACTGGGTTCTTCCTGCCAGCTGGCCTCATGTACCTTGGTCACTAAAAGAAAATTCTATCTCAGCAGCTGAAAAAAAAGACGGATAAATATGGAGAGATAGTGCTCTGCTGTGAATTATAAGGGCATCTCTTTAACTTAGATTCACACAATTCACAATTCTGGTTTGCTTGATTTGGAAGGAAATGTAAATTGTTTAAAGCAGTGACTCTCAACCTTTCTGACACTGCAGCCCTTTAACACCATTCCTCATGATATGGTGACCCCACCCCCCAGCCATAAAATTACTTTTGTTGCTACTCCAAAACTATAATTTTGCTACTGTTATGAATCATAATGTAAACATTTGTGTTTTCCAAAGTCCTTAGGCAACCCTTATGAAAGGATTGCTCAATGCCTCCTGAAAAGATTCACAACCCACAGGTTGAGAAACACAGATTTAAGATAAATGTGATCAGTACATAATGATTACTGCTGAATATTACTGATTTATTTCTCAGGTAAGGGGCAATGCCATGGTGAGGTAGGAAATCTCAGATTTCCTTGGAACACTAAAAAGTAGCATGATTTGACCAGAGAGAGATTGGATCACAGGCTGAAAGTGAGCCCAAAGTGGTAGTTTTATAAATAATCATGGAAACATGCATAGCAGATAGGACTACAATAAACAGTAAATGCCAAGAGAGACTTTTAGTCATGGAAACACAGACTCCAAATTCTTCTTTAGAAAGATCATTACAGCCTCAGTTATAAGAAGCCTGAAGTAGACAGCCCTGGAGCCATGGAGACCAGCTCTACTGGAGGGTCCTGTACCACCCAAGGCACTGCACCAGCCCTTTCCTGGGTAAAAACAGCAGGAACAGAAAGGAAATGAAACCTGAAATGAAGGAGGGGGAAGCTTTAAATCAAATTAGTCCCACGTCAAAAACTGAAACCTAATGTGGATTCATAAAGGGTGTAAGCTGCTGTGTGCTTCAGTCAAGCCAACCTGAGGACGGGGGAGGCAGAGGTGATTGGTGGATGAACAGAGATGAGCTGAGGCCACTGAGGTAATGGAGAAATAGAGATTACATTGTGTACACTCTTGGGAGGACAAGCGAAAGTAATCAACAAAAGAAAAGCGGAAAATTTCCTCTCTGCCGAGCTAAAATACACAAATTCCATCCTACTCACAAAGCAATCATTTAGCTGGGTTTGCTTCAGTGGTTTGTATTTTCATCTTAGTAGAAAATGTCTTACCTTAAAACACACTTGGGAATCAGTAGCTTAAATGTGAAATTATACAAACCCGTTCTCCTAGTCCCCTGAAAAACACACTTTTAGCCTCATTTCCCCTTTCTCTTTCCTGCCCCATGTGTCGAAGATATTTGGCCTTTTGTCCAACTTTTTGGTTTCAAAGTTTTCAAAATCAGCTTTAGTATATACAAGACCAGCAATACGAGTCACGAACTATGAAGAATAACTTTGCGAATTAAGAATGGCCTTGATAGAAAATGATACATGCTACAGTGGCTTCTCATTTGCAAGCACCCGTTTATTTCCAGTCTGTATGTCTAATCCCTCTCCATGAGCCATTTCCTCAAAACTATTTGTTTCTTCATCTCTATAACGAAAGCATGGAAGCCCAGGGTAGTACTAATAAGAAAAGAACTCCAGCAAAGGAGGGCACTGTCCTCTTCTGGAAACTGGGAGTCTGGGCTAATAAGTGGATCAGCTCTATATGCTGTAAATTTGCATCAGGAAAATCTTAGAAATGTTACTATTTATGCCACACACCTCCTCCTACTCCTCTTCCTCTTGATCCTCTTCCCCCTCCTTCATAATAGCCGAGCAGCACACAGGGAGGCAATATGTTCATTCATCTGACTGTAGTAGCAGTGATCAGTGTGTGTGTGTGTGTGTGTGTGTGTGTGTGTGTGTGTGTGTGTGTAGACAGACATCGAGTGTTTATGACTGCTGTGGGTGTAAGCTTGTTTGTATGATAATACACATATTTTACATTCTTCCTTCAAGGAATGCCCTTCTTGTTAATGTTAATGACTCTGTGATAATCAGAGACAGCACAAGTCCAGGAGGTGAAGGTGTAGCTAATGTCTCAGCAAAATGGTAAAGGCTGGAACCTTTAGGACAGCCCTTAAGGCTGTGGGAAAGAACTCTAAAAACATGAGTTCAAAAATATATAATTTCTCAAAAATAAGGATGCACTATGAATTATATGAGGGGCTTCACCAATCTAAAGGAACAACACCAGCTAGGCAGTGAGACAACTTGTCAGAAAGATACTAAGGAAGTGGATGAAGTGATTTAGGGATCAAATGAGATCCCACCAAGCTAAGTTTTTTTGTTTATGCTTACAAAGAAAGATTTGTGAATTCAGGGTCAACCTACGACAGAACAAGTTAAGCCCAGGTGTGGTAGAAATAGTAATTTCCAGACAGGTTCCCACCCAGCTAGTTTATACTCTGAACTTAACAGAAACAGAGACATCTCTGAATTCTCCTGCAATATTAAAATAAAATGTGTGCTTGCTGTCTCCTAAGAATTAACGGGCTGGGTCACAGGATATGTATTCATAGGATAACCAAAAGGAAACCTGGAGTAAATGACTGGATTGATAAGTAAAATAAAAGAATTGACTTATGATCTGCAAGAGATAAGCTATCCAGAGAATTTTTTAGAATAAGAACTGCTTAGATTGATGTCTTGAGCAGAAGAGAGAGAGAGAGAGCGAGAGAGAGCGTGCTATCTGGTGTTCTCCAGAAGAGCAGAACAGGGAAAAGGCAATCTGGAAAACTGTCTCAAGCAGAACATAGGTCATCAGCTTGGACCCACAATTTGACTTTGAGTCATTTGTTTCACTCCTACCAGACATCCCTTTCTCAGATCCCTTCTCTAAGCCAACAGTTGTTCTTGGCAGGATTATATGACTTACTCGGGGTTACCTGACTCTACCTGGCTCCCAGGAGCCAATCCCTTCTGCCACAACCAGGTGCACCAAGACAAGGGTCACTTGGTAATAGTCCCCCAATTTGACTGCATACAAGAATCACCTGGACACAGCCCTTAAGACATCCAGACATCCAAATTTTTGAGTTCTATGTCTTTAAAACTATGATTCTGTGGCAAAGTCAAATTCATGAACTACTTATAGATAGGACAGCAGGTAAGATTTAAAGATAAAGGACAGGAGGTAGAATCTGGCCCTTCTTTAACCAACTCTATGGTTTTGGTCAAGGTATGCAGTCTCCTGAAACTGTTTTAATCTAAATGAGAATGTGTTACCAACCAGAAAGTGCGGAGTAAGTGAAGTCCTTGCTGTGCAGCTGTAGACAGCTGTGGAAATGTGAAAGACACTGAAGATATCTAGTTAGATGGCACTTGAGTACTCATTTCCAGGAAGATGAGGAAAGGAGGAGGGAAGGAGGAAGGAAAAAAGAGCAAGATGAAGGGAGGATAGCATAGTGGTAGGATGCTTACCTAGCATTCCCTAGGTACAAGCTTCCATCCCCAGAACTGTACACCAGAACCGAAACAAGAATGTCTACTACTCTCAGTACCATCGCTTCTCAACTGAAATGTTCGTAACTAGATGGGGATTAGGACCCAGCTCTACATCGAAGACAGCTCTTTGCATGGAATCTAGAATCCCTTGTGAGAAAATCACCTCCCTGTACTTTCCCCTTTCTTACAAACATGGCAACTGTCTCCAGCAGGACTTTCCAAAAGTGTTTTTTGGAGAACACTCCCTTGAAAATGATCTAGTCCACCCTCAAGACAGGGCTGAACTGAGCTGCGAGCTTCTCCCAGGGCTTCACAGTTAGTTAACAGCCCACGAAGGTCAGGGAGTGGCTGTGTTTATCAACATTCTGAAAATATGTTCTCAGTGTTACTGCTTCAGCACATCCCACGGGCTAAGATTTTTGTCCAGCTTCATTCTGTCATCAATATTATGAAAGCAATATAGTTAGTGACTATACCTTTCAAACTACCCTCCCATTCCCTCCCGCCCTCCCCATAATCCTCCCTGGGGCTCACTATGGGCGTGTATTCTCACCTTAGGTTGAAAAACATTGACATGTTTAGTTGCTTATTTTTGTATTAGATGTAGATAGGAGGCAAGGCAAGAACAGGAAAGCAAGTTTGAATACTTAAGGCCAGGGGCTCTGAGTCAGCACTGCATGAGCAGCAACCTAAGTGTCATCATTTGTTGGTCTATCACTTGGAGCAAAATTATAGGCCCCAGCGGAAAGCAAGGCACCATTGTTAAAAATAACACATACACAACTCACTGAACGCAGAGAAGTAGAGCCTATCTAGACCCTTCATTTCTACTGGCTAAGAAGACTTCCTTGTTGAAAACTAATTTTTCATTCATACGTGCTTATCAACAGGAGATAGTTTCTGGACTATGAATGGTAGCATGTGCCTGCTTCTTTCAGTTGTAGGACCCTATCTGGTGCAGACCCTTGAAGGCCCTGAATATGTTGCCCCAGTCTCTGTGTGTTTCACTGGTGGTATTGTGCCTAGAAGGCCTGTTTTCCTTGATGTCCTTGATCTCTGGTTCTTTCTACTTCCTCTCCCATGGGTTTTCTGAGTCTTGAAGAGAGGGATTTAGTGGGAACATTCTGTTTAGGGCTGAGCACTCCAAGGTCTCTCATCCTCTGCATGTGTCTAGCTATACATCTCTGTATTTGTTTCCACCTGCTTCAGGAGAAAGCTGCTTTGATGATGGACGAAGATGACACTAACCTATAAATATAGGAGAATGTCATTAAGAGTTCCTTTTGTAGAACAGTAGTATTTGATTTTCCCCTAAGTCCCTGGGCTATCTAGCCTCAAGTTCTTGGTCACCCAAGCAGAGCTGAAAATGGGTTCCATCTCATGAGGTAGTCCTTAAATTAAATCAGATAATGATTGGTTACTCCCATAAGCTTTGTGTGAGCATTACACTAGTATATCTCACAGGTATGACACCACTGTAGGTCAAGGATTTGTAGCTGGATTAGTGTTTATGTTTCTTTGGTATCTTGCAGAGTACTTTCTAGCACTAAGCACTAGCAGCGGGGTGAAGGCTCTATGTGGCCACCAGCCTGACTTCCCCATGTTCAAGTAGTTGTGTGGATGTTTTCTTCAACAATGGGGTCTCACTGTCAGTTTACAGAGAGCAACTTATAGTCTCAACAACAGACTGGGCCCTTTGGGATTTTCATGGGACCTCTTTGGCCAACAACTCAATTATATGTAACCCAATCCCAATACTGAAAGCTTCATTTGGAGACAAGAGATGGCCATTTGTCCCATTATTTGGCAATTCCATTTAGAACTCCTTCATATATGAATATATTTTAGAAAGTTTCTACTATATTAGATTTCCATACTGCCCTTCAAGTGCTCCCTAATTTTCTATCCCTCTCCATATTCCTTCCCTCATCCCCTTCCTGCCCCCCCTCCACTTGGTCCTCCTATTCCAATCTCCAATATCCCTCATCCATCCATAACTATCTATTCTATTTCTCTTTCTTACAGAGAGAGCAATCTGTCTCCCCAAGTCCTTTATTCTATACCTAACCACAGTGGTTCTAGGGATTATAGGTAAGTTATCATTGATTTAAAAGCTAATATCCACATACAAGTGAATATACACTATTTTGTCTCTCTTAGTCTGGGTTATCTCATTCAGTATGATTATTTCTAGTTTCATCCACTTAATTGCAAAATTCGTGCTTTTATTTTTTAATGCTTGAGTAATACTCCATTATGTAAATGCACCACACTTTTTTATCCATTCTTCTGTTGAAGTTGTTTCCAATTTCTAATTCTTCTAAATAAAGCAGCAATGAACATTGTTAAGCAAGTGTCTATGGTAGAATGAAGATCTTTTGGGTGTATGCCCAAGAGTGGTATAGCTGTTCCATACTTTGCATACACATACAATAACGGATGAGTGTTCTTATTCCACATCCTCATCAGCATGAGCTGCCACTTGATTTATTGATCTGAGCCATTCTGACAGATGAATCTCCAAGTAGTTTTGATTTGCATTTCCCTGATGACTAACAACGTTGAACATTTCTTAAGTGATTTTCAGCCCTTTGAGTTTCCTCTTCACTTGATCTTAGCCAAAAGGCAGAGAAGCAATCGAGTTTCCTCTTGAGACTTCTCTGTTTACATTTGTATCCCATTTCTTAATTACCTTATTTGTTTAATTTATACCCACTTTTTGGGTTCTTTATATATGTGGGATATTAGTCCTCTATTGGATATGTAGTTGTGAAAATCTTTTCCAATTTGGTTGGCTGCCTCTTTGTCTGAGGTGTTCCTTGCCATACAGAAGCTTTTCAGCTTCATGAGGTCCCATTTATTGTTGATATTTGTGCTTGTGCTAATGGTGTTTGGTTCAGCTAGTCTTTTCCTGTACAAATAAGTTCAAGGCTATCCCACACTTTCTCAACTATCGGATTTTGGGTTGAGTTATTTGATCAGCTTGTAGTTCAGTTTTGAAAATCATGATCAGTATTAATCTATTTGCATTCTTCTACATGCAGCTGTCCAGTTTGACATACGCCATTTGTTGAAAATGACTCTCTTTTTCTTTAAAGTGTATTTCTAGCTTCTTTATTTATTTTATTAGTTGTTCATAAGTGTGTGGATTTATGTCTGAGTTTTCAATTTGATTTCATTGATCAACATGTCTGTTTCCTCCCAATACCATGATGTTTTTATTGCTATAGTTCTGCAATACAACTTTATAGCAGAACTTCACAGACCCATCAGCATAATGACACAGAGGCTTACTAATGTCTTAAAGCTTAGGCCATAGCTTGGCAATCTCCTGACTACTCTATTCTGACTAATTCTGGCCTATGTCCCACTACATGGCCAAGTCTCCCTTTCTGTTCTGCTTTGGTCCATCCATCCACCTCTTGTGTCCACTAACAAATCTCCTGCCTCTCAATTCTTCTCCCAGAGTCCCTCGCTCTGCTCAGAAGTTCCACCTTCCACTTCTTGCCCAGCTATTGGCCATTATATCTTTATTAAAGCCAATCAGATAAAAGTCTAGATGGCCTTAATCAGGTGAGGAAGGAACAACTATTTGCAATATATGAGAGTGATGATGAGCCATTAGTCTCATAAAACACATTGGGCAATGCTCCTTCTGTTTCAATTTTATGGAATAGTTTGAAAAGCATTGGCATTACGTCTTCTTTGAAAGTCTGATAGAGTTCTGTGCTGAAATTTTCTGATTTTAATTATTGCTTCTGCTTCACTGTTTATCTGATCTTGATTTAACTTTAACAAGTGGTATGTGCTCAGAAAATTATCTATTCCTTTTAGTTTCCAATTTGAAAAAGAATAGGTAAAGTTAACAGTCTTTGGATAAGGGTTTGTCAATTTTATTGAAAGTCTCAAAGAACCAACTTTATTTCACTGGTCCTTTGTATTTCTATTTTTATTGATTTCAACCCTGAATTTGATTATTTCTTGCTGTCTATTCCTTTGGTTGTGATAGCTTCTTTTTGTTCAAGAGCTTTCAGTTGTGCTGACAAGGTATTAATATGAAATCTCTCCACTTTTTTAATATAGGCACTAGTATTATGTACTTGCCTCTTAGAACATCCCCCATTGCGGTCCATAAGTTTGGGTATGCTGTGTATTCATTTCATTGAATTCAAGAAAACCTTTAATTTATTTCTGTCTTGCCTCATTTTTTTTTATTAAGTGGTGAGTTGTACAGTCTTCATGAGATCTTTATGCTGTTTCTTTTGTCTTGATATCCAGCTTTAATCTATAGTAATCAGATAAGACTCATTTTGTGTCTGAATATGTGGTAAATTTGGAGAAAGTTTCATGAGATGCTAAGAAAAAAGTGTGTGTGTGTGTGTGTGTGTGTGTGTGTGTGTGTGTGTTATTCTGTAAATATCTGCTATGTCTATTTGGTTTATAATATCAGTTATCTCCAGCATGTCTGTTTAGTTTTGGCCTGGATGACCTGTCTATTGATGAGAGTAGAGTACTGAAGTCTTCCACTATCTGTATGCGAGGGTCAGTATGTGATCTAAACTGTAGTAATGTTTCTTTTATGAACTTTTGTGCCCTTGTGATTGGTGCATAAATGTTAAGAACTGCATTGTCCTCTTGTTGAATATTTCTTTGATAAGTATGTAGTATCCCTACCTATCTCTTGTGATTGTGATCTTGGTTTGATGTCTATTTCACTAGACATTTAAATGGCTATACCAGCTTACCTTTTAGTTCCATTTTCTTGGAATATATCTTTCCATCCTTTTACCCTGAAGTGATGTCTTGATGTTAAGGTGAGTTTCTTGGAGTCTGCAGAAGCATGGATCCTATTTTTCCCATCCGTTCTGTTAGTCTGTGCCATTTTATTGGGGAATAGAGATCATTGACTTTGAGCTTTATCAATAAGCAGTGTTTGTTGATTCCTGCTACTTAAGATGGTGACTATGGTGTGTGTGTGTGTGTGTGTGTGTGTGTGTGTGTGTGTGTGTGTATTTCCTTTCTCTTGATCTCTTGATTTGCTGCACTGCTATTATTTATTTCCTGTTTTCTTAGGTATGGTGAATCTCTTTAGGTTTGTGTTTTCCTTCTAGTAAATTCTATATGTATGGGTTTATTGTTAGATGATGTTTAAGTTTGTTTTTTTGATCAGATTTTCCCCCATTTATGGTGATTGAAAGCTGTGCTGAGTAAAGTAGTGTGAGCTGGTCTCTGTGGAGTCTTAGAGTCTGCAGCACATCTATCCAAGTTCATCTGGCTGTTAGAGCCTCCAGTGAGAAGTCAGGTATAAGTAATGGTTACACCTTTAAATGTAACTTGGTCTTTTTCTCTTGCAGCTCTTAATATTCTTTCTTTGTTGTATATAGTGAATGTTTTAATTATTTGCTGAAGGAAATTTCTTTTCTGCCCTAGTCTGTTTGATGTTCTGTATGATTCTTTTACCTTGATAGCCATCTCCTTAAAAATTAAGGAAAATTTCTTTTATAGTTTTGTTGAAAATATTTTCTGTGTCTTTGACCTGGATTTTTTTTTTTGGCCTAGATGACCTGTCTATTGATGAGAGTAGAGTACTGAAGGGCTCTACTTCATTTATTCCAATTATTCTTAGATCTAGGTATTCCAGATTTCCTAGATATTTTATGCCAAGAGGTTTTCTTTTAAGATTTAACACTTTCTTTGACCAAGGTATTAATTTCTGCCGTCATGTCTTCAATGCCCGAGGTTCTTCTTCCATCATTTGTATTCTGTTGGTGAGGCTTGCCCCCGGGATTTCTATTCAAGTTCCTAGATTTTTCCTTTCCAGATATTCCTTAATGTAGGTTTTCTTTATTGATTCTACTTCCACTTGCAGGTCTTAAGCTGTTTTATTCATTTCCTTCCACTGTTCGTGTTCTCGCAGATTTCCTTAAAGGATTTGATTCATTTCCTTTTTAAGGACCTCTATCATTCATAAAGGCTGTTGTATGCTCTTAATCTGGTGCTTTAGCTATGTTTCAATACTCAGGGCCTATTGTAGCTGGGTTGCTGGGCTCTAGTAGGGAAATATCACCCTGGCTAGTGTTGATTGTGTTTTTACACTGGTATGTAGGCATCTGGGTTTAGGAAGATTGTAATTCTAAGTGTTGGTAACCAGTCTTGTCTTTGTTGAGTGGGTGTTTTCTTCCTCAGTTTCTTTTGCCCTCTAGGGTTCTTAGGAGGGTATGGTGTCTGTGTATTTCCTGGTAGGAGATTCTTCTGAGTTCCTAATAGGTGGGGTACAGGAGTTTCATGTAAAATGTGTTTCTAGGTATTGTGAGCTGGCACTTGGGGATGGGAGCTGAGAGGAGGGAGAAGGCAGGGTATACTAAGTCCTCTAGGGATGGGGACAGAGAATGAGGAGAGAATAGAAAGGAGAGGAGAGGAGAAGAGAGGAGAGGAGAAGAGAGGAGAGGAGAGGAGAGGAGAGGAGAGGAGAGGAGAGGAGAGGAGAGGAGAGGAGAGGAGAGGAGAGGAGAGTGGATATCTGAAGCTCACTCACTTGCTTTCCTGGCCTACATGCTTCCCAGAAAAAAGCTGCTGGAGTTGGGGGCTGGGATAACCACATGAGTAGGGAAGAAGGTTGGAGTTGAAGATCTACATGATCCACTGTAGATGGGGGAAAGGGGAGAAGGAGGCCACAACAGGAGCTCTGGTACAGAGATGAGGGTGATACTGGGAAATGGGATTGGAGGAGAGGAGTAAGAGGTGAAGACCTGTGGTTAAGCAACTTTCCTCCCTGGCCAGAATATGCTATACATTCCCAATGAGTATCTGCTGGTATTGGGGCTGACATTGAACAATCAGTAGAGGGAAGAGAGTTTGCAGGGGAACATCTATGTGATCCTCTGGAGACAGAAGCAGGGAGACCGCAGAGCTGGAGATGGGACTGGGGAGTTTGATTTGGAGGAGAGAGGGGAGAGGCGAAGATCTGCAGTTAGCCATCCTGCTTCCCTATCCTAAAGTGGGCTGTGGGTTTCCAGGGAGTGCCTAGTAGAGTTTATTTTCAATAGAAGAAAAAATATTAGCCTCAGTTTCCTCTCTGCAGTATGAGAATAATTGTCACAGATAAGATGGCTGTGGAGATTAACTGACCAACTATGTGTATAGTGCTTATACTGGGCTTAGTAAATACCAACTGTTAATACTACCAGTCCCCAAGCTCCTTCTTGTCTTTGTCTTTTCCTTCTGTGTGGCTGTGTGGAATGCACAGTTCCATATGTGTATGCATATCTCAGGGGACACTGGCTCCCTGAGAGGACAAACCTGCCCTATTTGCTTTCCTGGGCATCTTTAACTAACAGTTCCGTGTTATCCCATTATCCGCTCCAGCTCCAGGGCAGCGAATTGTGTCCTGTGTAAAGCTAATGAACCATCACAAACAGGACCAGCTCTATGAGTACTGTGGCAAGTCACTGATTTTCATTATCCAAATGCCCACCTTTATATATGTTACAAAGCACAAAGCCAGGTTGTGTTTTAAGGAACAGCATAGATCTGCAGATAGAACGTGTGCTGCCATTTAAAATAATTTTGAGGTTATTTTCAAAGAAAATAGAGAAAAATCAGTTTTAGTTTTATAGTTAAAACTAAAATTAGGATTCACCAGCTGATACGTACTATAGATATATAGGAAGTAAAGTAGGACTGCATATAACTGCAGACAAATTTTTCTATCAAATCCACATATTTATAGCATTTCCTGATGCTGTTTTAGAAAACAAAGCATTCCAAAAATGAAAAGGAGAATTCCTTTCAAGTCATGCCTTTGATAATGTTTTTAAATGAGTGGTACAGTAGAGAAGCAAACGATACATGAAATCAGGGAGTCTTTATGTCTACTGCTCTTTGGCTGCATTAAAATGAACCATAGTTATACCAAAGGAGTTCTTTTCATATTTAATAATTCCTGGGGCAAGCGGTTTAAAATGAATTAAATGGAATGATTATTTCTCCATCTCTGTCTGTGACCTGAGTCACTAGTATCAAATGTCTTCCAGTTAGTCCAAAGGCAGTGATGTCAGAAGTGATGAGCTGGCCATTTCTCCCCATGTTTTATAACCGAATTCCGAGTGGAAGCATCATGTTGCATAGTCTGTTTTTCTCCCCTTTGCCTGAGACATTAAAGATAAAGAAAACTGCTACTAGCTGGTTAAACGCAGCTGCTGTGAGCCTGGACTTCCTGTTTCCTGCAAGGCTCTGCTATATGTTGGCTAATGAGAAGGCAAAGCTGAACTGCATCTTCTCTCAGGGATGATGCATTTGTAGACTCAATGATTTGACTTTTATTTATTCACTTGTCAAATTTTTACTTGGTTTTTAATGATGTGATGGGTACTGGAAGTATTTAAATGGACAGGAAGTAAAGGGAAGTTCGGCTGTCCCAGAATTTGTACTCTGCAGGGGAAGGGGGCTTAACTGTCCCTGTTTACCCTGTAAATCAGGTCCTCTTTCTAAGAATGGGTTTGACTTTATTTCTCATCTCCTTCAACCATTTGACTGTCCCCTAACTTACTCTTCAGTCAGAGCCTATCCCAATTTCTTTTCTGCTCATGAGCATTATGTTTGGTTATTAACTTAGTCCTAGTCTGTAAGAATTTGGGGTATCTTAGGTTGTTTTTTTCACACATGCTGCCACTGCTGTGTGAGTCACATGACCTGATCTTACAGACAGACCAAATTTCTTTGCATTGTGTCCTTCTTGACTATGTGGCTTAAAACAAGAGAAATTAATCTCTCGTATTTCTGGAAACTAGAAATATGAAATCAAAGTGCTATGGGGCCATATTTTCCCAAGGCTCTGGGTAGAACATAGTACATAGAGAGGAATCTTCACATGTTACCCGAGGTCACTCACACTTAAAGAAAGAGATGATTGAAAAGTCAAAATAGTGTCTAGAATTGTAAGAATTGAGAAGGCAGAAGACAAAATAGATTGTTAGGACTTTACATATATACATGAAATGTGGGGGGTTGTTGTATTGAAGGTGACACAGTGGTATTAAATAATTTGAGGGGAAAAAGGACAGAATAATGTAAGCCCCTTAGCAAGAGTCTTCCGAGTGAGTCAGTGGGTGGGAATAAGACAAAGATAGAGAAAAGAAAAGGAAAGGAAAGGAAAGGAAAGGAAAGGAAAGGAAAAAAGAAAAGAAGAGGTTTCTGAGAACAAGTCAGGAGGCTTGGTGAATAGTTAAAGGTAATACAAGAGAGAAAAAGAGAGATTTGAAGATGAAGCCAAGTATGCTACCATTCTGTTGAGATAGAAGAGAGGACTAACATTCAAATGTGACCATGAGAGAGGATGATGAAGTAATGATGTTTGGTGACAGTCTGCTACTTTATACTCAGTGAATTCACATCGTGTCTTTTATCTTAACTCTTGTTTTTTTCCAATGAAAGTTTATCTTCCTCAAGCTAACACAATCATCAGTCTATTTATATATGGCAAAAAGGGTTAGATTAGACAGTTCTGTGTCTGTGTTAAGTAACAAATCAGTCTCTATTGATTCCTATGGGAAACAATAGAGTCAGAATGGTATAGAGTGTTTTGAAGTGCACTGAGGTATCTTCAGTTTTTGCAAGTTAAAGCATAGAGAGAGCATTCCAGAGACTCGGCCATCTCTTAGTATTCCTTGATTATACAAATGTCATTACTATTTCTGGAAAAGATTTCTTCGTTTCCTCAGAAATATTTTTTTACACCTTATTACTCAGTTTGTGGTGTGGAGAGTACCTAAAGCTTTGTGGAAAAAGTTTTTTGTTGTTCATTACTAGGGATCTAGTGTGTCTCATATGCTGAACAAGTGTGCTGCCACTGGGCCGTATGCCCAGCCTCTTTGTCCAGGTTGGCCTTAAACTTGCTCTGTAACACAGACAAGCCCTGAACTTGCTTCTAACACCCAAGTAACCAGAGATACACACTTACACTGTCGAGCTCAGCTTTTTAAAAATAGAGTCTTACTACATATGTTGGCTGTCCTGGAACTATGTAGTACAGGCTGGCCTTGAACTTGGGTCCTCTTGCCTTAGGCACGTAGGTGGTGGGATTATGGGCATGTACCATCCCCAACATAAAAATGTGAAAAACATATCTATTTAGTTTATTTTTTCAATTTGAACATAGCTAAGAAAATCTTGATTTTTCTATTGATTTTGTTTGACCAAAAACAGTGAAACACTTATGAAAGATTAAATCTAACTTACAGAATCCACAATTCAATTGTATCATTTTAATGCTAACCACATCTTAGAGTTTGGTCATGCTTATCGCCTTGTGCTCTGGTTCCTATACTGTGGCAGAATTTTATTTCCAGTTTACAAATGATGGGATTTATTTCACAGGGTATACAACTAGAACAGGGCTATGCTAAAATCAGACTCTGTTATTTCTGTTGCAAGGCCTCCTCTCCTTGAGGGGACAGGAATTAATAATGAAACAGCTGATAGGGGTAGGGATATATTCTCTCAAGTGGGGGGCGTTAGGACCTAAGAATTCTGTGTTCTGTTAATAAATTTTTCCTTGATCAGGCAGTTTTCTTAGTTCATTTTTTGATGCTTTGTTTGATTGATGACTCTTTGGATTATTTGAAACACTAAATATATCAAATGCTCCCTGTCACTTTGAAGAGTTTTAGCATTGTTAGTGACAACACCAACTCCAATTTGGCCATCCCTACGATGTTCACTCTGATACCATTGCTGATTAAATAGGTCCCTGGGTCTGTGTTCAGCCTTGATAGACATGCAAACAGATAGACTAGACATGCAAACAGAACACAGAAAGTTGTGACGCTTGTGGTTGTAGTTTGTTACAAGGTCTCTTTCCTGACCAGCCAAGGAAAGGGATGCATAGAACAGTGTCAAGGAGAAACTCAAAGACCACTGTGCCTTTTCACAGTAGGACAGTGCAAGTAACACTTCTCTCAGTAACAGAGCATGACGGTATTCATGGAATATTGACTTTCAGAAAAATGTACCACAGCGCAGCTCTGGGTGTTCATAGCTTTTGCTGAGGCTCCGTGCCAGTGACACAGTGACCACCTGGATAGCAGACCTTGGTTTTCAGCACTTCCAAAGGTCAACTTGATAGCCCAACATTCCCACAAATTATATTGTGAGAATAAACAATGGGCACTTTTCAATCCCCGGACAAAGACATTCTTACTTGCCTGATGTTACAAAAGCTTGAGGATTACCTCCCAACGCCTGAGGGCAAAGAGCAGACCTCTTCTAGGATAAAGTCAATTATTTACTATCTGGCCACGGTTTTTGTAGCTATTCTTCCATTCAAAAAGTTTCCAGAGAATACAAATGATCCCTAGGCTGTGTGCTAAGAATACAGCAGTCAGAAGCACTTAGACCTTTCCCCCCAAGGATCCCATCCCTACAGCTTGCAAAGCTAATGGGAGTTTTCTCCCCTCCCCTGTTTACTATTTACATTGAAATTACTTCATTGGTGAGAGGATTCCAGAAGAAATTCCAGAAGAACGTGCTGCAGAGTAGTGCGACTGCTCTGAAAGCAAGTCTGGCAGGTCCCTAAAAGGTGACACGTATATTACAACACAGCAAATCTACTAGATATAAACCCAAAAGAATTAAAGCATACATTTATACAGGTAGTCTATTCTCAAATGTTTATAACAACAGCATTCAAGAGTAAGTGAGGGGCTGGAGAGATGGCTCATGGGCTGGAGAGATGGCTCAATGGGCTGGAGAGATGGCTCAGCGGTTACGAGCACTGACTGCTCTTCCAGGGGTCCCGAGTTCAAATCCCAGCAACCACATGGTGGCTCACAACCATCTGTAATGAGATCGGATGCCCTCTTCTGGTGTGTCCGAAGACAGTGACTTATATATAATAAATAAATAAATCTTTTTAAAAAAAAAGAGTAAGTGAGGCAATATCCTGAAGGCACATCACCTGCTGAATGGAAAAATAAATCTAATATCTTGTATGCTAATTTTAAAATGAAAAAAATAACATAAATTTCAAAGTATTATATGAGGAGCCAGTAACAAAAGGCCATTTCCTTAGTCTCTCTCTCTCTCTCCTGTGTGTGTGTTGTTGTTGTTGCTATTGTTGCTATTATTACAAAATACTTCACATCTGATCATAGGACTAGAGAAAGCCTAAGAAGTTGGGATAGTGTTGGGATCTCTTCCGTGAACACATGCCAGAGGATAGCCACATAGTGAGACAGAGAAAATACATTAGTTCAGGCTCTTCCTTCCTTTTTGTAAGCTGCTAATGAAGTCATGGGACCCTACCCGTATAAACTCCTTTAATACTAATCATCTCCCAAAAGTTCCACCTCCCAATATCACCAATATCTTGAATTTGGGATTCTTCTCTCAACACATGAATCCACAGAAGTCATGCATTCTGTCATTTCCTCTGTGTGTGAAATGTCTAGCACAGGCAACTCTGGGGAGATGAACGTCAGTTTGAGATGTCTGTGCCAGAAAGCTGGCAGGGAACAGGGAGTGATTAATAGTAAGTATTGAGCTATTTGGGGGTGGGGGTGACAAAAATCTTATAAAGGAATTTTGGTAGTGGCACTGTGCTTTGTGGACATTTTATGTCCTTGCCTTTAACCTAATCCTCAAAGGACCTTAACAGAGGCGACGTTGTTACTGTTTGACAGAAGGGGAAAATGACAGATCAGGTACTGCGGATTTATTCATTCATCATCTATTACGCACCTACTAATACAACATGTTCTCTTAACATCTTAGGAAAGCAACTGTTAGTGCAGAAGCTCATGGAAAGCAACTAGAGAAGCAAGGGTCACTGAAACTCAGTTAGAGGAGGTGGGGAAGGCATCGCCATCCTGTCTAAGATCATACCCTTCCCTCTACCCTCCTTCATTCAGAGTCACCCGGGAATGAGCATTCATGTCTACTCTTGACAACCATTTCCCCCCCCACATGCTTCGTCTTATTATTTTTCATGGCCATCTGCACAGTTAAGCTGAGGTCTTGTGACTTGACAGTGAACATAGCTTACCCACATTGATCTGATTGTGTTGCTCAATTCCTGCATGGACCAGAGAATCAATGAACCTCTCTGTTGGCTAATTTTGTCCGGTGATGACCAAGTCCTTTAGAATTCATATGAATTATTCATCTGAATTTTTTTTAATCTTTTAATATATTTGGGGCTGTTCTCACTTCCTGTAGGCTTCGAAACAGCCTACATTTGGTGAACTCAGAGACGTAGTTGTCATGCACTAAGTTCAAAGTAGTCTTGAAGCTAAGGGCTTCTGCCATCCACGCCATAGCTTGAGAGATCATTAAAGGGATCACACGACTCTCTCTGCCAGGAGAACTGCTTAGTTAATGTGTATGCCATCCGGATCTCTGAATGATCCTCTATTGATGAAGCAATTAGATCTTTCTTAAGATGGACTATGAAAAATGCCCAGGTTCCTAAGGCCATAAAGATCACGCAACACCCCAGGCAGATAGAATTTGTGTGTACCGTGTATTAGAGGACAGATGTAACAAGTGTTGTACCTAGGCAGTGTTCCATGACAAAATTAGGTGATCTTCAGTCTTTCATTTTAATCAGTTCAGCTCTAATTTAACATGGGTATCAAGATTTTATCATCAAATCAGATGCTTGAAGGGCAGTTTACATATGTGAGAAATTGACCCGGTCTGACACTCTGTCCCTGGCTTTGAAGAAAAGAAGTTAAATTAAAACTAGTCAAAATAGACGTGAGGAAAACCTTGCAAGGCTGAGTGTCAGGACACTCCATGTAATTGTTTTCAAATGTTAAAAATCAAATGTGAAAAGCAATTAGTAATGATTCTTGGGTTAATTGGCATGTTTCCAAGGAAACATCACATTAGATAAAGGGATGATTTTTTTTTGAATGTTGTAGCTACTTTAATTGTCAAGATTCTTAATAAGAACAATTTAGAGCATCGAGGACCTTCCAGATTCTGAACCATGAATATAATTTTACCCAAGTTTTAGCACATCCAAGTTGCCAAAAAACGTCCTGGAACAATCCTAGAAGGGCTTTTTGCCAGTCAGGAAAATCCACACAGCACCTAAACTTACTTTAATGAGCCCCACCTGTCCTTCAACTGCCTTTTTGTTTCGACTGCCCTGAGGAGTTCAAATCAAGAGGGAACAAAGTGTCTTAGCTTCGGGCTGACCTACTTATGATCCAAGAGAATACCTCAGAATCAGAAATCAGGAGAGTGCAGCCAGGAATGCTTTGTGTGGTTGGCAGAAGAGAGACGCCAGCACAAATTTCTAGGGCCTTCTGGGATGTTTTGCATCTCGGAAAAGCTAATCATAAACAGAAAGGGACCTTGGGGAGATCACCAGCCGAGTCTCCTCATCTCATGGACCAAGAGCTGAAAGCCTGGAGCTGGAATGTGACTTGTTCAAGGTCTCTCAATTAGCAAATGACAAAACCAAGAAGACTCCAACACGGGTTTTCCTGGCCTGGATTAAGTGAGGATGGCTCCAGGGTATGTGTGTGGAGACCCTTCGGGTGAGTGGTTTCAGGTGTTTGCCTTTAACAGATTCATTGGCCTCTTTCATCGTTGCTAATTTCAGCCCCTGACTTATGGCCAGATTATCACGGGAACATTCCATTCATTTAAAAATGGTTGTATTTTAAAAGAAAACCCAAGCGGCAAACCTTGCCAACAAGGCGAAACTCTGAAAACCATCTACTCGACATTTCCACTCTTGCAGAAAAGCAGGCACGAAGCTGCCACACGTGCGTGAGGTGGCACCTCCCAGCAGCCAGGGCCGTAGGATTGGCTGCCATGTACACCTGGGCGGATGCCTGCACTTTAGTGCACATTTAATTTCCTTGCCAGCAGAATTAATTGAGATTGAAAGGAAGAAACAGATACTTCAGGAAAGGGAGCAGAGGTGGGGAGGGGAGGGAGGTTTGGGAAGAAGTGGCAAGCATCCAGTCCATTTCCTCAAGTCAGCTGGACTTGACTGTTGTCCTTGCTGCTCCCAGAGCTTCAAGAGTGGAGAAAGTTACCTCTTAGCATCTCAGCGTGGCTGTCAAATCCTTAACCAGAAATAATGGCAGTGTTTGTACTTACGTGCTATTATTAATCTGTTCGATCTCTGAGCGGTTTTATTGAACAACACAGATCACAACTGAGCAGCCACTTCTGTTCTCTACTTTGTAGCTGTGTGATCTGAATAAAGGCCGCAGGGCCTTTCTTTGTTGAGGCAGGAGGGCCTGATGAACTCAGGGTAGCCTTGAACTCAGTACTCTAGGCCAGATGGGCTGTTACTCAAAGTCAAGCTCCTCCCACCTCTACCATCTGAATGCTGGGATTATGGGTGTTTGTCACTGGCCTAACCAGAGTTTTTCTCTTATTTACTTTCTTTCCTTTTTGTTATTGAATCCATGTTGTTTCTTTCAATTTCTTACATTAGTTTATTTAATGCGTATGTGTGTGCATGCGTGATACTTCCTGGAGAGGTGGAGGGGGCAGATCAGAGGACAACATACGGGTGTTGCTTCTCTCCGACCACCACGTGGGTCCTGGGAGCTGAACACAGGTCATCAGGATTGATGGCAAGCACTCTGACCCCTCTGGTCTTCTTCCTTCCTTCCTCCTTTCCTTCCCTCCTGCCTGCCTTTCTTCATTCTATCCTTCATTTTTCTTCTTCCTTCCTTCTTCCGTCCATCCATCCTTATTTATTTACTTTCTTACTTTCTGACCACACATAGCAAGGATTTACTTTGCTGGAGAGAAGAATATAGTTTGTGTAGTTGAGGTGGGGAAATCCACCCAGTGTCAGGACCTCTGGAGCCCCCCAACCCCCGCCTGTCTGCTCTCAGGAAGGTGCCTGGGTCAGGAAGGGCTTCATCAGATTCATCCACAGCTTAGAGCATGGGTGCTCAGAGGCACGTGGCCCTGCCAGGATAAAGGACCCCCGAGTTCCTTCATACGCAGCCTTTTTCTTTTCCTAACTCTGAGCAATGCTGGCATGTTCACGTGAAGCTGGTTGGCAATGTGTCAGCTGAATGGTTTTTGTCAAGGTTATTCAGGTTCAGACTCCTATTTCCCAGAGGAACCTCTTCAAGACTCTCTCCACACTTCAAAGTGGAGCTTGTTAATCTTCTCCCACAGATGATTTTCACATCTTTAAAGAGAAACTGCAAACTAGCAACAGTCCATCCAGAGAGAACCTCCGGGCGATGTGCGTAACACACAGAGGTAGGTACACAGAGGAAATCTGAGAGCTGCAGACTTTAAGTGTAATAGTTCCAACAAAACACGGACAATATATCCTTTAAAACCCTCAGGTCAGGTCATCTTCTGCACTCCGAACTGGTGCACTTAAGTGACAGACAGAGTGAAGAATTGCAGCCGCCTGGAAATAGTGCCCACTCCTGGAAGCTTTTTTGCAAACCTATATAGCACCCGGGACTATTTGCATGTCCGCCCTTCCTTACAGGATGTGTAGTCTAGGTGCAGCTAATCGGAAGGTGAAAGAACTACCGTGTCATCATTACTGTAGTATGTGATTAATAAGACTGTCCTCCCAGGTATTGCGTGTGACAGTTGTGTGTGACATTCTTGAAGCCTCTCATGTCTTGCTCAACTGGCACTTTGTTTGCTTGAGTCTGCATAGCTGGTGTCTAGATAGGAAATACCTCCCAGTCAGTCTGCCCTTAAAGCCCATGTTTTTGCTTGGCCATGCTAACTCTTGAGTCGTTCCTTTCTCTCCCTGAGTTTCAGGCTGTGAGACTCTTTGGCTGTGCTTTGGGATCCTATTAGCCTTGGGTTTTCCCCTTTCTTTCTCCCTTTTTGAAGATTATTTTTATTTGTATTAAATGTGTGTACAAATGTCTGCCGCTACATGCATGTCGTATCTCTGGAGGCCAGGGGAGGGCATCCGTCTCCCTAGAACTGGAGGTATGGGTGGCTGAGGGTACCACACAGTTGCTGGAAATGGAACCAAGGTTCTTTAGAACATCAGCCAGTTCTCCAATCCAGTAAGCCACATTCCAACTGAGGGTTTTCCCCCTGCTGTCAAGGAGATGAACAGGCGAGGGGTAGGCGTCTGCTTGTGAAGCTCCCCAGCTCTTACCCTCCAGTTAGGAACAACGCTGGATATAGGTACATATGGCGTGGGCAGAGGGGGTTACTGTGAGAGTGGGTTCTACTAAGTCAACTAGAAGTCATTTTAAAGGCTTTAAGAAGAGCATTTGAATATAAAGTAAACTGCAATCTACTTAGCCTGGGAACAGAAACCCTAAACTGTTGAAAGGCTAGAGGTCCATGACAGGAACACAAATGACTCATCCCAATGCATACTTATGGGTGACCAGAGTCTCACAGACAGGCCTGGCCTCGGGAAGTGCAGGTAGAATAACTGTGGGATCCCCAGCTACATGGTCATATTCATTCTCATTCATTCTCAGTCATCAGATTGACTAATATTGTCTTCCCCTGCCCCAAGAGTATCTGCCCTAGTTAGTGTTCTAGGATTGAGTTGTTCCAGGATATGAGTTAGCCATAACCACTGGGTATTTCACGGGTGATCAAGTCATGACCTGCCTTTTTTTAATAAATATTTTAAAATAAGGACTCTGGTCTGTTTAAATGTGTCCAACCTTTGGATACCACTGCATGATATTTTCACCTATATTCTACAAACTTTTTGTTGTCTAAGAACCATGAAAGCAAGATACAAGACCAAACAAACAAACAACAAAAAATACCCCAACAAAACCTCATACTATTTTGATTAAGTTTATGATTTTGTGTTGGGACTGCACCTACTGCTGGCCTAGATTCCATGTGGTGTACAGACCATGGTTGGACATGCCTGAGGAGCGAATTTTATTGTGTGTATTTCACGTAATAGCTAATGTTTACAGAAAGAAACATTTAAGGCTTCTGAAATGTAGTAAAATTATCAGACAAAGGTTCTGACAGTTGAAAAAAAAAACAACTAAAATAGTGGTTAGAGACGGACTCTGAATAACACCTCATATCTTTCCTGTGAGGGGAAATGGTTGCAGTATGGTCATTTCGCAAGTCACATTAAAGCTCTACCATCTCCGTGGTGGCTAGTACTTGTCACAGGATGATATAGCACAGTCTTATGCATAAAAATGCCTCCTACTTTGCAAATGGATATGGGCTAGCTACTGTCTCCTGCTGTGAATGAGCAGATACACCTTGAGTCTTCCTTCTCCCTGGACAGGGTCTTAACATCTTCCATGCTTTGGTGGATAAATGGAAGAGGCTGGAACCACTCAGATGTTAATGGTGATAAACAAGCCATGGAAAACCCCTGTCTTGGTTCATAGTAGAATCTTTTTGTACTAGGACAGGATGAGCCTTCTGCAAGCAAAGAGAGTCTCCTCTCTTCTTCAGCCAAAAGTTCACCAGGGCTCAAACAAGTTCTTAATGGATTCCAGCAAGACTCTGTGAAGCTCTAGGAAAGAAGTCTCTGTTTCGAAGCCTAGAGGAATGTGCCTAGCTCAGTACCACACTGAAATCAGGACCCACCTGCACTCAAGCCCCAGGCCCAGCTTCCAGTCTGGTTCCGATTTGGTAAGGGAGGGGGACCTTGGCCGCCTGCCTGTATTGTTTTAAAGCATTGCTGCCATTCTGTAATTCACAGCTCACAGCTCACCTCTTCCATCAGCCCTTTCCAGGCTGTTGAGAAATCAGCCCCATCTGTATCCCAAACACAGCACATAAGACCCTTTCATTCTGCTCCTCAAGTCTGTGAGACCCCAGCGATTCTCAGTGGTCCATACCGATAAAGGAATGAGTTCCTAGAGATAACCTGTCATTATGCCCGCGTAGCCTGTGGAGCCTTTCCACCCTCATAGAAAGGTACTGGACCTGGGAAGATAAATCTGCAGCACACAGAGAAGGGGTACATTTGAAAGGCCCTCCCAGGCCCAGTTTATTTGTAATGGTGAATTTTCTCTGAATGTTTGATCTGTAATCTCTCAATTTTCTTGTCCGTCTTGGAGCTGTGTGTATCTTCTAAGAGGACAAATTAAATCATTTGAATAGTGAATAATAATCTC
This sequence comes from Rattus norvegicus, assembly GCF_021556685.1. Lineage (NCBI taxonomy): Eukaryota > Metazoa > Chordata > Mammalia > Rodentia > Muridae > Rattus > Rattus norvegicus. The sequence continues at coordinate 106,323,868 of NC_141538.1, forward strand.
GTACATGAAATGAGAGCTCGGTTATTTTTTTCACCCCTATATTTGAGATTATTTTTATTTTTTTTAAGTTAACATTTAAAGTAATGGGTGTCACCATGGCATTACTAAATATCTGCATCATATTTTGTTCCTTTTCTGCCATTTTTTTTAAATTTATTGATTTCTTTTTAAATTGTGTTTGAGTTTTTTGTTTAAAAAAATGAGTATTGGGTATAGTTGAGTCTTCCAAGTTTTGGGCTTTTGAAGACTATCACAGAGCAGATTTTTAACACACTTTAGTATTTTTTCCTTTGTGTCTTCTCCTCCCTTAGCTAATTTGTTACTATTGTTTTTATTATAATTAATAGCCATTGTAGCTGGTCCCATCCTTAAACTTTAAGAGCTTTGCTTTCTTGCATGAAGTCTTCATCTTTTAGAGGGGTGGTTGCTACACTTTGCAGGAACCAAGGAACAAAGAGATGAGGTGATGTGGGCAGAGCCACATAGCTGATAAGTGATAAGACTTGAATTTCTATTTGTATCTTCTAATTCCAAAGTGCACCGTGCTCTGAGATCTCTTGATACTATACCAGACTATAGATGTCACATAGTTGGGTCCATATCATTCTGGCTCTGCAGAAGAATGGCAAAGGCAAACATCCAGGCTTCTCTCTTTCTATATCTACACAAAGAAGCCACGAGACGGAGCAGGGCAGAATAAGAACATCATTACAGAGTTGCACCAAAAGCAAACAGTGTCACATGTTTCTTTGCATGTGCGCATTTAATTGCACTATTCCGTCTGTGTGCTTCTCGTGTTGATTATTTGTGTGAGTGTGTGTGTGTGTGTGTGTGTGTGTGTGTGTGTGTGTGTGTGAATTTCTCTTTCTTATTGTAGTAAAACAGATGTAACATACGATTTACCATTTTAACCTCTTTTAAGTATGTCGGTGCTGTGGTGCTGAGCTCATTAACATTGTTATCACCCACCACTGTTACCCACCACCTCTAAAACTTGCTCATCTTCCAAATGAAGTGCCACACTAATTAATGTTAATTAATTAATTAATTATTAACTCCACATGCTCCCCTCCTTTGAGCTCCTGGTAGCCACCATTCGACTGCCTTTGAATCTATATGACTGCTCCTGTGAGTGGAATCATACAAAATTGATTTTTCTGTCCAATATGAGCCCCACCACCACCACTTAGGAAGTATAAAATGTCCAAAGTTTATCCATGTTGCTCAGAAATTATTATTTAGATAATTTAGATTAGATCAGAACTCCCATTCTTTTATGGCAATATTTCTTATAGATGAAATTTTCTTTACCCATTTACCTGGATGGACATTTTCTGTTTCCAGCAGCAGTGGAGAACGCTGCTATTAAACACCCAAACATCTATTCATGCCTGTGGTTTCAGTTATTTTGAATCTGTACAGAGAAGTCAGTTGCTGAATCACATGGTAATTCTATGCCTGTAATCCCAAGGGACTTCCATGGTGTTTTTCCCAGTGCTACACCATTTTAAATTCCCAGCACTTCACCTCCCAGTTCTATACCCACAATTCCCCTGGATTCAGGCTGATAACACCCTCTAAAGCACAGCTGTGACCTTTAAGTCACTAGTCCTCCCACAGCTAGTACAATGCTGCTCCCAGTTTGCTGACAGAGACTTGCTTTTGTGATGGAGATCATGATGCCAACACTTCTGGGAATTCCCCTCCCCAGTACTCTTTGCCTCTTTTTTGCCCCTCTGCTGTTCCCAAACTCAGAAAAGAGCCATGAAAATAGTGACATGCATGTCTACAGGGGAAAACAAAAACAAAACCAAGAGTGTAGCTGTGCCTCTTTGCATTCTAATGAGATGGTTCTGAGAATGGTAGCTTCCCTGCCACATGTTGATTTATGGTTGTTCACACAAGTTAGGCCAGCTGAAGCCACATCTGCAATTTAAATGACTGCTTACAAAACGGAGCCCTTAATATCTAGTTAGACTCCATGGCTGGCAAGGCAATGAAGAAAGCTGTTAGTTATAACGCAGTTTCTAACCAGGCATTAAACTGTCATCCAAGAAGGAATGCAAGCATAGTATGTCTGAAGGTAACAATGTGTTTGTAGAAACCAGTGGATTTTGCATTTCACTTTGAAAACCATAGATTCAAACCATTGATTCTGCCCTTTGGGTATTTGCTTGTTTGTTTTGAATGTTGCTTTTACTCCGGATCAGAAGTCAGAGCTGCAATGTAGACATGACTGGAGGGAAACCTACTGATGCTAGTAACCGTTCTGAACCTTGGGGAAAAAGGGTGGCGTACAAAGGCTGCTCACATAACTCTCCCTCATCCTCATACTCTGGAGGATAGGAGTGCCAGTTTTTCTCCTTTTGTGCAATGTAGTAACTTTTCCTAGTAGAACATTCCCTTGATGGGCGCATGCCCTATTCTTATGCTCCAGTGTTCATATGTTACAGTCGACTGAGGAAGAGCTGAGGAGATGATTTGATGTGGCACATGGTCTGCCTGCCACAGGCTGTAAGACCTGACCTCTATACCACTGTGGAAACCAGAGGTTTCAAAGTGACTTTTCTATGCAGGGTTAGGTGGCTCAGAAGTGTCTGGGTTGAGTTTTGTTTTTTTTCTATTCCCTGGACCCTCATCTTCCCTTGTCATCATTAGCTTCTGCTTTGGGATGTTCTCACCTCTCTGCCAGGTAATAACCTAGTCACTGCTGAAAGCTAAGCTATGGATAAGAATCAAAACACATTCTCAGTGGAGGTGGTTCTCACACAGAAGGAGAAAAGCCTAGGTATGTGCTGGGGAAGGGAATATTTGTCTCTTGAATAACTTTTCTTCGGATACATCTTCTTTTCCCACGTACCTCTGAGTTGATGCTGAGCAACCAGGTCAGCCTTAGCGAGAAGTTGCTGGTGGGCTAGACTTTGAAACAGGATGTCAGAAACATTCCTCAGAAGCCTCTGCAATAAACAGTGTGTTCTCACTTGAGCAGCTGGTTAGTGCCAGCTCTTTCGATAAACGCACTGTTGGCTTACACACCTCCAGTGTCTAGGGTGACAGAGGATGATAGGAAGCCCATGTAAAAGGCCAGAATCCCAGCTGTCATATTCTAGGCATGCGACTTAGAAAGTTGATTGGCTAAGTCTTATGTATAGTCATAAAGCTGATTATGATTTACTGTCCAGTCTACATGAAGTCTATAAAGGACAAACCATGCCCAGTACACAGAATATGCTTCAGAAACACTACCATTCCTTTCCCAGCCAGCCCTATTCATTTCTTCATTCTTTCTATATTACTGGGCTCATTGCCCTCACTTACAATTTCCTAGTACAGTTTTCTGCTCTACAAGTTTCTTTTACACTACCCTTCTGTTTGTTTAGACACTACAGTTATCCCCTGGCCAAATTAAAGAACCACTTTTAGTTCAAAAGAAAAACCAGCTAACAATTAGCAATCTATTTTCTCTCGATGTATTCATTGGAAATAATTAAAATACTGAAGACAGATAATCTCCTGACAACTTAATATCCAACTTCTCTGGGCAACATACTACTCATAACTATTCTCACCTAATACTAACAAATATTTTCTCCTACTCTGGGATGTATATTTCACTAAGTGGTTCTTTGCAACTTTACTGTGTCTACAAGGAAAATACCTTAAAATAATAGAATTATGATATTAAAAACTGCATGAGGGGCTGGAGAGATGGCTCAGTGGTTAAGAGCACTGACTACTTTTCCCAAGGTCCTGAGTTCAATTCCCAGCAACTCATGGTGGCTTACAACCATCTGTAATAGTATCCAGTGCCCTCTTGTACTGTGTCTAAAGAAAGCAACAGCATACTCACATAAATAAATAATAAGTCTTTTTAAAAAGTTGCATGAGGATTATGTCAATACCATGTTAAAAATTAATTTGAAATAACCCTGAAAAAAAACTTAAAATTGGTGATCAGAACATTTTTTTCTATCAAATATATTTGATTGTATTACAGGGTGCGCACCAGAGATGATCACTCAGACACAGTTTATAACCAACTGAAAGTCTTTATTCCAGCAAGTTGAGACCATACTCAGATATAGATATTCAGGACCCAAGTTTAGCATCAAGAGTTTAGAGTAAGGGATTTTTGAAGGCAAAAAACACATCCTAGTATCTCAGCAGCTGCAGGGAGGAGATTTCATGCAAGCAAGCAGTTTAACAGAAGCTGACCTTACTTGAGTAGAGTTCTGCACAAGCAGACAACTGAAGCTAAGCTAGTTAGGAGCTCTTAACCTGGAGTTCCTAGGATAGAACTGAGTACTTTCCCTCAAGGCTTCCCATGAAGGATACCAAGTTCTTGTCCAACATAAAATGACCTCAATAAGAATACAAGTTGGATGAACCTCTGTGCTGTCCTGCCCTGTCACAAAAGACCCATCTTTATAAAACTTGAGGACTTTTGAATTCAGAGTTTTACAGCTATTATGAAAATGATACATTTCTTCTATAATTGTAGCTATTTCTACTATTATAAAAGTGCAGTGTCAAATAAGAATTAGCTCAAGTTGTATAAATTTTAAAAGATGTATTTAAGATAAACATTTCAAGGCAAAATGTCGACAATTTATTATTTTGCAGGAAGCATATATCCCATCTCTTATTTGCCTGTGGTCCATTAGAAATCCTTAAGTTTAGGAGACAAAGGCAAGAACTTTCAGAGAGATTAGAATGCTTTCTGTGTTACTATCTATGCTTTCTGTGTTAAAATGATACTTTTCAGATAGTTTGAATTTGACTACTGTACACTACTGTAAAAAAAACTTAAAAATATTTGAAAATACTTCTAAATTTAAATATTCCCATTATATATGAGATGGACTATGTGATGGAAGATTTGAGAACAGAATCATCTCAGGGGTTCTGAATCATTTGAACTCTTAAGTTAAAGATGTGCTGAATGTTTAATTGTCAGATTGGAAACACAATTTCATCTGAATTTAAAGTAGGATCACAGTAGGATAGAACAAAGATTTGTTTCTCTGTAGGAATGTGAGTTCTCATTGTTTTTTTCTTAATCTTTCTGAATGGGAAAGAAAATACATGCAGTCATTTCTTTGACTGAACTTATTATATCAAACATGAAAGAAGAAACAGCTCATTGGCCATTGTTATACCAGTGCAGTGATTCAGCAAAATAAGCTTGGTTGGCTATACCCACTCCCACCCTACCCCTACCCCCAATCACACAGGGAAAGGATGGCTGCACTGTCTCTGCCTGGCTTGCCCAGCCAGTCTAATCACTGCTGCTAGTAGTTAACCTTTCATCTGGCTCACTAATGTGGGCACTCATTAAAATCAGTCAGTTCATTTTCTTTTCTGTGATTTGTGACTTATGTTTGTTCATTGTCAGCTTTATTAATATATAAATCAAATTCTCAGCTTTAGGGATGCTACTTTCCTTTAAAAAAAAGAGAAAATAACTTTTAACTCATCCTTAAAATTCAGTGACTCTTTCCCACTAAAATAAATGCATGCTGAACATTCTCAAGCACAAATGAACTGCAGATTATCTGTTTTCTGTCAATATCCCTAGTTTACAATCTGAATATATTCTGGTAGAGAAAAACAGAGTTCTTGTCTCAGCTCCTTAAAATTTGACTATCCTAGAATCTCATGACTTAAAAAAAATGTATTTCAGACAGCTTCATTTTGTATTGAAAAGGAGACTTAGTGATTATTGTTTACATGGATATATGTGAATGGGGTTCCTGAATTAACACTGGATCAGTGGTCTGGAGTCAGGAATTTGAGAGCTTCCAGAGCCCTCAGCATTCCTTTATGACTTGAGTGACTTTTAGAAAAAATGATTTGCCACTTCACAGCAATGCTGGGGATTTTTTTTTTACTTTATTCTAAAATATTCTACTGAACTTCCTATAAGTAGTTTCTCTATGAGCTAACACAGCTTGGTGCTGGCTATTACCTTAGGCTACTTTAACTAGATAAGGGTTATGAGGGTAGAGCTTAAAAGCCATTTTCTGTGGGAATTCTATCCACTCTAAATTCTAGCATAGAGTCTCTTTCCTCTGTAGAGTAGAACTGTGACCTTACTTCACATCTGCCATGGTCAAATCTAGGGAAACTAAAAAGCCTTTGCAAACTCAACTGTATGTCCAGAGTTATGAGACAACCAGTCTAAAAGACCTAGATCACTAAGGAACAAAATAACTACATACCCTTCACAATATAATTAACACTTATAGTTTGACAGTTATGTGGACTATGAGATGGAAAATTTGAAAACAAAATCATCTCAGGGTTTCTGAAATATATACTTGGAAATTTTTTGTTCTATGTGCAATGTCCTAGATCTTTATATAAGTTATATCAAGTAATTCAAGATCCATAAAGCAGATTATTTTCTTTTTATAATTCGCTGGATTTCATATAAATAATCTGACATACTCAAATAGATGGCAATAAGAAAGTACATCCACGTGGAGTCACGTGTTGTGCTATAATGTCATCCTGTATCATTCATGGTAGAATGTGCTATAAAAAAAACCCAGACTTTTAGGAACATATGATATACAGATTTTTTGTAAAAATAATGATTTCCCAAGCTAAGAAGTAGAAAATGCAGTGAATTTGTTGATAGCATGCTATTATACAGTATCATGTCCTTGTAAAAGCACAGTATATCTATAGCAGTAACTATAGATATAATAAATCATGATAAAACCAAGATTCACAATATGGCACTGTTTCTTAGGGGTCAGAGTAAAAGCCTACTCTGTTCAGTAGGGAAGAGCCTCACTATCCCGTTCAAATTCTTAATTGTATAGCTTATTTCTTTAGGAAAAGTTATATTAAAAACCTTGACTTCTCAAGTTGATCTAAAACAAAGTTGCTGTCTTGTGCATGCTTTTGAGACATGTGGACAAAGGTTTGGAGTTATTATTCTACTGATGCAATTTTGAGATAAACTCTGGTTTTGGCCAATTTTCTTTGGTGTTTACCTAAAAGAGATTCAGTTCTTATGGATAGAAATGGTCATAGAGAGATGAGTGGCCTGTAGTTGAGATCATTCAAGTCTATCCATCAGGCATGAGTTTGACAGATGTTAAGAACAATACACATAATTTCATCCAAGAAGCTTGAAAGTGATAAAAAGTAATGTCTAGGGAGGTGAGGAAGCCCAAAACTGATAGCAAAGAGTTAGGGGAAACCTCTTCCCCTAGGGATCTGAGACAGGCTAGCAGGATACTTAGGTTACCATTGCATCTCCTCACCTTTTTTTTTTGTCTTCTCCAGCCTTGACACATAAACTGCACACCTGTCTAACTTCAGATAATTACTGACTCTTAAATGAAAATTTTAATGAGAGAAGAAATTTTGTTGAATTATGACCCATATCCAGAATCTTGAACTCTTTCGATCAAAATGTCAATAAAATTATCCAGAGCTACATATGTAAGCAAGGGCCAGCCCTGACAGCAGAATGGCTGCTCTGTGGTAGCTTATTGAACAGGCACATTCTACCAAAGCAGAAGACCAGCTGCTATCCTTTCTTCTCAACAAAGGGCTCCTGTGTTTGAACAAAAACTATGTGCTGTATGCCCAGCAGCAGAAGGGAGTCTGAGCAGTGATGTCAAAGTATACCATGATGTCACCACAATTCACAAAGAATTACAGTTAATGCCATGTGAAGTGGGGCCAAATCCAACACGCTCCCTCTTGGGTACTTCACAGTCTGAGAGACAGAAGCAAGGCCAGAGGTCAGGTCTTTGTATAATTTTGTTTCGCATTCTCCAGACACCCTAATTTTGGAAGCAGGGAAGAGAGAAGACAGCCTGTTAAAGAAAGGTCCCTGGCCATCTGCAGAGAATGAATTCTAGTATCTGTAAGCACCGGTGTCTATACTAGAGTAATTCTTAAGCTCTCTGCTGGAGACTACTAGATAAACAAATTTTACTAAAAACAATATGCAAAGGAAAAAATCCAGATGTGTTTAGCAATAAATTTACACAAGAATGTGGCCTGAACCCTGGAATAAACAAGGAAGGAGAAATATAAATCAGATCGGGAGCACCTGAGAGTGAATACATGCTGGAAATCAGACCTCCTCGTATGCTTTTTCCCTTCCAGAATATTTTTTCAACCATCATTGGGATGTAAGATTCCTGATCCCCAGAAAGGCAGAGCAGGATAAGTTCTTTAAAATTTTTTCAACCTGAAAAAATTAATTCCTCTTCTTGGTATCTCATAATGCTAGCCTTGGTAACATAAAAAGATAAAAATTTGGGAGCTGAGGATATAACACAGTTTATGGAAAATGCTTGCATTAGGAGCTGAGTTCAATTCCCAACCATAACACAAAAAGCTAGACATGTCACAGGAACAGGAAGAGCTGGTGCTTACTAGCTAGTCAATTAGTAAGCTCTAGAGCAATGGAAAGACTCACACTCTCTCCAAAAAGAAAGGTCAAATATGGGCAAGAAATGATTGAAGAAGATACCCAACATGAGCCTCAAACCTCCACATGCACATGCACACATGTCACTGTTGACACACATGAACACATACGAAGTAAGACCAATAGAACCAATGTGGGTGGCCTGTGTTCTCTAGAATGTGTAGTGAGCATCCTACTGGGTTTATTATACAGAGAACAGGATTACCCCCAATATGCAAAACCACCAGCATGGGGTGAAAATTCTCATTCCTGTAAACCAGGCTGTAGAATTTAAACGTGAAGGTTGTCAAGGTCCCATTCCTCTGGGGAGGTGGGAGCAGATAGACTGCAGGTGGAAGAACTATGGCCATGTAGCCCACACAAAGTCAGGTGAGGAGTTACCCAAGTGCAAGTCCATGAGGAAGAGCCAAGAATCAAGTCAAAGAGCAACCTTAGGATGAATCTCCAGATGTAAATTTCGGGAATGCCAGAGCAAAGACACAAAGCCAAGAAACCAAGCCTAGGGAAAGAGGTCAGAGGGACCTGCCCTTGGGAGAAGTGAGCATCCTTACCCTAAGACAGTTCTGGAATACTGAGTAATGGGCCAGAGATAAGGAAGAAATGTGAGAAGTGAGGGTTACGTTCTCCTACAGTGCTGTGTTAAAAGATGTTTCTCCCCATCATTCTTCCTTCTTTAGAATTAATAGGATAGGATATAAATTGTGATGGCTATGGTATTGTAGTAGTTTGGGGAAAAGAGGGAAATTCTTTGAATTCACAATGTATCCCTGTCTTCTGTGTCACTGCTTATAAACTGAATTCATTTGTTCTTACAATACTTATTATCTGTGTGCTGACACTATTCTCAGAGGACAGTGAATAAGATAACTGCCTCTGTCCCTGTGGTGTTACATTCTAGAAGATAAAAAGGAAATACTGTTTATTGTATTATATGAAATTAGTTCTTTGAAATAAGACAAGCAATCTAGACCAAAGGACTTGAGACTGGAAAGAGATATATCTCATCTGCTGAGGTCTTATTGACACAGCGGATGTTTTCTCAAGCACATACTTAAAGAGACAAGAAGAGCACTGTAAAAATGTCTAGGAAAGAGCATTCTAGCCACAGCCAACATCTGGGGCTGTCCTAAGAGGAGGATACATTGTGTTTGTTTGAAAAACTATGAGGAACGTGAGTTAGAGAGAGATGGAGTCAGAAGGGGACTCAGGTGTTGGTGGATGCATGGGAAGACACTTTATAACTGAGTGGCACGCTCCAGAGGACAGAGTACCATGTGTAGGGAGGATTCTTCTGGAAAAATTCTGTCTTCAGAAAAGGGAGTGAATATTTTCACATAAACTTATATTATCTAGTTATATATTAGAATGTGGGAGAGCTACACTTGACCTCCTACAGCATCTCCTGCTAGTGTATATGTGTGTGTGTGTGTGTGTGTGTGTGTGTGTGTGTGTGTGGTGTGTGTGTCTGTGTCTGTGTCTGTGTCTGTGTCTGTGTCTGTGCCTGTATCTGTATCTGTATCTGTATCTGTGTGTTTGTGTACTGGATCCTGGCTACCTCAGAGTTGCAGACAAGTATTGCTCTGGGCCACACAGTGTGATTGATAGAACCATGAGCATCCTCTTTCCTCCCGTCTCTTGTAATTCTGATCTCCCTGACAGGCTATGTCATAGTCTGGAGGGACTGCCCTGCAGTGATATTTGTTACTCTTCCTGTACTTTAGCTGTGACAATACCATGTCCTAGGAATGTGATCTCAGGAAGTACTTTGTAACCTTTCAGAAGAAACTAAGATTTTTTTTTAATATGGCCATGAGTTTAGTTAGTTTTCAGGATTATTGAAGAAATGATGTAAGAAGACATAATTACCTAAGTATGGGGACTGTTTGGCAAATGCTAGTTCATTTTACCCAAGCCTTTCTCTTTGTCTGGGCCCCTTTTACCTTCAGTCTTCATGATCTTACTTCCCTTCTGCTCTCACTTGTTTCTAGAAAATGGTCACAAACATCCTGCACACCCTTGATGGAGACCATGCCTAAGTCTATCAGATTTCTCCATAGCACCATATCAGCCAGCATAACACTTAGATTCACTAGATGTGGTTTAATTTGGGTATAATCAACAGCTTCATGTGTCACTTCTCCCAAGGATATCTGCACAACAAAGGTCTACATGAGTGGTTTTAATACAAAAGTGTCCTGTATTATTTTTTTCTATGTGGACTCTGTATTTTAGAAGTTTCCATCAACACATAACACTGCATGTTCTAGGTAATTGTTTTCCAATTTTATGACTTAAAGACCAGAGTTTGCAATTAATAAATGCATAGAGCAAAGACCATCATTCGGCTCATTTGTATAATTGAGGTAGTTAGTGTTTGGGTTACCATATGGTTTTATTGCAGATAATCATATTTCCATTATGGTTATGAAAATAGTAAACAGTTCACAGGCCACTGTGGGTACCTTTGTGAATTATGGGGATCCTTGTTTTTTCACACTGGAAACTTTAGTTAGAAGCCCCACACACACTCAAAAACACTTAGTGCCCATAGGAAACTGTAAGACAGGGAGTGTGTGTGTGTCTATATGTGTGTGTGTGGTGTGGTGTGTGTGTGTGCGTGTGTGTGTGTGTGTGTGGTATGTGTGTGTGCATGTGTGTGGGGGGTGTGTGTGTGTATGTGTGTGGTGTGTGGTGTGTGTGTGTGTGTGTGTGTGGTATGTGGTGTGTGTGTGTGTGTGTGTGTGTGTGTATTGTTCCTGTTGCTGCTGCTGCTGGGACACAGGTTTAGATTGGGGGCAACACCTCATTCATTTCCCAAATGTACTTCCAAGTCACAAAGTGCACATGAAACCATTCCTTCATCCCTTCACCCCTGTGCCTGGATTTTGCTCGGGTCATGGTGATTCACATGAGAATTTTCAACCTAGTCATTATCATTGCCGTATAAATATTTCACAGTATACCTCTGTGCGGTTCACGGCAGTCTGCAAGACAGAATCTTGAGGTTGTTGCTTTCCGGCTATTCGATGTGGGGAAGTTATCTTCTCAGCATCAGTGTTATAATCTGTGCTCAAAATCTTTCAAATATAAAAAAATAATACTTGTGGAAAAATAAGACTTGTGGAAAAATAAGACTTGTGGAGAATTGAAAAGAGAGGCAGCCAGTTCATTTCGCTGGCTCTGGAATGGTAAATTGGTTTAGTCTTCTCATATAACAACCATAGACGATTGGATTTGGTGCCTAGAGCATAATGGCTGCAAGTATCCAGGGCCACGAGAAAGCTCGGTGGCAAAGAATGCTGCAGTTGCTCAGCGATGTCTGCTATGGGTCTGGGCGGGGAAGTAGCTGCACGCGTGCCATCTTTTTGCCTGGCCCCAAGTGTCCCGGTGTTCACCCTGGGATTAGGGCGGACAGTTCCAGCGCTTTGCACCTAGATGACTTGTTTGTGTTTCTTAAAATGCCTTGTATCCAATATTCTCTAACCGTTATGCTTCATTAGAGGTTCTTGGGAAAATATGCATCTGGCATTTGGGTCCTTTGAGGTTTTCCTGAACCTGTATTTTTTTAATCCATCCATTACACAGACACTAGTTATGCCTACTAGAACGAACACATCCCATTTTAAAACAATCCAATAGGTTTCTTCTTTTACACACTTGCTCTCCTTTCTTCTACTCTGAAAAGCTCAAATACAGACACAGCACGTAACCCTACTTACCATGCAGCAAAGCTATGTAAGTTCGTGGTACACAACACGCATAGCCCCCTCATGTCTGGACTTAGTCTTCCCAACCTGGGTTTTTCTTTTGGCTTTATGTACCGGTTTTAACTTTTTTTTCATTATATATTACATCAGAAATATGTGCTATACATCTTATTGCAAAGATCTTAATCTTTGAAGAATCTGATTGGGTGTTTTATACCCCCCCTACTTCTAAGCATAATTAAGAAATGAGGTATAATATATGTAAGAGCATGCTGTCTCCCATATAATTCTGTCTGGATTAAATAATTCAGAGGTGCTCTGATCAGATTTGCACTTTTGTGTTCCATATTTGTCTTCCCCGGTGCTGAAAATAGAAGGGTTTAACAGTGTCTTACCTCATGGGTTGGATCACGAAAAGCTTGACATCATTGGACCAGTATTTGATGTTTGCAGTTGAGGTCTTTATGGGGAGCCATTTGAAACAGGGCCAGCATGAACCACCTCAGATCATTTATCTAGGGTATAGCATCTGCTTAGGGATTACATAAAAATGACTGTTTGGTTTTCTTCCGTGACTTCTAGTCAAGATGTTTTTACGTATTATAGCACCTAGGGAATTCCAGTCTTGTGTTTCACCTAGTCTGTTGCTATCAGCTGTGGAAAGTGAAGGAAGAAAGACCTTTCAGCATGCACTGAAGTCCTGCTGCCTAAAATCTGCAAAAATGTGTTGAAAGTCGGTGAGCCAACTGGGATTGCTGACTTGGTAGCAGTTTTTGTTTAAGGAGCCCCTTCCCTACTGACTTTAGCAAGTATTGAGAAAAGAAGGAGCATCGGCAGTATTGTATTCATATTTTCTCGTCAGAAAGAAAGAAAGGGGTCGTATGTCTGTGTGCATGGATTTTTAGGTCAGAGTGCACACAAAACATCATGTGTCTAAAATGTTAAAGTCAAGCGTGGTGGTCTATTAACTGTATGTAAACATCCAAAAGACTGTTATTAATACTAGTCAGTCTCGGGATTTTATTGGTGATATTTTGCTTGTCTGCACATCGTTTTTAGCATGTCTTATTCTTCATAGCGCTTGAAATAAGCATTTGGTAATCTTAGCCATATTGTGCAATCATTCTGATGGGGATGAGGCTAGACCCCTGCTCCATCTGGTATGTAGTAGCAGAATATGAAAAAGCTACATATGACCAAAATACTCAGCTCGATTTCCGTCCTTATCCAGAAGATTTCCCGCAGTTGCCAGAATGATGAGTGGACATTATCTCACTTTAGCATCTTGTCCAGAATGGGGTGGATCTGGAACTCAGTGACCTGAACATATCCTTCTATGACATATTAATAATGAGTGTAGGTGCACTTGGGAAATAGTCTCTAATAAGTTGCCCTCTACAGTAATTCCTCTTCGTGTATCAGGACAGAGGTTTAAATGTGGCTTCTCGTCCTTTGTGCCATGTCCTTTTTATTTTTAGACACAGGTACACACACACACACACACACACACACACACACACACACACACCGCTCGTGGAGTGAGCTTTAAATCCAATCAAAAATGGCTGATTACTCCAATAACATCCGTGCCACCATTGTGCCAGTGGGCATATCTTGCCAGAGTGGTTATTATTGTAGCTTGCAGTATTCACTTCTGGGTAATATTACTGGAGACTTTTCTCCCTCCCAGTAGCATGCATAGACTCTTCCAGCACTATGAAAGCTAGGCAATGGGAATGATACTCCCAGGTCAGTACAAACTTAATGTGTCCATGACTCCAGCATGTGGTGCCTTTGGCAATAGGATCTTAACCATTATGTTCCATAGGATAGGCAAGAACAATGGCAACTGGCTGTAATGACTGAGGTGGGCCCTGTAGGGCCCCACTAGCAATTCAATGGGCCTTTTATTTGATAACCTCTGGTGTCTGGGAAATTTATTTTCTGGGTGTTGAGGCGGGGACCACAGTTTGGTATCCAGGCAGATATGTTCATCAATCAAGCCCCATATCAGTTCTGTAACCATCTGAGTTGGGTGTGTGTAAAAGAAATTCCAAAATAATAGTGACCTAAACTAATAGAGACACGTTCTCTTGCAAAAAGAAGAAGAAGCTAAGATATAATCAGCCCCAGTGTGGTACAGGAACTAGTTCTGTTCTCTGTGCTGCTCCGTCCTTAGCATGGTCTTTTAATTCTCAAGGTTGTCTCCTTTTTAAGGTAGGGGCCATCAGATAGGAAGGCAGGCAGAGGGTGGTACGGGCCCTTTCCTAAGTTAAATCAGATTCATTCGTCTGCCCAGGACACATTATATTGCCATTTATATTTCAACAATTATAATGTAGATATATGGTCAAAGAGAAATGCCTTTTTTAACTTAAAATATTACCACCCCAGTAAAATTAGAGCCTGTGTTATAGAGAAAATCTTGAGCCATTCTAGGTGTGACCCTTAGCCTGCTATCTATGAAGAAAAGGGTGAAAAAGCATAGAGATATAGAGAAGTTAACTCCAGATTCTGGAAAAAGTCTTTCTTTGCACAAAGGATTCTTAATTTAGAGTTTGAAGGATCAGTAGGAATCCACCAAGTAAAGGGGTTGATTGAGAGAGTTCCATAAAATATAAAATGCTCAAAGTAACATCAAGTGCTGGCATCATACTTACCATTTCAGACCATTTCTGCATTCCTGGTTACTTTCTTTTCTGTTAATAATAGATCTGAAAGTAAGAGTTTAAATTCCAATTATTCTAATAGTTATTCATAATCAACAGATTAAAATATGTCAGGAGTGATCATCCTGATTGAATTGCAAACAATTTTCTACTGGGAACAAAATAAGAATGTTTTATCTGATGATAAAATATTCCACATTTTAGAAATAATTGAGTTAGAATATTTTGGCATTTTAAAAGGGAATTGACACAAAGAAAAAGAAAAGTTAAAAAATAAAAGGCAATTGTGTCAGAGAGGTCTGTGTTTAAGCGCTGACATTAAACTGCATTCAGAATTGGCTCGGTTCATATCCTAGGGTCTCCAAACCTACCCTGAGAGCACTGAGTTAGGCTCTGGCCAAGTTACTCAGAAGGAATGTCACCTCATATTTAGCAATCCCTAATATGACTGTCCCTTTGGATCTAAGAAAGCTAAATTCCTCTTTTCTAAACATGGTTTTGGAGTCATAAGAAGTCTTTAGGATTATGGAAGGATTTTTATGATTATCTCCTCTAGTGCATTAGAGACATGAATACCCATTAAAATTTTTCCAGAGAAACTTAAACCTTTTAAGAAACCTGAAAGTTCTACAGTTTAAGAAGGGAATCCAGTTTGATGCTCAAGATGTGGGCACAGATTCTCATGCCCACTGCCCATCTTGTCTGTCCTACTATATGGATGAAAATCCTATGAACATAAACCTGTCTTTTTTCACCCGAGCAACAGAGCCCTGAGCCTGTGACCCTGGAGTGGGGTGACTTAGGTTGCCATGCATTCCTGTGAGCCAGTTTCACTAAAGAATCTAATTTTGTGACCATTTTCACCTCTTCGTTCTAATTAGTGTCTAATGTAGCACTTCTAAAGAATATGGTATAAATATAGCCATGTGTACCCCCCCTTCAGCCTTGTGTACCCCTGCAGCCACATGTACCCCTGCACTCACGTGTACCCCTGCAGCCACGTGTACCCCTCCAGCCACGTGTACCCTGTAGACACATGTACCCTGTAGACACGTGTACCCCTGCAGTGCTAACTCTACTACTCTATCCCTTTTTAAGCTAAGAAGATTCCTCCTCAGTCAGATCCTCTCTGGCTTCTCTCATCAAAGTCACTATGTTGTCAGCTCTCAGAGTACTGCGTGTCTGTATTTGTGGGTGTTCTCACAATTGTCTTCTTACTTTTATGGCTCATAATGATTTAGACATCATCTTCCTCCCAGCTAGACTGTAAGTCTCCTGCAGGTGGGCCCATACATGTTTAACTTTAACACTGAACTGTGCCCCTAATTTAGCACCTGGCCCTTAGTAGGCCCTCGAGAAAACATTATTTAAATGGTTATTTTTTATTGAGTATTTCTTATTTACATTTTAAATGTTATTCCCTTTCCCAGTTTCCTGTCCATAAGCCCCCTAACCCCACCCTCTCCCCTTCTATAAGGCTGTTCCCCTCGCCATTCATCCCCTCTTACCACCACCCCCCGACAATCCCCTATACTGGGGGTCCAACCTGGGCAGGACCAAGGGCTTCTCCTTCCACTGGTGCCCAGCAAGGCCATCCTTTGCTACATACGCAGCTGGAGCCATGGGTCAGTCCACGTATAGTTTTTGGGTAGTGGTTTAATCTCTGGAAGCTCTGATTGGTTGACATTGTTGCTCTTATGGACTTGCAAGCCCCTTCAGCTCTTTCAATCCTTCCTCTAATTCCTCCAATGGGGGTTCCGTTCTCAGTTCAGTGTTATGCTGCATTCACCTCTGTAATCGACATGTTCTGGCTGTGTCTCTCAGGAGAGAATCTATATCTGGTTCCTGTCACATGCACTTCTTAGCTTCATCCATCTTATCTAGTTTTGGTGGCTGTATATATATATGGGCCACATGTGGGGCAGGCTCTGAATGGCCATTCCTTCAGTCTCTGCTCTAAACTTTGCCTCCCTATCCCCTCCTATGAATATTTTTGTTCCCCTCCATTTCACCATGTTCTTAAAGTCCAGGAGTGAATAAACACTTGGTATTCATGTAGAAGCCCATCTACAAATTTTGACAAGAACTCTTCTACAGTTCCACAGACACCAATCAAAGGGTTTGTAATGTCTGGTGCTGAACCTCTTGAAATGTCACTCTATTTCTTACTTTATTTCTTCAAAAACAATAAATGAAATCATTTGGGAACATGTCAAGGCTTTGGTATTGGGTGAATATAAAATTCCAAGGTATACAACCGTGTGCAATATGGATCTGGCTTTTTTTCTAACTTAAACAGAAGAGAGAAAACATGATACAAAGAAGCTCACCTGTCTACTTGGTAAGGTTTATGGTTCCAGTAACCTTGATTTTGACCAACCATGAATGTTTTGATGCGTTTATTTAGAAAATGGCTGTCTTCAATAACAATCAAGGAAGAATGCCCACATATACTTGGAAATTGAATAATGCTCTACTCAATGATAAACTGGTCAAGGAAGAAATAAAGAAAGAAATTAAAAACTTTTTAGAATTTAACGAAAATGAAGGTACAACATACCCAAACTTATGGGACACAATGAAAGCTGTGCTAAGAGGAAAACTCATAGCGCTGAGTGCCTGCAGAAAGAAACAGGAAAGAGCATATGTCAGCAGCTTGACAGCACACCTAAAAGCTCTAGAACAAAAAGAAGCAAATACACCCAGGAGGAGTAGAAGGCAGGAAATAATCAAACTCAGAGCTGAAATCAACCAAGTAGAAACAAAAAGGACCATAGAAAGAATCAACAGAACCAAAAGTTGGTTCTTTGAGAAAATCAACAAGATAGATAAACCCTTAGCCAGACTAACGAGAGGACACAGAGAGTGTGTCCAAATTAACAAAATCAGAAATGAAAAGGGAGACATAACAACAGATTCAGAGAAAATTCAAAAAATCATCAGATCTTACTATAAAGACCTATATTCAACAAAACTTGAAAATCTTCAGGAAATGGACAATTTCCTAGACAGATACCAGGTACCGAAGTTAAATCAGGAACAGATAAACCAGTTAAACAACCCCATAACTCCTAAGGAAATAGAAGCAGTCATTAAAGGTCTCCCAACCAAAAAGAGCCCAGGTCCAGACGGGTTTAGTGCAGAATTCTATCAAACCTTCATAGAAGACCTCATACCAATATTATCCAAACTATTCCACAAAATTGAAACAGATGGATCACTACCGAATACCTTCTATGAAGCCACAATTACTCTTATACCTAAACCACACAAAGACCCAACAAAGAAAGAGAACTTCAGACCAATTTCCCTTATGAATATCGACGCAAAAATACTCAACAAAATTCTGGCAAACCGAATCCAAGAGCACATCAAAACAATCATCCACCATGACCAAGTAGGCTTCATCCCAGGCATGCAGGGATGGTTTAATATACGGAAAAGCATCAACGTGATCCATTATATAAACAAACTGAAAGAACAAAACCACATGATCATTTCATTGGACGCTGAGAAAGCATTTGACAAAATTCAACACCCCTTCATGATAAAAGTCCTGGAAAGAATAGGAATTCAAGGCCCATACCTGAACATAGTAAAAGCCATATACAGCAAACCAGTTGCTAACATTAAACTAAATGGAGAGAAACTTGAAGCAATCCCACTAAAATCAGGGACTAGACAAGGCTGCCCACTCTCTCCCTACTTATTCAATATAGTTCTTGAAGTTCTAGCCAGAGCAATCAGACAACAAAAGGAGGTCAAGGGGATACAGATCGGAAAAGAAGAAGTCAAAATATCACTATTTGCAGATGATATGATAGTATATTTAAGTGATCCCAAACGTTCCACCAGAGAACTACTAAAGCTGATAGACAACTTCAGCAAAGTGGCTGGGTATAAAATTAACTCAAATAAATCAGTTGCCTTCCTCTATACAAAAGAGAAACAAGCCGAGAAAGAAATTAGGGAAATGACACCCTTCATAATAGACCCAAATAATATAAAGTACCTCGGTGTGACTTTAACCAAGCAAGTAAAAGATCTGTACAATAAGAACTTCAAGACACTGAAGAAGGAAATTGAAGAAGACCTCAGAAGATGGAAAGATCTCCCATGCTCATGGATTGGCAGGATTAATATAGTAAAAATGGCCATTTTACCAAAAGCAATCTACAGATTCAATGCAATCCCCATCAAAATACCAATCCAATTCTTCAAAGAGTTAGACAGAACAATTTGCAAATTCATCTGGAATAACAAAAAACCCAGGATAGCTAAAGCTATCCTCAACAATAAAAGGACTTCAGGGGGAATCACTATCCCTGAACTCAAGCAGTATTACAGAGCAATAGTGATAAAAACTGCATGGTATTGGTACAGAGACAGACAGATAGACCAATGGAATAGAATTGAAGACCCAGAAATGAACCCACACACCTATGGTCACTTGATTTTTGACAAAGGAGCCAAAACCATCCAATGGAAAAAAGATAGCATTTTCAGCAAATGGTGCTGGTTCAACTGGAGGTCAACATGTAGAAGAATGCAGATCGATCCATGCTTATCACCCTGTACAAAGCTTAAGTCCAAGTGGATCAAGGACCTCCACATCAAACCAGACACACTCAAACTAATAGAAGAAAAACTAGGGAAGCATCTGGAACACATGGGCACTGGAAAAAATTTCCTAAACAAAACACCAATGGCTTACGCTCTAAGATCAAGAATTGACAAATGGGATCTCATAAAACTGCAAAGCTTCTGTAAGGCAAAGGACACTGTGGTTAGGACAAAACGGCAACCAACAGATTGGGAAAAGATCTTTACCAATCCTACAACAGATAGAGGCCTTATATCCAAAATATACAAAGAACTCAAGAAGTTAGACCGCAGAGAAACAAATAACCCTATTAAAAAATGGGGTTCAGAGCTAAACAAAGAATTCACAGCTGAGGAATGCCGAATGGCTGAGAAACACCTAAAGAAATGTTCAACATCTTTAGTCATAAGGGAAATGCAAATCAAAACAACGCTGAGATTTCACCTCACACCAGTGAGAATGGCTAAGATCAAAAACTCAGGTGACAGCAGATGCTGGCAAGGATGTGGAGAAAGAGGAACACTCCTCCATTGTTGGTGGGATTGCAGACTGGTAAAACCATTCTGGAAATCAGTCTGGAGGTTCCTCAGAAAATTGGACATTGAACTGCCTGAGGATCCAGCTATACC
The DNA here is from genome assembly GCF_021556685.1 of Rattus norvegicus. NCBI lineage: Eukaryota > Metazoa > Chordata > Mammalia > Rodentia > Muridae > Rattus > Rattus norvegicus. Next base: position 106,343,937 of record NC_141538.1, read on the forward strand.
TCTCTTGGGCATATACCCAAAAGATGCCTCAACATATAAAAGAGACACGTGCTCCACTATGTTCATCGCAGCCTTATTTATAATAGCCAGAAAATGGAAAGAACCCAGATGCCCTTCAACAGAGGAATGGATACAGAAAATGTGGTACATCTACACAATGGAATATTACTCAGCTATCAAAAACAACGAGTTTATGAAATTCGTAGGCAAATGGTTGGAACTGGAAAATATCATCCAGAGTGAGCTAACCCAATCACAGAAAGACATACATGGTATGCACTCATTGATAAGTGGCTATTAGCCCAAATGCTTGAATTACCCTAGATCCTTAGAACAAACGAAACTCAAGACGGATGATCAAAATGTGAATGCTTCACTCCTTCTTTAAATGAGGAAAAAGAATACCCTTGGCAGGGAAGGGAGAGGCAAAGATTAAAACAGAGACTGAAGGAACACCCATTCAGAGCCTGCCCCACAGGTGGCCCATACATATACAGCCACCCAATTGGACAAGATGGATGAAGCAAAGAAGTGCAGACCGACAGGAGCCGGATGTAGATCGCTCCTGAGAGACACAGCCAGAATACAGCAAATACAGAGGCGAATGCCAGCAGCAAACCACTGAACTGAGAATAGGTCCCCCATTGAAGGAATCAGAGAAAGAACTGGAAGAGCTTGAAGGGGCTCGAGACCCCAAAAGTACAACAATGTCAAGCAACCAGAGCTTCCAGGGACTAAGCCACTACCTAAATACTATACATGGACTGACCCTGGACTCTGACCCCATAGGTAGCAATGAATATCCTAGTAAGAGCACCAGTGGAAGGGGAAGCCCTGGGTCCTGCTAAGACTGAACCCCCAGTGAACTAGACTATGGGGGGAGGGCGGCAATGGGGGGAGGGTTGGGAGGGGAACACCCATAAGGAAGGGGAGGGGGGAGGGCGATGTTTGCCCGGAAACCGGGAAAGGGAATAACAATTGAAATGTATATAAGAAATACTCAAGTTAATAAAAAAAAAAAAAGGATAAAATCACAAAAAAAAAAAAACAAAAAAAGAAAAAAAGAATAGTAAGATTACCATATTTAAAAAAAACTAGATTAAGGATGTTTGGTTAAAAAAAAAGAAATACTCAAGTTAATAAAAAAAAAAGAAGGAAAAAAAAAGAAATATGCTAGAAGCAAAAAAAAAAAAAAAAAAAAAAGAAAAAAGAAAATGGCTGCCTGTCATCCAAGTAGACTTGGGTATAACACACAGTTTCAACTATAAAATAGAGATATCTTGAGTGACAATTTTGAAAGTTAATGATATGTTTGTTTTGCTTTATACAGGAAAAAGCCAGATAGAGCCATACCTTCACTACAGACATATGCATGCTTGTGCATGTGCACGTGCGTGTGCCCGCACACACACACACACACACACACACACACACACACACACACACACACAACTGTATTAGTGTTACTGGGGAAAAAAAGCTAATATCACAGCATTAAGGAAATATTAACTGCAGTTGAATTACTCTTCTGATTTCTTAAAACATATTAATGAATCTAATGTACAAAATTCTTATGCAGTTTGTGTTCTAGGTAGCATTCAGAGCTTGGAGATTATTGATAACGTCTTTCCAGATGTGGGTCTTCACAGCTACGTATTTTATAATTTTAGAGAGACATCAATATTAACACTGAGAAGTACATTTTCATTAAGGTTCTAGAACATCAGAAGTTTAGAATCTATTTTTACTTTCTCGCCATTCTTCCGGTCCCCATTCTCTGTCTTCTATAATCTTCTGCCTTATATACTTGAACTCTAAAGATATTTTTACCCCTAATATATATTTCCCTCTTAGCTTGTTTCAAATTCTGTTACCTCTGTCCCTTGGAAATGAGGTACAGCTTATGTCTCTCAGAGACAAGGGGTGTGCTCATCCTTCATAGCCATTGGCCTTACCAGAGATCCCTGACTGGGAGGCGCCTCACCGAATTATCTATTTCTCTTTCCTGCTAGATCGTTGGCTGTGATCACCAGCTGGGAAGCACCGTCAAGAAAGATAACTGTGGAGTCTGCAGTGGAGATGGCTCGACCTGCCGGCTGGTCCGAGGGCAGTATAAATCTCAGCTCTCTGCAAGTAAATGTAAGACACTACAGAGATGGGCAGTCCTGTACTTGTTGACTTGTTCCTTAACCCTTACCTAGCAGTGGTTCCCCTATGCACCTGTTGAATAAAACATCTACCAAAACAGAGAAGAATCTGAAAATTTAAGTGAATCCATTCCTGCTTTGTGGACTCATGTGGGACAAATTGGGCCACCAGTTGCGACCTGAAGGAGAAACTTTTTTCTTCTGGGGCACAGTAGGGACAAATTAGATATGTGTCTAAAGATGCATGAGCTTTTCTGCTCAGTGGAGGTGCAGACTGCATCTTAACTCCTGCAGTCTGAGATGACTGGTAAAATTATCACAGGGAGATTAAGAAAAATCAGTACAAATTCACCCCTACTACTGCAGAATCACAGGGCCCTCATGTACAAGGTGGCTTGCCTGCTGTCAGTGCTGACAATAGGTTCTTTCGGAATTAATGGGCCAAAGTTTTGTGAAGCCATTTAATGATGTTTGTGTCCTGATCTTCCTTATATCAATAAACAACAAATACTTCCTGTATGTGAATGTGCTTTGAACTCCACACTAGCACCTCACATAGTCTGTATAGAAACCTAGTTAGCAAGGTAGTTTTAGTTGTCATGGTATAGAGGACATGAATGAGACATTCCCAGATAGTAGGACATTATGGTGTCACACAAAGAGCTAATATTTGGGTCCAGAGTCTGATCCCAGTACCTAAACACTTACCCATTCCTCTTCTGTCCTGTCATGCTACTTACTAATTCTGGAGTTGAATAAAACAGATGGGTAGATCTGCTCAGAAGACCAAGGATACCTTCCAGGTTGAGTCTTGTGAGAATAGAAGTCATAAACGCCATGGCATCTGAAAGCATGGAGTTGCATGTGATTAATTATCATAGTTTCCTCTGTGAAGACCACTGCACAGAAAGAAGCATGGTCCTTCTACTTAAGGGCATGGAGTTTTAGAGCCATGTTGACCCTGGCCTAATGTTTTCATTATCTACTACCCTTCAGAATGTCATTTTCCAATATCAATTTTCATATGTCTCCCCAAGCCTGGGAAGTGAGAGTAAAATTTTGAGTGTGGTTTTGTTCTCTGTTGACTAGTTAGAGGGAAACAAGTGATGTGCAGCCGATGTATGTCTGTAAATGGGCCTGTGTGTCAAGAGGAGAATAGATGAAGCTGTTTCGGAAAGCACTCGGGAACTATTCTGTGAAGCCCTGAAAAGGCACCTTGACAGAGGGAAGGGGCCAATTGGGAAAAGAGGCAGGGAGAATGGCCAGGGACAGTTGAGCATGTGAAGCATTAGAGATGTCCACTTAGGACACTCACCACGTTTTGACTACCCTGGAGGCATGGGAAAATGAGACTCTTTTAGAAGTAAAACTTCTAAAATATCTGGCAGCTAAAATAAAGGGTGGTATGACTCCGACATTGATATAGCACATGCAGGAAAGCATTTTCTTTGGTCCTATATGTTGCTCACATGTGCTCAGAGCATCTTTTATATGTTGAAGAACTAAGGAAGTCAGAAGATGGAAACCAGAACTGGATAGAGGCAGAACTCTTTTTTAAGTCTCTGAAATTCGGGTTGGCTACATTTTTTTTTATTTTAAAAATGCATTTAAAAGGTCACTCTTAATGGAATTCTCTGAGGAATGCTGAAGAATTAAAATCTTTCTAATTATCGCTTACATAATTGAATCAGTGCCCACAATCTGGGAATGCAGCACTTGCCAGTAAGCACAAAAATTAGGCATGTGTGCTACAAATACTCTCTGGTTACTATGAAAGCCTGATAGCACAGTAGAGCCAGAACAGTATTCTTGTAGGTATTCCTCTTGTCCTCCTACTGGGGACAGTTGGTCACACACACACACACACACACACACACACACACGCATGCACACATGCACACATGCACACGCACACACGCACACACGCACCCCGCCACTGTTCCCAGGCCATGATTCCCTGTGGAAAAGGGAGAAAAGCTCTAAAAGAACAAACTGAGGTAAGTTGGGAGCCTTATGTCATCCCCAGTTCTGCAAATGTATAATTCAGCGAAAGGGACTCCATTCAACACTGACAGTGGGTAAATTATATTAATACACAACCTGATGATTATACGTAATGACAAAATGCAATTGATTCGTTTACCTTAGCCCTGACGATGTCTCATGACAAAATGATTTATATCAATAAAGCGCGGCATGTGCATGCCCCTCACCACAATCCATAGCAGATGCTGAACGAGTCCACCCCAGAAGAGTCTCCCTCCCTGTACTTACAGACTTCAAGGCAGCCCACAAGCAAGGGTGATTAGCTGCTCAACAGGCAGTATGCTGGCCAGGTGAGCAGGCTCCGCCCCTAAGGCTCAGGAGGAGTGCTGCCAGGTCTCTCCCCATGTCTTGCCAAAAGAAGCCATAAGCCAGCCACATGCTCCCTTCCAACTCCTAGCACTCGGGTTCCCCACACTGAACTCATTTTCTTTCTAAATTTATATCCAAGTTTTTTTTTTCTTATGTTATCAAAACTCAAGGGAACAAAGGCAAAACAGAAGAGTGGAGAAAGACTATTGCAGAAAGTGCCAGAACAAAACAAGAAAAATAGGAGTAACTTATCAAATGGCTGCTGCTGAGTGAGGGGGAGCCACCATTTTATCAAGAGACGCCATACTTTCCCCTTCCTTTTACACAGGAAAAGACTCCAGTGATAACGGTCAAGCCTCCTTCTCCTACTCAATTCTTGGCTTCTTTAGAACAACGAGAAAAAAGAATTTGCTAACTACCTCGCTTTTGTTTCTTGAAATGGAAAGACTCATTTTGAAAAGTAAAGGCACACAAGTCTTTTTGACAAGTGTGGTAATATGTATCTTCTTAGACCCTTAGACCTGATCCAGCCAGTCTGCGATGAATTTGCATCTGGTCTGCAGAACTTTCTAATGTAGCTGTAGGCTTTGAAACCACAAGGACATTCATAAGGGCTTTTGCCACACTCCTTGAGTGGCAAGGGTCAGATAAGCTAATTTAATATCGAGATAAAATGAAGCTCCTAATTCAAAGGACTCTCAGACTATGACTCGTGCTGATTTATAATGCCTGTGGATTGAGATATTCCTGGGCCTTCATTCTGGCTCAAAAAAAAAATTGAGATGAAGTATGTTTATAATAAAACATAGGACCTTCTGAGTATAAAGAAGAAAAGTGGTAACAAAAGTTGTGCCTCGTACATGGCTGCTTCATGCTGTACTCACGATCCCCTCAAAGATGCCTAGCCATTCATTCAACAGCGGGCATTGATAAGACACTGGCTACACACCGCGAAACTGTTCTCAGTGCTGGGTGCTGGAAACACAGCAAAGGGCAAAACAGACAGAAACCCATTTCTCCGAGGGACTTATATACTCGTGTGATGAGCCCTCAGACAGATAAACAGACAAAATGCATAGGTCCCACTGGGTCTTTTGGTACCATTGGAGAGAAGGGAAACATTAATCAAGGAAGGAGAAGAACACAGGATGTGGGTGAGCTGCCAGCCAGGGCTGGAGATGAATTGCAATTTTTAAAAGGTTGGTAAGAAAAGGACTTACTGGTAAGAAACTTGATGCTTGATAGATGTGAAAGGGGGTCATGATGCAAAAGTCGGATATCTGGCATCACGACAGGGAAGAGTTTCAAGGCTGAAAGAAAGACAAATACAGTGGTTTTAAAGTATGTACACTTGTGACAAATTCTGTGGGGGACAGTGAAAACGTTTCCAAAAGCCCAGAGAAAGCTTGAAGGCAGGAAGGCAATGAGGTGAAGAATCTCATGGGCATGTGGAGTGTTAAAGAAGTTTGGATCTTAGTCTCAATGAATTAAGGAACCACGGGGAACTTTGAGCAGAAGAGCTTGATTTGGATTAAAGGATCGCTCTACGTCTGGGAGCAGATCATGGAGTTGGGATGACTGTGGAAGTAGGAGATACTCTGGAGGCTGCTGCAGGAAGCTTGGCCAGGGGAGATCAAGCCTTGGGCAGTAGCTGTGGATAGCCCAGAAAAGTCTAGTTCTAGATGGACTCTCCTTCTAAGGTTCTAGGACGCCATCGATTGAGAAATGTTCCACGATTTCATGTGCCACAGGAAGAGGAACGAAGCTGTCCTATTAAACTAGCATTAGGACACGATACCCTTCTGATCACTCAGGGTTTCTACTTCGTACTTCATTCGCCTTAGAAAGCTCGGTTTCACATCTAGCCATGTTTAATCATAATAATACTTTTAGAAACATGAAAAAGATAAAATACAACAGGAGTAAATTGCTAAGTAAAACTAAAACAAAATTTTTCTCAGAATGATGCTCTTTTTTACATTTCCTTTGAAAGTTTTAAAAATTTTTGAGAATTTCATGCATGAGTATTATATTTATACTCCCATTCCACCAACTCTCCCTTCGAACTTCTCCCACACCAAATTTATGACCTCCTCTTCTTCTTTAATTATTACTGTTTCTCTCTCTCTCTCTCTCTCTCTCTCTCTCTCTCTCTCTCTCTCTCACACACACACACACACACACACACACACACACACACACACACACACACACCGCATGATGAATCCACCTGCCTCTACACCACCACGATGCCTCATCAGCCTTTATTGTGGTACTTCTGCAGTAAGTCTCAAAACAAGGTAACGTGATCCTTAGAGCTTGTAATTATTCTTCATTTAAAAGTAATTTTGACTCTCCTATCTGGTTCTTTGCCTGTCCAGGTGAATTTAGTCTTCTTGTTCATATCTATAAAAGTTGTCCCCAGGACTTTGAGTAGAAGTAGGTGAGTTCTTTGGATTGATTTGGTTAGAGCAGAGTTCTTGGCAACTTTAGTGTATTAAGTCATTTGACCTGTCAGAACCTTGTGTTTCTCTGCTAATCAGGTCTTTTTTAATGTCTTCATCAGTCTTTACTAGTTCCCAGTACACATATCCTCGGCTTTGGGGTTTAAGCCTTTTGTATTTTTTCATCAATTACAAATGCTACTAGGTTTTTTTTTAATTTACCTCTCCAGCTATGTATTAGAGTTTATACGAAAGTGATTGGTTATGTGGTATATGTCTGCCATGTATTTTAATTCATTTACTAGCCCTTTGAGTTTTGGTAAATGCTGGAATTTCTATGTAAATAATCATCTTGTTTACAGATAAAGATTATTTTTCTTCTTCAGTTTCAATTTTTAGGGTCCTTCTTTTGGCCAGGACCTGACGCAGGGTTAGGAAATGAGTGGCATCCATTCTTACTCCATTCTTAAGGAGAAAGCAGTCTACTTCTCACAACCAAGTATGACATTAGCTGAAGATCTTTTACAAGAGCTCACTCACTCCTCTCTCTCTCTCTCTCTCTCTCTTTCTCTCTCTCTCTCTCACACACACACACACACACACATACACACTCACACACACTCACACACATACACACTCACACACACATACAGAGAGAGAGAGAGAGAGAGAGAAACTTCAAGAGTTATTATCATAAATGGACATCAAATTTGATCAAATTCCCTTTATTTCTCACATGATATGATCATGTAGCTTTCCTTGGCCTTATTAACAAGCTGAGATAAACTAATCCAAACATAAACTTCACTTAGTCATAGCCATTCATTTTATGGATTGGTAATTGATTTACCAATCAATTAAGAGTTTTTACACCTATTTTATGAAACACGGTAGTCTGTATTTGCAGATGAGGTGCTGTCTGTGATTGGCTTGGAAATCCTTCTAATCCTGGCCTCATATAGTGAGTTTGGAAATATTCCCTTATATGCTATTTTCTGGAAAAAATAATATATGAGATTGATTTTATTATTAATATTTACTATTTATATTTCTTCTTTAAATGCATGGTAGCATTCACCAGTGAAGTCTTATGAGGCTAAAGACCTTTTTCAGTACTTAACTTTCTGAACATATGGAATACAGTTATACTGACTATTTTAATGTCCATTCTGTGTTTTGATTGATAGATTTTTCACTTCAGTTGGGCTATATTTTTGGGTTCTTTACATGTCTGGTAATTTTGACTAGATGCCAGTCATTGCAGATTCTACTTTGTTGGGTATGAGATATTTTTGTATTCCTATAAATATACTTAAGCTTTGTTCTGGGAGCACTTAAGTTACTTGAACTCAGTGTGATCTTTTTGAGTCTTACAATTTGGTAGGTGGGAGCAAAGCCGTGCTTGGCCTAGAGTTCATTGTACCCTTCTACAAGGGAAGGCCCTTCTAAATACTCAGTGTTCCATGAATTATGATGTCTTCAATTCTGGCTGGTGGGACAAGACATTCTTTTCAGCCCTGCGTGACTACAATCTGTTCATAATTCTTTGTGTTGTCCTTTTCCCAAGCTAAGTCAGTGTCCTTACTTTGATGCATTGATATATATGCTTCAAGACTATCTTAGCGCTCTCTCTCTCTCTCTCTCTCTCTCTCTCTCTCTCTCTCTCTCTCTCCCCTCCCTCCCTCCCTCCCTCCCTCCCCCCCAATAGCTCTCTTCTTTCTGGTTTTTTTTTCCGAGAAACTCTAACTGCTTCCACTTCCACTGGAATTCTCAGGTTTGTCTCCTCACCTCAGAGTTCCCACTGACAAAGCCACAGCCAGGAACCCCATTCAAGAAAATTAGACAATGAAATACTAAGCTATACCTGCTTCGCTTCCTGAATCTTGGGAATCACTGTCCTTCTCAACCTGAGATCCAATGCCTTGAACAATATGGTTTCATAATATTTTATCTGATTGTTTTGGTTATTTAGGCATGATATTAAAATGACTCCCTAATTCCTCTTGGCTGAAAGTAGAAGTCTTGGTACTGGGTTCTTCTTTCACCTTTGCAAATATGCAGAACCAAATAGCTTTGACTCCCTTTATAGGTTGTTGCGTGGCCCTTCCACATCTCATTGACAGTTTCTGTAGTTATTTCCAGGGAGTGTGTTCTACTGTTGTAGTGGAATTTTCTTTAACGTTCTGACACTCATTTTACAAGTATACCAGCTATACTTAATATAATTATATACATAATTATATATAGTTTAATATAATATTCTGTATTTTGAGAATTTTATACAGCCATACAATGCAATTATGATGTTAGTGTCTATACAGCAAAAGAGGGTTAAGGTAGGATCACTGTCTGCATAACAAAACTTAAGACACTATTGTGCAATGTATCCTAATATAAAATATGAGTGTGTCCCTCTTAGAATCAATGAAATGGAATATTTTGACAATAGAGCTTATTTTGATTAAATGTAATTTTGGAGAGCACTACAGTTTTTGGCCTAGACTCCTAAAAAGATAACATTCTCAAGTTGATAATGGAGAGAGCATTGCTTGGCCTGCCGAGCATATATCTTTCATTATGCAATTACTGATAAACTTGGGTGGGATGGATGGTTGAAAAGCTTGAACATTAAACTTCTCCTCTTTTATTGGATATGTTTTTAGAGCACTAAAACTGATAATCTTTAAGGTACATCTTCAAAATCTTCTCAATATTGGCAGACGTTTTGTGTTAGCACCAATCACCATTTCATTTTAAAAAATAAGATTAAGTTTTACCCCTAGAGAAGATTCTTTTAAAATGTAAACTTGCCAGAAGATCTAAAACCTAAGAAAAACTCAGATATCAGAATAAGAAACCTGTATTTTCAAAGTATTGGCTTTCTCAGCTTTCTTTGATTCATCAAGTCAGGGCACTGATAGAATTTAAAACTTTATTGAAATTTCTCTATATAGAAAAGTGAAGAAAGCATCTGCCACATGATAAAATGTTCAAAGAAATCTTTTAAGTACATTCCTTGGTAACAATTTGCTTATGAAATGTCAGTTACAACCCAGGTATGGGAAATGACAGAATTCATGATTCCCAGAAGAGCTTGTCCATTTAGCACAGAAATATGTTATCTAATCTCTCTTAAAATGTTGATTGGAAACCTAGAAGTATGTCCCAAAGATTGGCCTCATGGTTCTGTCAACAAGGCCAGACTAGATTAGGCCAAATGCAGTAGATTATGAAACAGTGTGCCTTTGTAGAAGAGGACATTCAGCGGAACGTGTGGCATGGTGAGAGATGGGCCAGCTTCCCCACTACACCACATCAACTGCACTGGCTGCTGAAAGCAAGAGTCACAATGGCCCATATCTTGGAACCTCTTAAACGCCTCTGTGTATAACAGTGGTTCCAACTAGAGGAATCCTCTAACCCACCCCTAATCAGTGAGAATTTATTGTTAAATGCAGTAATGTTTTCTAGCTCAAAGAACAGCTTCTTCTATCAGCATGGAGAAAGGAAATTTAATTTTTCCCATTCTTTTTATATTTTAGTAGTTTAGAAGTTCATGCATGAGTAAAACTACTCATATCTTTTCACCCCTTCCTTTCCCACCTCCAGCTCCTCCCATGTTCTTCCCAGCATCCCCTCTCAAGTTCAATGACCTCTTCTTCTACAGTTGTAGAATTATTATAGACTATGTGTACAGCCCACTGAGTCCAGTTAGCATCGCCTGTATAGACTTGTGTTTAGGGCTGACCACTTAGGATTGTCACATTAGGTGCCCGTTCCCTACTTTATGTCCTAACATATATCAGATGCTATTAACAATTCCTATGATACGCATGTTGGATATACCCTGAGTTAAACAGAATGAAATGGTTTCTATGATTCAGCGTAGCTAAGGAACTAATGGAAACTAGTGAAAAGGCTTTGATGATTTCCACAAGTAGGGTAGAGTCAATAGGATTTTCTAATTTTCCCTAAGGACCTGTTTTTCAGGAACCATATGTGGTGATTTGAATAAATGTGGCCCCGGTAGCTCCATAGGGATGGTACTATTAAGAGTTATGGCATTGTTGGAGTAGGTGTGGCTTTGTTGGAGGAGGTTTCTTATTAGGGAGTGGGCTCTGAGATCTGGCTTAAGCCAGGCTTAGAGGCTTCCTGCTGCCTGCAGATCCAGATGTAGAACTCTCAGCTCCTTCTCCAGCACCATGTCTGCCTGCATGCTGCCATGCTTCCTGCAATGATGATAATGACTGAACCTCTGAACTGTAAGCCAGCCTCAATTAAATGTTTTCCTTTATAAGAGTTGCTGTGGTCATGGTGTCTGTTCACAGCAAAAGAAACCCTAAGACACCATCACTGAGGCTAATAAATAATTTATTTGATTCCTTTGTCTCTCACGTAAACAATGACTTTAAAAGACTCTTAAAGCTTGAAGGGGCTCGAGACCCCATATGTACAACAATGCCAAGCAACCAGAGCTTCCAGGGACTAAGCCACTACCTAAAGACTATACATGGACTGACCCTGGACTCTGACCTCATAGGTAGCAATGCATATCCTAGTAAGAGCACCAGTGGAAGGGGAAGCCCTGGGTCCTGCTAAGACTGAACCCCCAGTGAACTAGACTGGTGGGGGGAGGGTGGCAATGGGGGGAGGGTTGGGAGGGGAACACCCATAAGGAAGGGGAGGGGGGAGGGGGATGTTTGCCCGGATACCGGGAAAGGGAATAACACTCGAAATGTATATAAGAAATACTCAAGTTAATAAAAAAATAAAAAATAAAAAAAAATAAAAGACTCTTAAAGAACTTTGTAGGACAAAGTAATGAATTGACTGGTTCCTGGTGACTGACGGGTTTATCTGCACACAACATAAGATCTATAATCTGTACAGCATCTCCAACCTCTGTGTGGAGTTCTGCCCATTACTTTAGTACCCGTATTAAAGCATTTTCCTCTTTGACTAAGCACATGCAAAAGGGTGTCAAAAGATATTTCTTCCCTCTTGTTTGGTGGGCTTTCTTCATCCTGCCTCACACCCTCTGCAGCCTTTCCAGTTCCTCTCTCCTTTCCCTGCTGGAGCATACAAACTTTAGCCCATCAGCCAAAAGGCAATGTTACTGGCTCAGCATGTGGAATGTGAGTTACTTCTAACAAAGCCAGAGCTGGGCCCATGGGCTGTGTGGGGGTCAGAAGACTGCAGCTGAGCACAGCAGTGCCAAGCAGAAAGCTTCCCTTTCACTTGGACTTCATTTGACCTATGGCTAAACAAAGACTTGCTATTTCTAGAAATCCCATTGTTTTAACTTCTTTGAATTTCTTTTGCAAACTTCAAAATGCACGAGTTTATGGAACTTAAAGTTCTGCAGGCTCCTCTCAATGTCCCTGTGTTCCTGTCCTGTTTTTCTCTTACTCCGTTTGCTTTATGTGCCACAAAGTCCTAGCTCTTGGAATTGTAGCCTTTTACTCAACCAGGCATGGCATTCAAAACAGCAATAAATTTATCGTGTGAGTAGAATATTCAACAGCCTCAGTATATGTAACCTGTTCAGAGCAGGCATGAAAACCAGTACCCCACTCTCCTCAACCAGCAGGTTATGTCCTAGAGAACGTGCAGTGTTTAATTGTACATAAAATAAAAGTCTTTCAGCCCTGTGCATGCCTAGTACCTGTGGAGGGCAGAAAATACAAAAAACGGAGTTAATGACAGTTATGAGCTGTCATATGGGTACTGGGTACCGAACCCAGGGCCTCTGGAAAAGCAGCCAGTGCTCTTAACCACAGAGCCATCTCTCTGACCCCATTTTTATGGAGTCTTGGACTAAAGGGGGGGGAAGTAAATGTATTCAAGACCTACTGTATTCCAAGCAACATAGTTGTATGCGTATCTGTTATTTATATCTGGGCATAGCATCTCCCACAGCATATTCGATGTCACCTTATTTTATAAGCACAACTTAGTGATACTCATTAGATAACTTCAGTGACTCACTATCTGAACTAACCCTCACTGGGAATCATTTTTTTAAACCTAATTTTCCAGGTACCATGATGATGTCCAGTGTTGGAAATATAAGTAAGAATAAAGTCACACATAATTCCTGGATGTAATGGCTCTTAAATGTTCTCTTAAAAATAGAGCTTACCTTTTGTCATTCGTTTGTTTGACTGCTTTTCTACCCACTTGGTCTTGTTTTCGTCTCCATGCTTCTGGAGATTCCAGTTCTTCATCATAAAACCCTCTTTGTTTGTGTCACCAGCCATGGGTGAAGCAGTCTAAGTGAACGTGGTCTGCAGCAAACATTATCACAGGTGTAGTTTCAAGTGATAATGTCTGTGATGCCATCAGCGTGTGTGATATCCACCTCTGATTAATTTTTAAGGTTTATTTTTATTTTGAATTATGTGTAGTTGTATGTGCATGCATGTGGGTATGTGCTTGTGAGTGTGGGTACCTAAGAAGGCCAGAGGCATCGGATTCCCTGAAGCTGGAGGTACAGATGGTTGTGAATCACCTTTTGTTGGTGCTGGGAACTGAACTCAGGTCCTCTGGAATGGCAGCAAGAGCTCTAAAGCACTGAGCCATCTTTCCAGTCTCTGTGTCTGTAAATGTCTGCATCTCATGAATATAGCCTCGATATTTAGGTAAGGAGATCTATACTAAAATAGTCTTTGATTCAGCCAAAGTTTTAAAAGTATTTCAAAACAGAGATGGTAGAGGTGGAGCGATATTTGAAATCATGTACCAGGCTTCGCAATATTTCATTAAGAATGAAAGTAGACTATAGCCAAGAACAGGAAGGAAGGAGCTTAAGGGTTCAGAGCATACAAACTTCTCCTTCTTAGTCCACCCTTAGCCAAGACGCTCTGACAGAGGGAGGTGCAGATTCTAATATAGGACACTGTCCCTTGAACACTAGGGCTTATTTTTTCGTTTCAACCCAGTATAAATGTTGTTATCCACGAGAATTTGATGGCAATCTAAAGTCAAAGAGTTCCTTGTAAACCCATTTTTAAATCAAAATCCACGTGGATGGAGCTAAAAAGATGAGCATGTGGTTAAAGCACATACTGTAGCTTTGCAGAACACTCAGGTTTTAGCAGCCATGTCAAGTGGCCCACAATGTCCAGCAGCTCCTGCTCTGTGAGCTCTCCCGCCCTCTTCTGGTCTCCTTGTGCAACTCCACTCTATGTGTACATATTCCCTCCTGTATGCAGATGAACAGACAGATACACAAACTCATTTAAAAACAAAACATCTTTTCAAAAAAAATCACATTTATTCTTAAAAGCCCAGTTTCCCCTAAACTAAGCAGCGTAGCTCCATTGGCATGTTTTATTTTGGACAAAGTAGACATTTTAATTCTAAACCATTGCTTTCACATTTCAAAAATTAGGAAAAAACATTTAAATCTATTGTTCCTGCCTTTGTATGGGATGCTGTCAGTAATTCTCTTGTCAGATTATATGCCTTTACAGCTCTGTTCTTTTTCTTTCTAGCGGATGACACCGTGGTCGCCATTCCGTATGGCAGCAGACACATCCGCCTTGTCTTAAAGGGGCCAGATCATTTGTGTAAGTAGGGCAACTGTTTTCCTTGGTGGGGCTGGAAGTTTTAGCTGTTACTATTAACTTTCCTTCCCAGAAGGGATTAAAGCTCAAGAGAGCCAACACCACCAATGCCACCGCCATCCCATCCCAGTCCTGTGATATGGTAGCTTGAATGGCTTCTGTTTGTGTTTGGCTATGTGATGAGAAGGAGGAAGCCTTTACAGTCATCCTTAGGCAGTCATCCAGGGTGGCATTGTGTGGTTCACAGCTAAGCACATGACCAAGACACCAAACCTTCATGACTATTACCTCGGTTCTGTTGTCTTTCTGTATAGTCGCTTTTACCGTTTTCTTTTCTCACCTTTACTCACCTCCCTGTTCCTTTTCCTCCTAAAATTCATTTCTTCTCTGCTCTTCCTTTCCTTACATATTTTAAATCTTTACGTCATCAGTCCTCAAATACATAGAAGTAACAAACTGTGGCGTTTCAGGCAAACTGATGCAGGGTATTCAACTCTGTGAATTAATCCACAGCCCTCACATCTTGAAGACAAATGGTAGGATTTGGGATGAAGAGGTAACAAAACCTCAAAGATAAATGCTAGCTTTCTCCATGAAGGGTTTGTCTAAGCTAGTGGTTATCAACCTTCCCAATGCTGCAACCCTTTAATAGAGTTGCTCAGGTTGTGGTGACCCCCAACCATAAAATTATTTTGTTGCTACTTCATAACTGTGACTTTGCTTCTGTTGGAAATCATAACATAAATATCTGAAATGGGATACTACCTCCCAAAAAGGGTCTGGCCCACAAGTTAAGAAGCACTGATCTTCAGTTGTGCCAAGGCGGCGATACATGGCCACATCTTATTCCTTATGGTTCAGTGCTATTTAGATAGAGATCTGTAAATTACAACCAGAAGTTGTGGTCACTAAACAAAGACAGAGGGGCGATATGAGAACATTGCCTGTGACTCTCACTTTCTCTTCAGTTCTTCCTGTAGCACTTCTGCCACTTTAAGTAGCAAGGATTATTTGCTGGCAATTAATCAGACTATCATTATAATCAGACAAATAAGAGGGAAATAGAGCAGAGCCTGGAGAAGTTACTATATCCTACTAAGTCTTTCTAAAAACAAAATTAAACACATTTAATCAGAGGTGAGCTTTGAATGGTCATGTGAAGTAAGGGCGAAGTGAGGTACAGCTTAGACATTGATAAGATATCCGTTGATGGACCCAAGTTCTTCTCTAATCCTGAACAGCGCCAGAAAGTCCAGCATTCACATGTCAAAAGATGATGCATGTGGTACACTTTATACCATCCAAATGGCTTGTTTATCCCCTTGAGAACAGGACATGAATAACTGTTATTGATCAACCACACTCCAAAATGGAATTTTTTGTGTGCAGTGCTGGAGACTGAAATAAAATAGCCAGGCTGAGATCATCCTCGTGACAGAGGAAAATGACTGGACGATGAAGAAATACTTAAAACAAAATCTGTTATTTAGAAATAGGCTAATCTGTCTTTTCCTAGTTTTATGAGTGCTAAGGAACTGAAGAACTGGGAGTCTAGGAAGATGGCTCAGTTAGTATGGGGCTTGGTATGCAAGCATAAGAGCCTGAGTTCAGATCTTCCAACACCTGTGTAAAAAGCCGGGTAAGAAAACAGTGTGGAGACTAAAGAGATGGAACAACAGATACAAGCCCTAGCTGTTCTTTCAGAGGACACAGGATCAATTCCCCGCATTCACATGGCAGATTGTAGCTGTCTGTAACTCCAGTTCTTTGGAATCCAGCACCCTCATACAAATATACATGCAGTCAAAACACCAATGTACAGGAAGATTAGATAGATAGATAGAGAGATAGAGAGATAGATAGATAGATAGATAGATAGATAGATAGATAGATAGATAGAGACAGAGATACATTAAAATTTGAAAAGAAAAAGAACAGTATGTATCTATAATCCCAGCACTGGAGGCAGAGGCAGGCTGGTTCTTTAGAGCTCACTAGCCAGCCAATGTAGCCCAATACCGGAGTCCCAGGTCCAGTGAGAGACCCTGTCTTAAGAAAGTAAGATGCAGAGTGATTGAAGAAGACACCTAGCACCAGCACCAACATTGTCTCTCTCACACACACCTCACACAGAGTCACAGAAAAGCTCAAAAAACAGAAACAAAAACAAAAGAGGGACAAAAACATGTATTTTGTTGAATTGTTCTAAAGAATGGCTGGGTAAGCTGCAATTCATGAAAGGTCTCCTTTTCCCCAGCAAGTACACTGCTTACCCTGTGTAAGTAGGAAATACCAAGTGGTCAGCCCTGAATTCACAAACACAAGGAACATTATACAGACTGAGCAGGGCATAGGACATAAATATGTATAATAACAATTAAAGAAATAGAGGCCATGACCGGCGGATCCCGGACCGCAGCAGCTCTCTGCTCCCAAACCCCGTGGGAGAGAGACCTCACCGCCTGATCAAGTGGGCACTCCTGAGGCTGCAGAGCGGAGGAGACCACCAACACTGCCCACCCCTGCCCACATCCCTGGCCCAAGAGGCAACTGTATAAGGCCTCTGGGTTCCCGTAGGGGAGGGCCCGGGAGCGGCAGGACCCCTGCGCCTGAGACACTGCCGGAACCTGAAGGAAACAGACCGGATAAACAGTTCTCTGCACCCAAATCCCGTGGGAGGGAGAGCTGAACCTTCAGAGAGGCGGACACGCCTGGGAAACCAGAAGAGACTGCACTCTGTGCACATCCAGTCGCCAGAGGAAAACACCAAACGCCATCTGGAACCCTGGTGCACGGAGGCTCCTGGAAAGAGTGGCGCAGATCTTCCCGGTTGCTGCCACAGCGGAGAGGACTTAGGCAGTACCCCACGAGCAAACTTGAGCCTTGGAACTGCAGGTAGGACCAACTTTTCCCCTGCAAGAAACCTGCCTGGTGAACTCAGGACACACAGAGGCAAAATTCCTCTAAGGCCGGGCACTTCCTGTGTTTACCGGAAGTCCCACACCGGCGGATCCCGGACCGCAGCAGCTCTCTGCTCCCAAACCCCGTGGGAGAGAGACCTCACCGCCTGATCAAGTGGGCACTCCTGAGGCTGCAGAGCGGAGGAGACCACCAACACTGCCCACCCATGCCCACATCCCTGGCCCAAGAGGCAACTGTAAAAGGCCTCTGGGTTCCCATAGGGGAGGGCCCGGGAGCGGCAGGACCCCTGCGTCTGAGACACTGCCGGAACCTGAAGGAAACAGACTGGATAAACAGTTCTCTGCACCCAAATCCCGTGGGAGGGAGAGCTGAACCTTCAGACAGGCGGACACGCCTGGGAAACCAGAAGAGACTGCACTCTGTGCACATCCAGGCGCCAGAGGAAAACACCAAACGTCATCTGAAACCCTGGTGCACGGAGGCTCCCGGAAGGAGCGGCACAGATTTTCCTGGTTGCTGCCACAGCGGAGAGGACTTAGGCAGTACCCCACGAGCAAACTTGAGCCTTGGAACCACAGGTAGGACCAACTTTTCCCCTGCAAGAAACCTGCCTGGTGAACTCAAGACACAGGCCCACAGGAACAGCTGAAGACCTGTAGAGAGGAAAAACTACACGCCCGAAAGCAGAACACTCTGTCCCCATAAGTGGCTGAAAGAAAACAGGAAAACAGGTCTACAGCACTCCTGACACACAGGTTATAGGACAGTCTAGCCACTGTCAGAAATAGCAGAACAAAGTAACACTAGAGATAATCTGATGGCGAGAGGCAAGCGCAGGAACCCAAGCAACAGAAACCAAGACTACATGGCATCATCGGAGCCCAATTCTCCCACCAAAGCAAACACGGAATATCCAAACACACCAGAAAAGCAAGACCTAGTTTCAAAATCATATTTGATCATGATGCTGGAGGACTTTAAGAAAGACATAAAGAACTCCCTTAGAGAACAAGTAGAAGCCTACAGAGATGAATCGCAAAAATCCCTGAAAGAATTCCAGGAAAACACAATCAAACAGTTGAAGGAATTAAAAATGGAAATAGAAGCAATCAAGAAAGAACACATGGAAACAACCCTGGACATAGAAAATCAAAAGAAAAGACAAGGAGCTGTAGATACAAGCTTCACCAACAGAATTCAAGAGATGGAAGAGAGAATCTCAGGAGCAGAAGATTCCATAGAAATCATTGACTCAACTGTCAAAGATAATGTAAAGCAGAAAAAGCTACTGGTCCAAAACATACAGGAAATCCAGGACTCAATGAGAAGATCAAACCTAAGGATAATAGGTATAGAAGAGAGTGAAGACTCCCAGCTCAAAGGACCAGTAAATATCTTCAACAAAATCATAGAAGAAAACTTCCCTAACCTAAAAAAAGAGATACCCATAGGCATACAAGAAGCCTACAGAACTCCAAATAGATTGGACCAGAAAAGAAACACCTCCCGTCACATAATTGTCAAAACACCAAACGCACAAAATAAAGAAAGAATATTAAAAGCAGTAAGGGAAAAAGGTCAAGTAACATATAAAGGCAGACCTACCAGAATCACACCAGACTTTTCGCCAGAAACTATGAAGGCCAGAAGATCCTGGACAGATGTCATACAGACCCTAAGAGAACACAAATGCCAGCCCAGGTTACTGTATCCTGCAAAACTCTCAATTAACATAGATGGAAAAACCAAGATATTCCATGACAAAACCAAATTTACACAATATCTTTCTACAAGTCCAGCACTACAAAGGATAATAAAGGGTAAAGCCCAACATAAGGAGGCAAGCTATACCCTAGAAGCAAGAAACTGATCATCTTGGCAACAAAACAAAGAGAATGAAAGCACACAAACATAACCTCACTTCCAAATATGAATATAACAGGAAGCAATAATCACTATTCCTTAATATCTCTCAATATCAATGGCCTCAACTCCCCAATAAAAAGACATAGATTAACAAACTGGATACGCAACGAGGACCCTGCATTCTGCTGCCTACAGGAAACACACCTCAGAGACAAAGACAGACATTACCTCAGAGTGAAAGGCTGGAAAACAATTTTCCAAGCAAATGGTCAGAAGAAGAAAGCTGGAGTAGCCATTCTAATATCAAATAAAATCAATTTTCAACTAAAAGTCATCAAAAAAGATAAGGAAGGACACTTCATATTCATCAAAGGAAAAATCCACCAAGATGAAGTCTCAATCCTAAATATCTATGCCCCAAATACAAGGGCACCTACATATGTAAAAGAAACCTTACTAAAGCTCAAAACACACATTGCACCTCACACAATAATAGTGGGAGATTTCAACACCCCACTCTCATCAATGGACAGATCATGGAAACAGAAATTAAACAGAGATGTAGACAGACTAAGAGAAGTCATGAGCCAAATGGACTTAACGGATATTTATAGAACATTCTATCCTAAAGCAAAAGGATATACCTTCTTCTCAGCTCCTCATGGTACTTTCTCCAAAATTGACCATATAATTGGTCAAAAAACGGGCCTCAACAGGTACAGAAAGATAGAAATAATCCCATGCGTGCTATCGGACCACCACGGCCTAAATCTGGTCTTCAATAACAATAAGGGAAGAATGACCACATATACGTGGAAATTGAACAATGCTCTACTCAATGATAACCTGGTCAAGGAAGAAATAAAGAAAGAAATTAAAAACTTTTTAGAATTTAATGAAAATGAAGGTACAACATACCCAAACTTATGGGACACAATGAAAGCTGTGCTAAGAGGAAAACTCATAGCGCTGAGTGCCTGCAGAAAGAAACAGGAAAGACCATATGTCAGCAGCTTGACAGCACACCTAAAAGCTCTAGAACAAAAAGAAGCAAATACACCCAGGAGGAGTAGAAGGCAAGAAATAATCAAACTCAGAGCTGAAATCAACCAAGTAGAAACAAAAAGGACCATAGAAAGAATCAACAGAACCAAAAGTTGGTTCTTTGAGAAAATCAACAAGATAGATAAACCCTTAGCCAGACTAACGAGAGGACACAGAGAGTGCGTCCAAATTAACAAAATCAGAAATGAAAAGGGAGACATAACTACAGATTCAGAGGAAATTCAAAAAATCATCAGATCTTACTATAAAAACCTATATTCAACAAAACTTGAAAATCTTCAGGAAATGGACAATTTCCTAGACAGATACCAGGTATCGAAGTTAAATCAGGAACAGATAAACCAGTTAACCAACCCCATAACTCCTAAGGAAATAGAAGCAGTCATTAAAGGTCTCCCAACCAAAAAGAGCCCAGGTCCAGACGGGTTTAGTGCAGAATTCTATCAAACCTTCATAGAAGACCTTATACCAATATTATCCAAACTATTCCACAAAATTGAAACAGATGGAGCACTACTGAATTCCTTCTACGAAGCCACAATTACTCTTATACCTAAACCACACAAAGACCCAACAAAGAAAGAGAACTTCAGACCAATTTCCCTTATGAATATCGACGCAAAAATACTCAATAAAATTCTGGCAAACCGAATTCAAGAGCACATCAAACAATCATCCACCATGATCAAGTAGGCTTCATCCCAGGCATGCAGGGATGGTTTAATATAAGGAAAACCATCAACGTGATCCATCATATAAACAAACTGAAAGAACAGAACCACATGATCATTTCATTAGATGCTGAGAAAGCATTTGACAAAATTCAACACCCCTTCATGATAAAAGTCCTGGAAAGAATAGGTATTCAAGGCCCATACCTAAACATAGTAAAAGCCATATACAGCAAACCAGTTGCTAACATTAAACTAAATGGAGAGAAACTTGAAGCAATCCCACTAAAATCAGGGACTAGACAAGGCTGCCCACTCTCTCCCTACTTATTCAATATAGTTCTTGAAGTTCTAGCCAGAGCAATCAGACAACAAAAGGAGATCAAGGGGATACAGATCGGAAAAGAAGAGGTCAAAATATCACTATTTGCAGACGACATGATAGTATATTTAAGTGATCCCAAAAGTTCCACCAGAGAACTACTAAAGCTGATAAACAACTTCAGCAAAGTGGCTGGGTATAAAATTAACTCAAATAAATCAGTTGCCTTCCTCTATACAAAAGAGAAACAAGCCGAGAAAGAAATTAGGGAAACGACACCCTTCATAATAGACCCAAATAATATAAAGTACCTCGGTGTGACTTTAACCAAGCAAGTAAAAGATCTGTACAATAAGAACTTCAAGACACTGAGGAAAGAAATTGAAGAAGACCTCAGAAGATGGAAAGATCTCCCATGCTCATGGATTGGCAGGATTAATATAGTAAAAATGGCCATTTTACCAAAAGCAATCTACAGATTCAATGCAATCCCCATCAAAATACCAATCCAATTCTTCAAAGAGTTAGACAGAACAATTTGCAAATTCATCTGGAATAACAAAAAACCCAGGATAGCTAAAGCTATCCTCAACAATAAGAGGACTTCAGGGGGAATCACTATCCCTGAACTCAAGCAGTATTACAGAGCAATAGTGATAAAAACTGCATGGTATTGGTACAGAGACAGACAGATAGACCAATGGAATAGAATTGAAGACCCAGAAATGAACCCACACACCTATGGTCACTTGATTTTTGACAAAGGAGCCAAAACCATCCAATGGAAAAAAGATAGCATTTTCAGCAAATGGTGCTGGTTCAACTGGAGGGCAACATGTAGAAGAATGCAGATCGATCCATGCTTATCACCCTGTACAAAGCTTAAGTCCAAGTGGATCAAGGACCTCCACATCGAACCAGACACACTCAAACTAATAGAAGAAAAACTAGGGAAGCATCTGGAACACATGGGCACTGGAAAAAATTTCCTAAACAAAACACCAATGGCTTATGCTCTAAGATCAAGAATCGACAAATGGGATCTCATAAAACTGCAAAGCTTCTGTAAGGCAAAGGACACTGTGGTTAGGACAAAACGGCAACCAACAGATTGGGAAAAGATCTTTACCAATCCTATAACAGATAGAGGCCTTATATCCAAAATATACAAAGAACTCAAGAAGTTAGACCGCAGGGAAACAAATAACCCTATTAAAAAATGGGGTTCAGAGCTGAACAAAGAATTCACAGCTGAGGAATGCCGAATGGCTGAGAAACACCTAAAGAAATGTTCAACATCTTTAGTCATAAGGGAAATGCAAATCAAAACAACCCTGAGATTTCACCTCACACCAGTGAGAATGGCTAAGATCAAAAACTCAGGTGACAGCAGATGCTGGCGAGGATGTGGAGAAAGAGGAACACTCCTCCATTGTTGGTGGGATTGCAGACTGGTAAAACCATTCTGGAAATCAGTCTGGAGGTTCCTCAGAAAATTGGACATTGAACTGCCTGAGGATCCAGCCATACCTCTCTTGGGCATATACCCAAAAGATGCCTCAACATATAAAAGAGACACGTGCTCCACTATGTTCATCGCAGCCTTATTTATAATAGCCAGAAACTGGAAAGAACCCAGATGCCCTTCAACAGAGGAATGGATACAGAAAATGTGGTACATCTACACAATGGAATATTACTCAGCTATCAAAAACAACGAGTTTATGAAATTCGTAGGCAAATGGTTGGAACTGGAAAATCATCCTGAGTGAGCTAACCCACTCACAGAAAGACATACATGGTATGCACTCATTGATAAGTGGCTATTAGCCCAAATGATTGAATTACCCTAGATCCCTAGAACAAAGGAAACTCAAGACGGATGATTAAAATGTGAATGCTTCACTCCTTCTTTAAATGAGGAAAAAGAATACCCTTGGCAGGGAAGGGAGAGGCAAAGATTAAAACAGAGACTGAAGGAACACCCATTCAGAGCCTGCCCCACAGGTGGCCCATACATATACAGCCACCCAATTAGACAAGATGGATGAAGCAAAGAAGTGCAGACCGACAGGAGCCGGATGTAGATCGCTCCTGAGAGACACAGCCAGAATACAGCAAATACAGAGGCGAATGCCAGCAGCAAACCACTGAACTGAGAATAGGTCCCCCGTTGAAGGAATCAGAGAAAGAACTGGAAGAGCTTGAAGGTGCTCGAGACCCCAAAAGTACAACAATGTCAAGCAACCAGAGCTTCCAGGGACTAAGCCACTACCTAAAGACTATACATGGACTGACCCTGGACTCTGTCCCCATAGGTAGCAATGAATATCCTAGTAAGAGCACCAGTGGAAGGGGAAGCCCTGGGTCCTGCTAAGACTGAACCCCCAGTGAACTAGACTATGCGGGGAGGGTGGCAATGGGGGGAGGTTTGGGAGGGGAACACCCACAAGGAAGGGGAGGGGGGAGGGTGATGTCTGTCCGGAAACCGGGAAAGGGAATAACACTTGAAATGTATATAAGAAATACTCAAGATAATAAAAAAAAATAAAAAAAAAAATAAAAAAAAATAAAAAAAAAACTAAACCCCTTTCCACACCTCAGTGTAGCCAAGCCCAAGAAAGAATCCTCCACACCAGGCAACGTCAGTGCCTCAAAAAAAAAAAAAAAAAAAAAAAAAAAAAAAGAAATAGAGGCCATGATTTTGAGATCAAGAAGGAAGGATTGGAGGGAAGAACAGAAAAGGGAGAAGTTATGTAGTTATATTTTAACTTCGAGAACTAGTTTTAAAGAATTTGTTTCATTTCTGTTTTTAAACTTTCAGTTATTTCAACACAATGATGGGAGTGGGGGATAAATGATGTCCCGTTTCTCCTGTGGATGTTTTCCTGTCACTAGCCCACAACGGAACCAGTTAAATATTTAAATTCCTAAATATTCCTGTTGGATAAAGCAGCTTCACGCCAGCCTCCGCACTCTCTCGCTCCTTCCTTCCTCTTTACCTCCCTCACCACCACCACCCTGCCCCCACCCTCTGTCTATCTCTCTGTACAGGATTTCTCCATGTAGCCCTTGTTCTCCTGGAACTTGCTCTGTAGAGCAGGATGGCCTCAAACTCAGAGATCTTAGTGGGGGGATAAAATATGTCTTCTACTACTACTACTACCTGGCTCACCAGCTCATGTTTAGTCAGATGCAGGGAAGCCTCTCAGTACAACCACGTCTGGTGCTCAGGACTATGGTACACACCCAGGCTTCTCGCATCTCCAGAAGCTTTAAGATTGATTTCAACCCAAAAGCCCACTCTATAAAATAGAAGAGAGGGGCAATGACTAAAGCTGAGGTGAGAGACACAGAACCTCTTCCCACTGAAGAACTTCTGGCAGAAGCAATAATCCTTGTGCAATCTTTTGTAGAAACCATCTGCCTAAGTCCCTCTGTCTTTCCTCTTATAGGTCACAATTAATCTAAATAACTTCTCAATCACAGCTGTGTGCTCTCTATGATATCACAATATATATTATCAATATATATTCAATAACCAATGTTCTTCCATAGCCCTCCTCCCCCACTTTCAATAGCTCTGTTTCTGTACCCAAATCATACTGCTTGTGCTTATATGAGATAATTCATATGTAATCAATATATGTTGTGACATATTAATATATATCAATATATAATCACAGTATTTGCATTTGTAATCATATATATAATCATGATCATCATAAGCATTCTCTAATTTCCTACAATAAAGATGCCTTATAGACTGTGCCATTGAACAAATTCTGACTTGAATGCTCTAGGATTCATTTCTTTCTGCTTAAGCATTTATAAAATACCATACATGAACAAAACTGATTATCAAAAGTTGTTGTGAAAAGAGGGGAAGTCAATAGATAGTACCTGCCCTTAATCCTCTATGGTTTTTTAGTTAAGCAACAACGTATGTACAGTAAGTAACAAAGTATAAATGGGGTAGGTCCGTGCACAAAGAGGAAGTTGTACAGATACTGATACAAAGCATGGATCCACCTGGACCTACTTCAATGAGTAAAAGAAAGCTGGGGGGTTGGGGTGGATATTTCTGGGCTGAAGGCAACCAGAATAGAAGTCAATTAGATATGTATGAGACATTGGTTAACCTAAGGAATTGGGTTACAGTAAAGTGGGATGCTCAGATGAGGTCATTGGAAAGTCAAAGGCTATTTTGACAGGGAACCATGGATGCTTGGATAGTGAGTTTTAAAATAATTTCATTTGTAACATAATCTTCTGTATGACATAGACATGTTTATATACCTTATTTATATTACAATTTCAATAGTATCAGCTATCTAAAGAATAATGCCCCTTTCTTAAGTAGCTCGAGTTTTAATTCATAAAATGTGTTTGAATGTGCTCTGTGGTAGCCCCAGGCATACCTGCCTCTCCTCTTCTTGCATTTGATTATACAGATCTGGAAACCAAGACGCTCCAGGGGACTAAAGGTGAAAACAGTCTGAGCTCTACAGGCACTTTCCTTGTGGACAATTCTACAGTGGACTTCCAGAAACTTCCAGACAAAGAGATACTGAGGATGGCTGGGCCACTGACAGCAGATTTCATCGTCAAGGTAAGCCTGTTTGGTTCCTTCATACTAAGTCATGTCAAAACACATGGCACTTGTAATTACTAAAAAAAAAAAAAGATAGAGGATAGATATTACGTCTGTAGATAGGTAGGTAGATAGATAAATAGATAGAGATAGATAGATAGATGATAGGTGATAGATGATAGATTGATAAATATAACAATAGATAGATCACAGATAGATAGTTGAAGAATAAATAGATAGATGACAGATAGATATACATATAGATAGATAATAGATGATCGATAATGCAGATACAAAGATAGAGAAATAGATAAATAATAGATTATATAATAGATGGGTTGATAGATGATAGATAAATGATATATGTATGTGTATGTATATAAAACCATGCTTTACCCAGAAAGTATTTAATTCAAAAGTATTGTTAGCTACATGTTCAACATCATATGAACATATGATGTTTTCAAGGGGGCTCTTTGAATATATTATTAATCAAATGACCTCACATACACAGGATAGCTATCATTAGTTGGAGGACATAAATCATTTCTGAATAATTAGAGTACAGTTGTTGACTAATATAAGGTATCCTCATGAAGAGAGAAATTCAAACTGATAACCTGTACACCTAGCCAACCAGTCATACTTCCTATGGCAAGTTCGATTTTCTGTTTTGCTGGCAAGAAAATTGACCAGCTTCCTTGTATCAGAGCTGCCCTGCCCTTAAAGGTAATATGAAACACATTGCTGGAAGCAATAGGACATTCTATTGAAAAAATGCACACACTGGGAGAACACTTGGGAATCACAATAAAATAAAACATTTTTTTTTCTTTAGGAGGTCAGGAGGACCTGAAGGGTTTCAGCTGTAAAGCTGTAAAACTTGTAATGTGTCCAGGACTCCATAAATTTTTTCATCATGAGACCTGGAGCCAGAGGACATTTGATTTAAGCAAAGATTTGGTGACCCCATGGCAGCTGGAAGTAAGAACATATAGAGGAAAATGTGATAGGTGGTGAGGTTGTATGGAAGAAGGGTTCCAGAACACTGTCCTCTATCTCCATCTGTACAGTTGCTCTTTTTAATTTAGGCCAGATGCTGGCCACATGAATATGAACAAGAAGCTACAAACTACTAGAGATAGCATACAACAGCACATCTAGTAAAAATCATATTAATTCTTTGAAACTCAGAGAGTACTGCTGAATAGACCATTTATAGAGTAGTCATTTCCCTGGTGGCCTTACAACAGTTAATATGCATGATGGATGTATAAATTCCAATAAGACTATGCATCCTTGAATAGTTCATAGTAGCATCTAACACCTTCTATCCATCTCGTTACTTTCAGCCCATCACCCTTTACTCTGCACACAGTGAAGAGAGCATATTCAAGGTTGAACTTCAGAAACCCACAATGTCATAGTTTTCTTTATCTTCTCCATCTTTTTTAAATGTTTTTTTATTAATTGTGTTTAGTTAGCATTCAGGTTTTACTTAGACATGTGTCATTGTGGCTTGTCCATACTTGCTGACCATTGTTCTTCCCAGCCTTCCTGCTCCACTTTTGATGGTCCCCTTCTTCCAGTCAAGTCATCCTGCTTGTGCTTATATGACATAATACATATGTACATGTACATGTGTATATTTAAATCTAGATTCCACACAAATAAAATGATATTTTTTCTCAATCCCCTTCTATGTAGTAGTATTGCCTGGCAAATCAGAAACCTTTGAATCACCTGGTTTCTCTTCTTTACACAATAAACTTTGTTTCCTTACCTTTCCTCTAGTCCCTCTCCACTGTGGCTGCCTTTGCTTTAGTTTAGACCTTTGTAATTCTTTAAGCTAATACTGTAGAAACAGACAGTTTTGCTGCTCAGAACCCTTATCTATTTGGATTCTGAATTAGTTGTCTAGAATTATTTGTCCCCTTCTCAGAATCCTTCAGAATTCTTCTACTTTGAAACTAAAACCTAAATGCACATCACAGCACCTACTGTTTCGGTATTCAGGGCCCTTGATGTCTTTCTTCCCTACTTTTAACTTGACCCCTTTGTGTTCAGGCTGAGAGACCAGCAAGTCTCCACCACCATCAGAACTCATGGTCTTGGAGAAACATGGTCTCTACCTAAAATGTTCCTCTTTCCCTCTGGCAACTTCTTCACAAATCCCTGTGTCTCCTTTGCCATTTCTTCCATCATCCCAAATTCGCTTTTTTCCTCATTGTTTCTAGAGGAAGGGGCTGTCTTATATTTGTCTTCATATCTCAATAAAAGCAAACCATGAGGCATGAGTAAATACCAAAAGAATAAGGAATTCCAGTTCTCATAGAGCAGCGCTGTAAGACACGCCCCTTAATAACAGGTGATGGATAACAAGCCCGCTTTATCAGTCATGAAGCTCAGCTTCAGGACTCATCCCAGGTCATACCCATGGTAATCTTGGACTAGAAGTCACATTTCTTTTCTTCTACCCCAAAACTCTTTTCCATTTTCTATGTTCCTTCTAAGAATGTATTTTCCCCCTAAGCTCTCATTGGAAAACATCTGGAATTAAATGAATGTAAAGTTATTCTAAATTAGATTATGTAGAAATTTTAATGTATTCATACAAACTTGAAAGTGAGCCAGATAGTTTAAGAATTAGAGAAAAATAAAATTAAAAAAATCACCCTTTCACCAGAGATTCGTGATGAAATAAATTTCTACGTTTTTTAATAAAGGAAAGGATCTAAAAGTAAAAGAAAAATATCGTTTTATAATTTTTCAGATTTAGCTGTTAAAATTCACCTCAACTTGTAGATTCAGGTTGATTGACAGCAGTATTGACTGTGAACGATGTGGGGATGGGCACAAGAGTACAGATGTCCCGTCAGCATGCCCACTTTATGACCTTTGATTATACATACCCAGATGGGAATTGTTGCATTTTATGGTACTTCTATGGTGCTTCTGTGTTTACAACTTTTGGAGGAATTCTTTTTCAGTTGGTTGAACTAATTTATATTGCCACACTAAGTAGAAAGTCTCCCTTCTCTCTGCATTCCTGCCAACCTTAGCTCTCCTCAGTTCAATAACAGCCATTCTGGCAGGTATGGGCTAAGGGATGACCACAGGTTTCTTTGCATTTCCATCATGATTAGTGAAGCTGGGTGTCTATTGACTCTTTGCACTGTCTCTTTTAAGAAGATCATTGGCCTCTTTTAACCAAGTCATTTCTTTTCTTGATATTCAGTTGTGTTTCTAGTGTATTTTTCATATTAACAATGTATCGTTTACAAACGATCTCTCCCATTTTATGAAATGTTCTCTTTATTCTATTGATTGGTTCTTTTCCTGTGTACAATATTTTTTAATTTAATATAATATCACTTTTTCCCTTTGCTTTTGTTGCTTTTTTAGGTTATATACCATTCCCCAAAACCATTGTTAAGACCAATGAGTGTCATCAAACTATTCCCACTCTTTCTTCTAGTATGTCTATAGTTGTAGGATCTACATGTCAAGTCTTGATCTTTGTGCATGAAAAAGTCTGAGCTGATTTGTGTGTATGGTTAGGGATAAAGATCTGATTTATTCTTCTGTCCTGCCACATTCAGATGCCCAGACACCATTTATTAAAAAGAATATTTTTCCTTATTCTGTATTCTTTGGAACTTTGTCCAAACTAAATTGGCCATAAATACCTGGGTTCATTTGCAGACTCTCTATTCTGTGTTCCACTGCTTCATGTTTCTGTGTTCATACCAGTGATTTGCTGTTTTGATTGTGTAGTAGACTTTGAAATCAGGTAGTGTGATGCTTCTAGCTTTGTTGTTTTTTTACTCAAGATTGCTTTGTCTACTCAAATTTAATGCCATCTTTATTAAAATTCCAAAGACATTATTGAATGTGAATGACACATCATTCTATGTGTCACATAGAATGACACATCATTCTATGTGAATTTTTGAAATCATTTTATATTTCCATGAATAATGTCTTTGGAATTTTAATAAAGATGGCATTAAATTTGTAGATCACATAGAATGAGGCAGACATTTTAACATTATTCTTCCAATACAGAATATATATTTTATATTTTCCATTGACTTGTGTCTTACTCCATTTCTTACCACAATATTTCACATTTCTTTAGTGATAGACTTTTCATTCACTTAGTTACATTTATCATCTTGCTCCCTAAAGAAGTATTTGTTTCAAAAAAATTTAAACTCCAAACATTGGTTATACAAGAAAATTGGGCAATGCTAGTGTGCTATAATGGGTAAGCATTCTAGAATTTAGTTTGTCCCACTGTTTACTGGCTGTGTGACCTTTCCTATAATGTTTTATCTACTTGAGCTTGCTTACTCCTTCATAAAATAGTAATAAAATAGGACCCTCCCAATGGAGCCCCATGGGGCATTTAATGAAATAATTGGTATGAACATGGATAGAATTAAATTACTTCCTTCCTGTCTTTGAAGTGCTTTAACAGCCAGTTACCCAATCACAGTGCACGCTCTACACAATAGCAAAAAGTTTCTTCTCTGAATATGGTCACAGGCTGATCAATTTACAACTGGTATCCCAGCAACAATTTGGCAGGTATGACCAATAAAATCAATAGATGGAAAAGTGGGCTGCCCATGTCATCTGCAATTTGTGATTCACTGGGGTAACTAACTGGGTTGTCAACCCTTCCTCCTGTGCCTTCTGTGTCTGTTCTGAAGCTGCAGACTTGGCAAATGGGAATCACCTTACCTGACAGGGGAGCCCACCCTTCCTCAGAACCTCTGATTTACTCTAATTTTGAAAGTACTTGATGTATGTTCAGATGCGTTCTGAGTTTGCCCGTTTGAATAGTTTATGTAGGAATCCAGAGTAGATGGAGTAAATATGATAAGCACTGAGCTATAGAAGTAGTTGAAACACAGCCAGAGCAAAAAGGGTGGGCAAACGCACAGCTGAAAACCTGACTCAGAGTTTATGTGCTGGTCAGTGGAGAGCAGGCATTTCCTATGGAGGACACAGACTCTTGGGCATTGGAATGAGTATGCTAATTTGAGTATGTTACATTTCTTGTTGGATTTCATATATTGTTAGACAGCGGGGCTTCAGACGGAGTGCCAGGAAGCAACCCTTCACTTGTGCTGCTGAGCATGCTGCTGTGCTATCCTGTCCTTCCCAGCTCAGTCCTTTGTCCTTGCTCTCCTTCTCCTCTAGGATGGCTTCTCCTTCAAATCTAGGATGGTCTTCCCAGCCTCAAGTCTGCTTTTCCACTTAGCATTTCCTTCTCCGTTCATCTTTTAGCCATTTTCTTCCTTGATGCATGGCCTCAGTTGCTCCCAGAAAGGCATTCTACTCTACTGATCAGAGTCATAGCAACATTAACTGGAGCCATATCCCATGCCACCTGGAGGCAAAATTATGTATCTTCCATGTTAAGGTCTACATTTCTCAGTTCTGTAAGTTCTGTAAAGTGCATAGAAGCAAAATTGATGCTAACAATATTTAAGTAGTTAATCTTAAAATTTCCAAATGCTAAAATCATCGAGTATTCTTGACATTAAGAAGATTGAATTCGAAAACTGTATAAGGCCTCTGGGTTCCCGTGGGGGAGGGCCCAGGAGCGGCAGGACCGCTGCATCTGAGACACCGCCGGAACCTGAAGGAAACAGACCGGATAAACAGTTCTCTGCACCCAAATCCCATGGGAGGGAGTGCTAAACCTTCAGAGAGGCAGACACGCCTGAGAAACCAGAAGAGACTGCACTCTGCACACACATCTCGGACGCCAGAGGAAAACACCAAACGCCATCTGGAACCCTGGTGCACTGAAGCTCCCGGAAACGGTGACACAGATCTTCCTGGTTGCTGCGGCCCCAGAGAGCTCGTGGGCAGCACCCCGCGAGCGAACTTGAGCCTCGAAACCACAGATAAGACCAACTTTTCTGCTGCAAGTGACCTGCCTGGTGAACTCAAGACACAGGCCCACAGGAACAGCTGAAGACCTGTAGAGAGGAAAAACTACACGCCCGAAAGCAGAACACTCTGTTCCCATAACTGGCTAAAAGAAAACAGGAAAACAGGTCTACAGCACTCCTGACACACAGGCTTATAGGACAGTCTAGCCACAGTCAGAAATAGCAGAACAAAGTAACACTAGAGATAATCTGATGGCGAGAGGCAAGCGCAGGAACCCAAGCAACAGAAACCAAGACTACATGGCATCATCGGAGCCCAATTCTCCCATCAAAACAAACATGGAATATCCAAACACACCAAAAAAGCAAGATCTAGTTTCAAAATCATATTTGATCATGATGCTAGAAGACTTCAAGAAAGATGTGAAGAACTCCCTTAGAGAAACACAGGAAAACATTAATAAACAAGTAGAAGCCTACAGAGAGGAATCACAAAAATCCCGGAAAGAATTCCAGGAAAACACAATCACACAGTTGAAGGAATTAAAAATGGAAATAGAAGCAGTCAAGAAAGAACACATGGAAACAACCCTGGATATAGAAAACCAAAAGAAGAGACAAGGAGCTGTAGATACGAGCTTCACCATCAGAATACAAGAGATGGAAGAGAGAATCTCAGGAGCAGAAGATTCCATAGAAATCATTGACTCAACTGTCAAAGATAATGTAAAGAGGAAAAAGCTACTGGTCCAAAACATACAGGAAATCCAGGACTCAATGAGAAGATCAAACCTAAGGATAATAGGTATAGAAGAGAGTGAAGACTCCCAGCTCAAAGGACCAGTAAATATCTTCAACAAAATCATAGAAGAAAACTTCCCTAACCTAAAAAAAGAGATACCCATAGGCATACAAGAAGCCTACAGAACTCCAAATAGATAGGACCAGAAAAGAAACACCTCCTGTCACATAATAGTCAAAACACCAAACGCACAAAATAAAGAAAGAATATTAAAAGCAGTAAGGGAAAAAGGTCAAGTAACATATAAAGGCAGACCTATCAGAATCACACCAGACTTTTCGCCAGAAACTATGAAGGCCAGAAGATCCTGGACTGATGTCATACAGACCCTAAGAGAACACAAATGCCAGCCCAGGTTACTGTATCCTGCAAAACTCTCAATTAACATAGATGGAGAAACCAAGATATTCCATGACAAAACCAAATTTACACAATATCTTTGTACAAATCCAGCACTACAGAGGATAATAAATGGTAAAGCCCAACATAAGGAGGCAAGCTATACCCTAGAAGAAGCAAGAAACTAATCGTCTTGGCAACAAAACAAAGAAAATGAAAGCACACAAACATAACCCCACATCCAAATATGAATATAACGGGAAGCAATAATCACTATTCCTTAATATCTCTCAATATCAATGGCCTCAACTCCCCAATAAAAAGACATAGATTAACAAACTGGATATGCAACGAGGACCCTGCATTCTGCTGCCTACAGGAAACACACCTCAGAGACAAAGACAGACACTACCTCAGAGTGAAAGGCTGGAAAACAACTTTCCAAGCAAATGGTCAGAAGAAGCAATCAGGAGTAGCCATTCTAATATCAAATAAAATCAATTTCCAACTAAAAGTCATCAAAAAAGATAAGGAAGGACACTTCATATTCATCAAAGGAAAAATCCACCAAGATGAACTCTCAATCCTAAATATCTATGTCCCAAATACAAGGGCACCTACATACGTAAAAGAAACCTTACTAAAGCTCAAAACACACATTGCACCTCACACAATAATAGTGGGAGATTTCAACACCCCACTCTCATCAATGGACAGATCATGGAAACAGAAATTAAACAGTGATGTCGACAGACTAAGTCATGAGCCAAATGGACTTAATGGATATTTATAGAACATTCTATCCTAAAGCAAAAGGATATACCTTCTTCTCAGCTCCTCATGGTACTTTCTCCAAAATTGACCATATAATTGGTCAAAAAACGGGCCTCAACAGGTACAGAAAGATAGAAATAATCCCATGCGTGCTATCGGACCACCACGGCCTAAAACTGGTCTTCAATAACAATAAAGGAAGAATGCCCACATATACTTGGAAATTGAACAATGCTCTACTCAATGATAACCTGGTCAAGGAAGAAATAAAGAAAGAAATTAAAGACTTTTTAGAATTTAATGAAAATGAAGGTACAACATACCCAAACTTATGGGACACAATGAAAGCTGTGCTAAGAGGAAAACTCATAGCGCTGAGTGCCTGCAGAAAGAAACAGGAAAGAGCATATGTCAGCAGCTTGACAGCACACCTAAAAGCTCTAGAACAAAAAGAAGCAGATACACCCAGGAGGAGTAGAAGGCAGGAAATAATCAAACTCAGAGCTGAAATCAACCAACTAGAAACAAAAAGGACCATAGAAAGAATCAACAGAATCAAAAGTTGGTTCTTTGAGAAAACCAACAAGATAGATAAACCCTTAGCCAGACTAACGAGAGGACACAGAGAGTGTGTCCAAATTAACAAAATCAGAAATGAAAAGGGAGACATAACAACAGATTCAGAGGAAATTCAAAAAATCATCAGATCTTAGTATAAAAACCTATATTCAACAAAACTTGAAAATCTACAGGAAATGGACAATTTCCTAGACAGATACCAGGTATCGAAGTTAAATCAGGAACAGATAAACCAGTTAACCAACCCCATAACTCCTAAGGAAATAGAAGCAGTCATTAAAGGTCTCCCAACCAAAAAGAGCCCAGGTCCAGACGGGTTTAGTGCAGAATTCTATCAAACCTTCATAGAAGACCTCATACCAATATTATCCAAACTATTCCACAAAATTGAAACAGATGGAGCCCTAGCGAATTCCTTCTACGAAGCTACAATTACTCTTATACCTAAACCACACAAAGACCCAACAAAGAAAGAGAACTTCAGACCAATTTCCCTTATGAATATCGACGCAAAAATAATCAATAAAATTCTGGCAAACCGAATTCAAGAGCACATCAAAACAATCATCCACCATGATCAAGTAGGCTTCATTCCAGGCATGCAGGGATGGTTTAATATACGGAAAACCATCAACGTGATCCATTATATAAACAAACTGAAAGAACAGAACCACATGATCATTTCATTAGATGCTGAGAAAGCATTTGACAAAATTCAACACCCCTTCATGATAAAAGTCCTGGAAAGAATAGGAATTCAAGGCCCATACCTAAACATAGTAAAAGCCATATACAGCAAACCAGTTGCTAACATTAAACTAAATGGAGAGAAACTTGAAGCAATCCCACTAAAATCAGGGACTAGACAAGGCTGCCCACTCTCTCCCTACTTATTCAATATAGTTCTTGAAGTTCTATCCAGAGCAATCAGACAACAAAAGGAGATCAAGGGGATACAGATCGGAGAAGAAGAGGTCAAAATATCACTATTTGTAGATGACATGATGGTATATTTAAGTGATCCCAAAAGTTCCACCAGAGAACTACTAAAGCTGATAAACAACTTCAGCAAAGTGGCTGGGTATAAAATTAACTCAAATAAATCAGTTGCCTTCCTCTATACAAAAGAGAAACAAGCCGAGAAAGAAATTAGGGAAACGACACCCTTCATAATAGACCCAAATAATATAAAGTACCTCGGTGTGACTTTAACAAAGCAAGTAAAAGATCTGTACAATAAGAACTTCAAGACACTGAGGAAAGAAATTGAAGAAGACCTCAGAAGATGGAAAGATCTCCCATGCTCATGGATTGGCAGGATTAATATAGTAAAAATGGCCATTTTACCAAAAGCAATCTACAGATTCAATGCAATCCCCATCAAAATACCAATCCAATTCTTCAAAGAGTTAGACAGAACAATTTGCAAATTCATCTGGAATAACAAAAACCCAGGATAGCTAAAACTATCCTCAACAATAAAAGGACTTCAGGGGGAATCACTATCCCTGAACTCAAGCAGTATTACAGAGCAATAGTGATAAAAACTGCATGGTATTGGTACAGAGACAGACAGATAGACCAATGGAATAGAATTGAAGACCCAGAAATGAACCCACACACCTATGGTCATTTGATTTTTGACAAAGGAGCCAAAACCATCCAATGGAAAAAAGATAGCATTTTCAGCAAATGGTGCTGGTTCAACTGGAGGTCAACATGTAGAAGAATGCAGATCGATCCATGCTTATCACCCTGTACAAAGCTTAGTCCAAGTGGATCAAGGACCTCCACATCAAACCAGACACACTCAAACTAATAGAAGAAAAACTAGGGAAGCATCTGGAACACATGGGCACTGGAAAAAATTTCCTGAACAAAACACCAATGGCTTATGCTCTAAGATCAAGAATTGACAAATGGGATCTCATAAAACTGCAAAGCTTCTGTAAGGCAAAGGATACTGTGGTTAGGAAAAAATGGCAACCAACAGATTGGGAAAAGATCTTTACCAATCCTACAACAGATAGAGGCCTTATATCCAAAATATACAAAGAACTCAAGAAGTTAGACCGCAGAGAGACAAATAACCCTATTAAAAAATGGGGTTCAGCCCCCAGTGAACGTGATTGTTGGGGAGAGGGCGGTAATGGGGGGAGGATGGGGAGGGGAACACCCATATAGAAGGGGAGGGGGAGGGGTTAGGGGATGTTGGCCCGGAAACCGGGAAAGGTAATAATAATTGAAATGTAAATAAGAAATACTCAAATACTCAATTTAATAAAGATGAAAAAATTAAAAAAATAAAAAAATAAAACACAAAAAAAATGGGGTTCAGAGCTAAACAAAGAATTCACAGCTGAGGAATGCAGAATGGCTGAGAAACACCTAAAGAAATGTTCAACATCTTTAGTCATAAGGGAAATGCAAATCAAAACAACCCTGAGATTTCACCTCATACCAGTGAGAATGGCTAAGATCAAAAACTCAGGTGACAGCAGATGCTGGCGAGGATGCAGAGAAAGAGGAACACTCCTCCATTGTTGGTGGGATTGCAGACTGGTACAACCATTCTGGAAATCAGTCTGGAGGTTCCTCAGAAAATTGGACATTGAACTGCCTGAGGATCCAGCTATACCTCTCTTGGGCATATACCCAAAAGATGCCCCAACATATAAAAAAGACACGTGCTCCACTATGTTCATTGCAGCCTTATTTATAATAGCCAGAAGCTGGAAAGAACCCAGATGCCCTTCAACAGAGGAATGGATACAGAAAATGTGGTACATCTACACAATGGAATATTACTCAGCTATCAAAAACAACGAGTTTATGAAATTCGTAGGCAAATGGTTGGACCTGGAAAATATCATCCTGAGTGAGCTAACCCAATCACAGAAAGACATACATGGTATGCACTCATTGATAAGTGGCTATTAGCCCAAATGCTTGAATTACCCTAGATGCCTAGAACAAATGAAACTCAAGACGGATAATCAAAATGTGAATGCTTCACTCCTTCTTTAAAAGGGGAACAAGAATACCCTTGGCAGGGAAGAGAGAGGCAAAGATTAAAACAGAGACTGAAGGAACACCCATTCAGAGTCTGCCCCACATGTGGCCCATACATATACAGCCACCCAATTAGACAAGATGGATGAAGCAAAGAAGTGCAGACCGACAGGAGCCGGATGTAGATTGCTCCTGAGAGACACAGCCAGAATACAGCAAATACAGAGGCGAATGCCAGCAGCAAACCACTGAACTGAGAATAGGTCCCCCGTTGAAGGAATCAGAGAAAGGACTGGAAGATCTTGAAGGAGCTCGAGACCCCATATGTACAACAATGCCAAGCAACCAGAGCTTCCAGGGACTAAGTCACTACCCAAAGTCTATACATGGACTGACCCTGGACTCTGACCCCATAGGTAGCAATGAATATCCTAGTAAGAGCACCAGTGGAAGGGGAAGCCCTGGGTCCTGCTAAGACTGAACCCCCAGTGAACTAGACTATGGGGGGAGGGCGGCAATGGGGGGAGGGTTGGGAGGGGAACACCCGTAAGGTAGGGGAGGGGGGAGGGGGATGTTTGCCCGGAAACCGGGAAAGGGAATAACACTCAAAATGTATATAAGAAATACTGAAGTTAATAAAAAAAAAAAAAAGAAGACTGAATTCATGTGTTTTTCCATGCTACCCTGCCCCTGAAGACAGAGGTGTTTGTTTTAGTTTTTGTTTGTATTTCATCAATATTATTACTTGTGTATGCTTGTGTGTATGCTCACATGTGCCACAGCACATGTGTGTAGGTCAAATACAGCTTTCAAAAGCTACTTCTGTCCTTGCACTTTGGGTTTCAGAGATCAAATAGGACTATCAGGTTTGTCTAGAAAGTGCTTTTGCCTTTGCAGCCATATTGTCAGCTCAAGAGGTAGCCTTGGAAGAAGGGTAGAGAATGGTCTTGGACTGGGATTGCTTTTTAACATTCTGCTTTACTTTATGAGATGTGTCATTGCTGAAGAGATAAACAATGTCTCTAAAATAATTGTCAAGTGTCTTTAAAATTCAACAGAGATCCTAAGACTTTATCAAAATAAAATTGTGTTCCAAACATACTCAAAAGGAAACATGATCTATATGTAAATCATTAGTTCACTGATACATTGATTTATTTAGCAACTGTTTGGTGGCCTACTATATGGCAAACTTTGGAGACAATGCCAAAGAAAGAGTGATGATCAAGAGGATCACGAGATGACAAACTATGGAAGGGGACAGTGAAGAAACAATGATGTCCCCATTTAATTCACAGAGACCTGGTGATGTAAAGATTGGGTCACTGTTCCACATCTTTGAAAACTCAAACGAGCATTTAAACTTTCTTTTTTCTCACACACTTGAGGAAGTAGTATTCTGCCAATTTCTACATTAGCCTAAAGTTGAATACAGTAGACCAAGACATTTAAGAAGTAGGTACCTTGCCCTATAAAGTAAGTTAATTTATTCCCACATTCTCCAAGCCCTCCCAAGTCACAAGGGGAACAAAGTAAAATGAGGGAAATGGGTGAAAGAACACTGTAGCCCTATCAGTTTCCACTGTGGCTCCCTTTTATACACCCAGAGTAGAAGTTTCCCTACTACATGGCGGGTGAGGGAATTCCTGACTACCAGCAACAACACCTTCCAGTCTATGGCAGAGATTCTGGCATCAGTGAGGAGAAGACATTTAGTGAGGTAACATAGGAAAGCTCACAAGTCACAAGAGGGGTGCTTTCAGAGCTATTCCTGAGGACCCCTGTGGTCTTGATACTGTCTTTATGTGCCTATGCTATTTCCTTTGTTCCTTGAGCTGGACACTGACTTGGAGATCAACATCTCCCCTCTACATACATACATACTACATACATACACACACACACACACACACACACACACACACACACACACACACACGCACATGTTTCCCTCCAACTCCATTTTTAAGGTGCTGGCAACTGTGAGCCTTCTCATTCACTTTCAGTGTGAGAAGTCCTTAAGCTAAATTAGAAAAACTAAGATGTTGCAAGTATAGGAAGGAGAGCTTAGTCCACAACATTTTTTATTCTTATTGGCATACGGAGGTCAAAATTACATATGCCAGATGTGTTCAGCCCTTGCACTAACATTCTAAGGTGTCAAACTGAAGCTTTTCAAATACTCTTGAGGACCAACACATGATGTGTGAGGATTTGTGGGATAGCAGATTTAAGGCTAACAAGGACTGAGCAGTCCTGAATGAAGAAAAACAGAACACACACTTCGGCTGGCCTGTCTCCATGAGCAACTGTTAGACCACCAAAGATACACGTCATGTTGGCTTTATCTTTATTTTAAGCACTTGTCTCTACTGAAAATGGAAGGAGACATTGTGATGGGAGCGAGGATATGAAAAGGGTAAACTTCACACTTCATCATGGCACCACTGTGGATACTGGTGGTGCCATGAGAAGGATAGCAGCTCTAGAGCTACATAGACCTGATCTCAAATCCTGCCATCCTCTTTCTTAGCTAGACAACTTGAACAAGCCACTGACCCTCTCCATGAAATTCAAACGTGGAAAACCCACACAGTCTTAAGATTCAATTTAATATAAATAAAACATACCTCAACCTTGGTAAGAATGTGGTATGCGCTGACCATCACTGTCCTTGTCTTGGAGAACAGGACGATGGAGAAAGGAAATGTTAGCATGTGAACAAAACCAAGCAAGATTATGAAGCGAGAGGTCTTCATTCTCATGACCCATTTAATGCATTTAAAAGGGCCCCTTTCATTTGTGATCTCTCCAAATATAAGCTCTCAGCCTCAGAACCTATATGTATTCTTTAGAATCTCTGTGGGAGTCCCATAGGACAACTCTCTGCGTAGCTTCCCTTCTCCTTCCTTCGCCATTCTGACAAAAGGCCTTCTTGTTATCCATTCCCTCCTCAGAGGCTATGAAGAGTTTTCTTGGTAGCTTCTAACGAGCCTATAAAGGGCCTTGCTCCATTTTTCTTCCTTTTACCAGATCTGAAGGTAAGTGGACACCATGTATACATTCTAGGGCAAGGCCTCCTCTTTTAACCATAGTTAGTTATGACCTCCCCCCACCCCACCCCCATTGTGGGCCCAAGTTTCCAGCAAAAAGGATCCAGCAAAATAGGTGGTAGGTAGGGTGCTGGTTGTCATGGACCCCTCATCTGCCACAACTGAAACTCTACTAAGGGCAGAAGAGTAAAAAAGAGCCCCGGGAGTTGTTACTGTGCGTCTTTGAGCTGGTCCCACAGTGTCCTCCATCTTGGTGCTACTGCCCAAGCTTTCAGAGCTGCAAATGTCCTCACAGAAACATGCCGTATACCTTATATATCATACAGGGGAGAATAAAATACAAAATACAAAACACGTCTCAGTTTTTTTCTTCTCATTTTCAAAGATATTGGGTATTTGGCTTTCCTGCATGATAACCACATCTCTGAAGGGATGCTGGACCTAAAGCAATCAGACAAAGCTCACCAAATAATGAAACGAATGCCGGATCCCTAACCAGCAGTTGGTACCACGTGTCTGATACATGGGACTGTGCATCCCTCTGGTAGAGACAGTACCGTACCAGCTGGTTTTGTTTGAAAGATGGGTTTACCACCATTTGCTCCAATTCGTAAAGGCCCCAAAGGTCCGTTAATGAGAGTCCTGGCATGAAATGAGACCATCTTTAGGTTTCTGATCTCTCTCTCTTCCTAATCTCTGGCTTTCCCAGACTTTCTGGAGGAACATTTCCATCTACTCATATAAACTCTAAAGTCAGCCTAGAGTTTGGCACTTGCAGGTTTTCTAACGCCTTCTTATGCACTATTCTTATATCTCCTGTGTCCTAGGTGTTGAGGGGACTTAACGAGATCAGCAGCAGAGTAGTAGGGCTGTCTTTAAAATAATCTGAAGGCTGTCTCCATCCGTTTACCGTAAAGAAAGAGCAGCAGTTGGGATGTATGGAGACTTAAGGACATTTGACAAAGGCTTAGGCCATGCTATTCAGCTGGACCCTGATACTTCTCCAATTGTCACAAGTAGAGCTGGAGTAAGAAGTCATTCTGTCATTATTCCAAGAACCTCTCTTAATATAACAAACAGCCCAAGCCTAGCCCAGCATTGATTGCCACATCATTCCGTCCTCCTAAAGTTCATTGTTCTGTTCATTGGGCACTTTTTCTTCTCTTGTAGTTTAAGTATGTTTGCTCAACCTTGTAATTTTAGGAACCATTAAAAATTTACTGTCTCATATTCCCTCTTTTAAAAACAAGTTTTAATTTCCATAAGCACCAGTTTTATTTGAAAGTAGTTGCTTTTATAACTTAGTATCTTGACATTTGGTATTCTGGACTATCTACATTAGAATTGCCTAGATCTCTGGGCTTGGGCCCAAGAATTTGCAGCTTCCAACTGGTGACTTAGCACATCCAGATTTATGAGCCACTGCACTGATTGGAAGATCCATGGATGTCCCTAAATGGGAAAAGCATCTTAATCCTTGACATTTTTTTCTTTCTCAACTACAGAT
The DNA here is from genome assembly GCF_021556685.1 of Rattus norvegicus. NCBI lineage: Eukaryota > Metazoa > Chordata > Mammalia > Rodentia > Muridae > Rattus > Rattus norvegicus. The sequence goes on from NC_141538.1 coordinate 106,385,869, forward strand.
AGTATCTTTTATTTTCTGTATTGAATGGCATTTATGACTTCCTTAAAATAAATTGTCTTTCTTATTTTTGAAACTGGGTCTCTCTACATAGCCCTGGCAATCCAAGAACTCAATAAACGGACCAGATTGGCCTTGAACTCACAAAAATCCTCTTCTCTCTGTCTCCTGAGCATTGCGATTGAATGTCTATACCACCATGCCTTACTACATTGTCTATTTCTGAATATACATTTCAAAGGCTACACAATTCTGTAGAAATAAGGGTGGGAAGGCCACTGTGATGGAGTCACAAATGAAGATCTCATCATGCTCTAAGCCATCAGCTCTGTAGAGGTAAAGATAACAAAAGTACTGTGAGAACCATTCTCTGAGACATAGTAGGGTGAATGGCCACGCCTTCCCATTTGATGCCCTTATAAGCCCTACATATCCAAGACTGCCATACACTATGAGTTCTCAGCCAAGGTTACCAAAGACCCAGAAGCCATCCCTCTTTCTATCACACACCAACTTTCCTGTTTTGTTCCCACAGATCCATGACTTGGGACCTGCAGACAGCACGGTCCAGTTCATCTTCTACCAGCCTATCATCCACCGATGGAGGGAAACAGACTTCTTTCCTTGCTCAGCAACCTGTGGTGGAGGTAACAGTGTTCACTTATCCTACCTAGCCTAGGCCCCTGTGAGGAAAAATGTTAAGAGTGGACTAATTTCAGTATGGAAGAATGCCTTCTTTTGAATGGAGCCAATTCCTGAACCTACCTGTGAGGTGTTCTGGGAAGCTTTTTCTTTGTGAATGCTCATAGCAAACATCTCTTTCCTTGGCATCTTCTTTCCTGGGAGTAGTAATATCCCATCCAACAGCAGCTTTCCCATGCAGTGCTTCCTTTCACCTAAGCCTATACTTGTCTGGCAGAAGTGATGTCATTTCTTCAAGAAGCAAGTGAAGATGTTTGTCAGACTCACTCCATTAGAGAAAGTTCTATTACCAGAAAAAAAAATCACTTCATTGTTGACTTAATCTAGGTAATTTTTTGCCTATACCCATCAACATACACTGAAAGACATGACATGCATTCAGTCCATACATTCTTTGTGGTGTGTCTCTCCTGAAAAGTCACAAACAGAATTCCTGTCCCTACACTGTCACATCCACATCACACTCAGCATCTTGGGTTACTAGAAAAGACTTCTTCCTATTTTCTGTTTTTTTATAATTATAGTAAGTATATCATATTCCTGTGATATTTTTTAGTCATTTCCTTGTAGGAGATCACTTGGTTCTTTTAAATGTTATACCATTGTAATAAATAACATAATGTCTAAATGATTTTATCTGTTCACAAATTTCCCTCGGATGAATACTCAGTGGTATGGTTACTAAATAAAGGAGTTTGAGATTTTTTTGTGGATGCCTGTATTACCAAAATCTTTCCAGAAAATTAAGTTGTGAATATTTTAAATTATCAACATTTATAGGTTATCTTTTGTTTTCCAACTTAATAGGTCTAAAAGTATACATATATGCCTTTGAAAATTGGTTTATCTAACTAATTTTTTCTCTAGTTTTGTGGAAGCTGGTTGATTGACTAACTTTAAATTGTTCACCCACATTGGAATTATTTACAGTAGTTAAAGTCATGGTACCTCAAAATTGGGGCAAATGATTTAAAACATAAGAATCTATGACATAACTCACCGATAGCTATGTTATCTCTATATAATACGAACAAATCACTAATTGTATTTCTAAAAGCAGTATTGTATTTTGTCTTAGGATTTTTATTGCTGCAATAAAACATCATGACCAAAAGCAACTTGAGGAGGATAAAAAATTTATTTGGTTTATACATTCTGATTATCCTGCACCATGAAGAGAAGTCAGGGCAGGAATTCAAGGCAGGAACCTGAAGGTAGAAATAAAAACAAAAATCATGTAGAAACATTGCTCACTGGCTTATGGCCCATGACTCATTCAGCCTGCTTTCTTATACCATTCGGGACAACTTGCCCAGGGTGGTACTATCCACAATGCACTGGGCCCTTTCCTATCCATCATTAATCAAGAAAGTATACCACATAAAATTGCCTACAGGCAAATCTGATGGCTGTTTTCTCATTTGAGGTTCCCTCTTCTTAATTGGCCCTAACGTATGTCAACTTGACAAAAAAACCTAATCAACACAGGTTTGTTTGTTTTTTAACTTAAAAATGATGAGTCAAATGCCATCAAGTATGCTGGCATTTCAGTACAATAGTATGTCTATATAGTATGACCTTGAGTAAAATTACCTTTTTACAAAACAAACCACCAGGCTGAAGAACGGCTCAGCAGTCAAGAGTTTGCCATGAAAGCAAGAAAACCAGAGTTCAGATGCCCAGGATGTAGCTAAATACTGTGTAGATATGGTAGAGTCAGGGTAACCTTAGAGCAAACTGGCTATCTAGACTGGCAGAGCACCAAGCTCTGGGTTTGATTGAAATCTTGTGAAGGATGTGATAGAGGAGCAATTGAATGCTAGGTATCAGTATGGAGGATTCACATGCACACACACACACACACACACACACACACACACACACACACACATATACACGAGAAAGAGAGAAAGGGAGGGAAGAAGAGAGAGACAGAGATGTGGGAAAAGGGAGGAAAGCTCCCAATTATGATGTCGTTTTATGAGAATAAATGTCTATACATTCATAGAGAAAACAAAACAAACTTCAATGAATGGTCATCTAATGCAATGTTTTTTTTTCTTTTTAAATGTAAACCATGCCTTTCATAAAACAGCAATTCAATTGCATGCATCCTATATGATTTTCACACAGAATTGCTGTGACAGTAGACTTTCAGTAACCTTGACAATGACTTACTATTCAATAAAGCAATTCGTGTTACATTCATCTGTTTCCAACCACGCTGGGTCTCACTTTACTCATACTTAAGAGCTATCCGTGGTTTTCCAGGGTTAAGCCTCTGTTCCTAGGAAAGCTTATCAGGAAGCCTGAGGGTCAGCAAAAGTTCCCTTGTGATGTGTGAGGGGTGTAGAGCCTTCCTTTCACTTCAGGGACTACTCTTGCAATCTCTGAGAAATAAGCTGTAGCTCCCCGTGTGTGCTCCCACTGTCAGCTGCAAGTGGCTGACCACTTCACGGTGTGTGTAAAGAACGCTCCACAGGCAAGCCTCAGAGCACAGTCATCGGACCACACTGGTCCTTTGCTTTCACTCCATGACTTTACTTCATAGTATGTGAGAGCTTCCAAGCAGAGGGTTTGGGTTGGGGGATGATGATTTTCAAACGCCATACCCTCAGCTTAATAATCTGCTATTTCTTCCCACATTTTACTACCGGATAAATTCCATTCTTGCAGAGAAATTATTCTCTGCAAAACTCCAAAGTGTTTGTCTTGTAAAATTGCTGCTTTGGAGGACGAGAGAGAGACAAAAAGGAAAAGTGTGTTGACTTCTCTGAAACGTCATTTTGCTACTTAGCTTCTCTACAAAGCCAGACGTTAGCTGGATGTGCATTCCTGCCCACTGCTTTCGCTTCTCTCTGTGCTTTCATCTCCCCAGTAGAGTTTTTAAAGCTCTTTTTTTAGGTCTTTAATGAACAATTAACTTTTCGTGGGTGGTCTGAGAACATAACCTCAAGCCAGGAAATCTGGCTTCAAAAACCTCCTTCTGACTTCCTAAACCTCTGCAAGCCTCCCAGTGATTTCAATCTTGTTTCCGAATACATATTTAGTAATAACTCATCTACCTGCCAGGAAGAACTTGGGGGGTTGGGGAGGGTCCGGACTAGAAGGATGCCGACCTTTAAAATCCTTGATACGTACTTATTTTTCGCTCCAAGAGTCTAAGTCTCCATCACTACTCTCTATAACATCACCAAACAGGTGAGAAAGATCAAACACGTTATGAATGAAATTAAATATCACTCAGCAACTTTTTGGAAAGGGATTTATCAAAGTGGTGGGCAAAGGAAGCCTACAAAGCCAGATACTTAATCTGAGGAGGAATGACAACGTATTTTGGAAAAAGTAAAAGTTAAATACTAGGAGGCTTGGGAGGATTTTTCCTTTTTTCTTTTTCTAATTTTCATCTCTTCGGGCATGTTTGATTTTATTACTTTCATTGGGTGAAGAATGCAGATACAGTTATTATGGGGACTTTAACTGTACCTTGACTCAGTTCAACTCATTCAGGTTGAATTTAAGCAGCCGGGTGGAACCCGACTCAGGTGGGACCTGGTTCATAAAACTCCATTGTGCCAAGAAGGGACATGGAGGCTTAGTTTTATTTTATTTATTCGCGTGTTGCTTACTTTATTAATGAGTTTTGAGTTGATTCTTCTCGGCGGCCCCAGAGGCAATTTAGCATTCTTTTATTACAAGCTTGGTTAAGAAAAATACTAATAGTGTTTCTCTGTCACGTTTTTGCATTATTTTAAACAAATAAGCAGTATTTCTTGCCAGAGTTTTATAATCTGTGTTCTTGTATAACTCAAGCAACTGTAATATAATTGAATGATTAAAATGAGCAGATTACTTGAGAAGAAAATATAGAATGTGAGTCCTACAACATCAATGACCCTTCCAATTATATATTTGCTTTTTCTTGGCTATTGGACATAGTTTCCTTAACAGGAAATGGCCCGAAATCATACAGAAGCCCACTGTGCTGACACGTGCTTTAAGCAGCCTGGTTGTGTGGGTGTTTACAGGTTACCAGCTGACATCTGCCGAGTGCTATGACCTTCGGAGTAGCCGCGTGGTGGCCGACCAGTACTGTCAGTACTACCCCGAGAACATCAAGCCCAAACCCAAGCTTCAGGAGTGCAACCTGGATCCTTGTCCAGCCAGGTCAGTCCAGTTTACCCGCTTGTTTATCATAAACCAGGTTCCCAGTTAGCTTCTTAGATAAAAGTGGATGTTTTACTTGAAAACAAAGGACACGGTCCTGTCCAGCATCCCCACCGTTAGTGGCTCCCATGCTCCTGGCCCCTGCTATCGTGTGATGCGACCGTGGGTTTTCTTTCTGTAAATGGTCTTCAAAGTGAAGTCCTCTCTCTCTCTCTCTCTCTCTCTCTCTCTCTCTCTCTCTCTCTCTCTCTCTCTCTGATTGCTTTCACATCCTGACATCTTGTTTCTCCCCTTGACAAAGTCCAGTGAACATCTTGGTGTCTTAGCCAGTGTGATGGCTTACTGTCTCACAATGCTTCCCTTTCTCTTCCCTGTCTCCCATCAGGGATGCAATCACAGAAGACTGCATGTCAGGACCATAGCCAATCCATTCTAGCATAATCAATCCACACAATTAATTAGGGTCAGAGCGGGCCTCAGAAGAGTTTTTGCTACCGTTGACAAAACCTGAGCCTTGCTCCATAAGGAGCTAGGGCTTATTTCCAAGTCGAATTTTCTTGAGGATCTTTGTAATTAGAAGTTCTAAAGATTTAAACCTTTAACACCTTCACACACTAGTGTTTGTTTTAGAGAAGCCATAATTGGGCCCCAGTTATTTGCAGGATCAGGAATCGAGTGCCTAGATACTGAGTAACTGCTGATGTGCGGGTGGAGAATCTGCCCATGGAGGGCAGCGGCTTTGCTTAGGGCTTCAAACACTGGTGAGTGATTCTCCACAGTTGCAGTTTACACATTCACAGCTTCCTAGAGAGTATCTAGGAAAACCTTTCTCCACAAAAGCAAGCACTAGTCACGAATACCGGTGGCCAAAACATCCTTTCTTTTTAATGATTCATATGTGATATTTAAAAGCAGAGCTTGCTAATTATATATACATGAAAGAAAAGTTTCGAAGAACTAGGCTGCTACATGGGTGGGGTTGGTGGAGAGCATTCTATTGTGAGAGATGCAACTTTTGTATTCAGTTGCTGGCTTTTTAAAGTATGTATTCTTATGCTCTTTCCACCTTAAGCCATGAATTCTAAATGATATGTGTGACTTGAACTTACTATTAATAATTAATGTTTAGAAACCATAAACATGCCTCATAAAAGTAAATTCACTAAAGAAACAAAAAGTATTAGCTACTTTATAGCTTGCCATTCTAGTTTAATTTAGTTTTGTGTTTACATCAGAATATTGGATATTACACGTTGGGTGTGATATAAAAGTAAATAAGGTGTTAAAATTTTGCTTGGCTTTGCTTTAGAAATATTGAGCAGTTGAAATATTTTAACTATGATTGAACCTTATTTTTAAAATGATTCTATTTGTACATTTATATCTATCCCTATAACAGGATATTTATCCCAATCAAATGAGCATTCATTATTCCCAGCTCAGTTACAGAGAGACTGAAAGTCTTCCGTAGCCATGTGAAATTTTATATGTGCATTTCTAGGAGAGAGAGGTTCATTTCCCCACAGTTCCATTGAGCTTTCCCTCGCTTGGGAAAGCACGCCTTCAGTGAAGAAGTGGCCCATGGAAGAGGGTTTGAAATGAAAGCACCGTTGTTAACAATTTGAAGAAAATGTTTGTAATGAGAAAAATTTATCCTTTGTTTCTAGTTTCTGATCTTTACCCACTCTTCTCTGTGGGAGTAACATTTTTGGCCCATTTCTTATTATCCAAAAACAAAAGTTAAAAAAAAAAAAGGTACACTGAAAGGTTGCCTGTTCAGTCTATATTATAGTCTGTGTCATTTTAAAATATCTAATATAGCACAGGCATAAATGTTGGGACAGGTGACTATTAAAAAAGAAGAGAGAGAGTCGCAGTTGAATGCTAATATCAAAAGCTACTTTTTATTGAAGATAGATTAGACAAGGCTGTAAAAATCAAGACGTAGCAGTAGGAGATGCTCGAGGAAAGCCACTTACGGGCTGCAAGTGTGCAGCTCAGCTTAAGGCACTCCAGGAATCCTGCGGGGTTCATGGAGCTATTTTGTGTGCAGCTCTTCTGAATTCCAAGAGAAAATAAGAAGGGGTGGGCTCAAAGCGGACAGGAGAGACTTTCTAAGATGGGTCTCTCTCATTGGATAGTGAAATCAATCCATTGAGCAACTGCTGTCTAACCACTACAGATTTAAGGGTGATCTATTAAGTCAAAGGGGGCACAATGACATTAAAACTACAAATTAGAAATCCTCAAAGGGAAAACAAGGGCATTCTTAGAACAAAGATCACACATTGTTTTTTCACATTTTGAATATACTTTATTATGTCCGTAAGCAAATGTAAATTTTTTTTAAAATCACCCGTTTTTAATTCCTACGTTGTTACATAAAATATCATTATATGTAGTTACTGAAATCTATTTTCCCTGTAAATCCTGGGATCTGGGGCTTATTACACTAAATAGAAGCAAACTCACATTCAGATAATGAGTGTGAGTCTGTTCCCTTTCAAGATAGATATATCCCAGGAACACCGAAAATGACACTGCATAGGGGCCAGAGAGATGACTCGAGTAGGTCACAGAGCTTATTGTGTAAGTATGAATCCCTGGCATTCACATGCAAAGCTGAGCATGACCACATGTGCCTGTAACCCCAGAACTAGCATGGTGGAAACAACAGGATCCCTGAGGCTTCTCGACCTCCAGCCCCACTCCAGATTCAGTGAGTAACTCTGCCTTAAAGGACTAAGGTAGGGAGTGATAAAGCAGGACACCCAATGTAGTCCTTCGACCTTCCCTCCTATAACAGCACCTGGACACACACGCACGCACGCACGCGCACACACACACACACACACACACACACACACACACACACACATTTAGCAATGCCACTAAATAATTGTTCAACTTAGTAAATAACTTCCAAGTCTTGATATTTCCCCTTAGAAACGTCCCCCTCCTTACTGCTTGCCCAGTAGCATGAGTCCTCTCTTCTTTTCTTGTCTGCCTTTCCACCTCCTGTTTTGGCTTCCCCCCCACCCCCTTCCCTTGTTTCCTGTTCTTTGGCCTTTTCTTCATAACATCACATCAGCCAGCTGCTGTGGCTACAGATGATGCTGGACCAACAGTGAACATCTGGCCTATTCTCTTCAAAGGATTTCTATGTTTTTATCACTTTCTCTGCTTCTAGATGTTAATTTTTAAAACGTCGATAAGCTAAACGGCTGTAATGAAAATAGTAAAGCCATGCTCCCCAGGGCCTGAGATTTGCAGTTACTGCATTTGCTGTTTCTTTTTGGTCTTGTCAACTGTACGTAACACAGATGGGATTCTACTTCACAGAGCAGACACCTGGAAGTCAATGGTCCCTCATCCTTTGTTTCCTCTTCTAAAAGCAAGCCTCAGCACCCATGTCATGTAGCACTGAAGTGCTGCAGAGGCAAAAATGTTGACGGCTGCTCTGTCTGTCCATTGGAAGAACTTAGCCGGCTTCTCAGCTGTTCCTCTCACCAGAGCTTTGTTGATCTCTGTGCATATCACATAGGCAGGCATTTTTATGAAGTAACTAAATATTTAGTTTCCTAGCAAGAAGTGGCCCCCCAAAGGGGCGCCAACACTTAAGACTAAGGAAAGGGAAAGAGAGGTCTAAAGATTTGATGACTCTTTGCTAAAATTAGTACTATTTTTCCCATTGGCAATGGAGAGCCATGGTGTCACAGGTTGATCACATGTTCTTACAGACTCTGCTCTACAGGTGCCACAATAGTCCAACTTGTGCATTTCCAGAAGTCCAAAGACACTCCACTGCTGCCTACCAGGAATCTACTACTTTCTTAGGTCTTTACTCCATGTCTCTATTAGTTATGAGCCTTCTCCTATGTAACAGACATCCAGGATCTGTTCACATGTCAAACCTGTCCTGTGTCTGCCTTGCCATGATTGTCACTTCTCCCTTACACCAGGGGAAGCTTTGCTGAGATTTGTGTAGAAGTTCATTCCACTTTTGTTGCTTGAGGAAAGGGCCACATTTTTTTAATGTGGCCAGGGAACCACAAAGTCTTTGCTTATGGTTAAAAAGAAAGTAAAAAGGAGTCATTCACTCATCTAATGAGCATGCAACCTTTGACTGTTCAGGGTTGGTTGGTTGGTTGGTTGGTTTATATTTTTTTGGTTTTGTTTCTCTAGCTCTTTATTAGTTTGAACACACACATATGTATACATATATTCTAAATCATACAAATTATCTAAATCTAAATCATATAAATTATCACTGGCTAGAGAACAAATTTTGAAAAACGGGTCTCAGATTTGAATCCTAGCACATGTGGCACATGACAGCGCATGTGGGAGGCATAAGAAAACTGGATTTTCATGCTTACTAGGTAGGTGCCCAACAGCAGAGTGTGGTGGAGGAGTGAGAACTGTGGAGTGACACAGCTTGGCTGGAAGCTACAGAGCTGCCTCCTACAAGTTGAACAGCCTTTGACAAACTATTTATTCTCACTAAGCCTCAGATTTTCATCCTGTGAAGTAACAATAATAGCAGTTCTTACCTCGTTAAAGTTGTCACAAGGGATAAATGCTACCATACATTTAAACAGCTTAGTGGAGGGTCTAATACACAAAGAAGCACTCAACAAACATTAGTTACTCCAGCTATGACTGAGACCGAGGCTGTACTAATAGTATTGATGTTGCCTAGAGAAACTACTCTCCAGTTCATATTTTGTCCATGAAAAGGAAAAATGGAATTCTAAAATTCTCTTAAGTCCAAAGAGCAGTTCTCTGTGGGTTGTTCTGGGTGGTCTAGAAGACAGTTCCTAGGAGAACATCAGCTTGAAGCTAAATGACATTTATTGGGTTTTTTAGATATAGATTATGCTGTGCAGATTAACTCCTGAAGTTTCATCTCACAAGTATCAAGGAAGGACAGTCTTCATTTAACCAGCAATGAGTCATTGCCATTCCACCCTTAAGAGGTTGTGCCACTTATGTTTCCAAAAAGGAAAATTATATTTAAGGACTAGAAAATGGTTGAGTTAGTGAACAAGCAAAAAGAAAGTGTAAGTGTCCTAAATCGTGTACATCTTAAAGTACACCATTTTATTGGAACACATGATTTAGAAAGGTAACACCTCAATCGAACCAACATCATTTATATAAGTGGTAAAAATTAATAAAATCTCAGGTCTCCTTTTGTGGATTTATATGGGATAGCAAAGTAGAGTTGTGCTTCATTTCAGAATGGGTGAGCAACCAACACCTGCAGACACACCACTCATTACCCGGCAGCGAAATAACTGACTATCCTACAACTTAATTATCAAACAATTCATTTCTGCTATCAAGCCAGTTCATACACACAGTAAGCTTACCGCATACAACGCCTTTCAGGCTTTTAAAACATGCAATTATTTGCATAATTCCTTTAATTACCTCATGAGTTACTAGGAAAGGCAATTCCATCATCCTCATTTTAACTTACGTAGTCGTAACTGTGTAAGACATTTCATTACTTAACATCTTTAGTTTCCCATCTGTAAAAATATAACATTTCTGCTAGGTACTATGAGGATTCTGTGACGTAAACGTGGAAACCTCCCAGGAAGATGCTAAGTGCTCAACAAATCACAGCAATTGTCAGTAAACGGAGACTCAAACAACTGAATTGACCAAAGTCTCCATTACAAGTTTTCTAAGCTGCTCCTGTATCCATCACATCAGTTTAGTTTTATATTCCCTGCAGAGTTAACAGGCCAGAGAGGGTAGGCAGCAAGTGAGGCTCTCTCAAAGCAAGCTGGCCATGGATCTAAATACTTCCAGCTCCACAATGTCTCTCACCCTACAGAAACACAGCCCTGATACCATCAACACCCCAGTAGCCCTGTCCTGCACGTTGCCTTCAGCAGCCTGGGAGGTCTGCTTCCATGCAACATAGAACCATTTCAATACAAGTTTGGATGTTTGACAAAGTGAGCAGAAACCCAGATGAAACAAGCATCATCCATGTATTGATGTCCACTAAAGTCATTTTCTGGAGTACACAACAGATGAGGAAAATAAATTTTAATAAAATGATAGTCCTACTTACTTAAAAGTAGTACAGAAATGGCCTTTATTAATGTCAAAAAGGAAATGCCAGAAATATAAGTTGCATAGTTTCTATCATCTAATCTAAGATGTTAAAACTCTTCAGTGGTTAGTTTTATAGTAGAAAATCAATTTTTGTCTAAGAAAAAATTGCACATCATGCCACTGAATCAGGATTTTTGACTCTGGCCCCCTTGCAACCCAAACATCATTAATTGATACAGATTACACAGTAATTTGGCATTAGTGCAGTTTTAAAAGAAGTCAGGGCTACTAGGTAAGACATTTTCTCAGTTGGTTCCAATTTGACTTTATGTTAAGGGCACTCATTGTTTCAGAACGCTGATGGGAGGTAGAGGAGGAAGAATTTATACCATCTTGGTGGTTATCAAGCTTGGAACTAGCAGACATCAGCCAGGGAAAGCTAATATAAAGTCTACAAAACGGGTTTCTTGCCTTCTCCCTTTATCTTAAAGTCCAGGACTTGTCCACCACTAGTATTTTCATAAGACAGAAGCAAAGGTTCAGATGCCCAGCACTCAAGGCTGTATACACAGAAAGGACGAAGCAAGAAGAACCCTGACGGTCAACCTCACAGCTCCGTGTGTGGCCCTTCCTTCACTGGACCCTGGTCCTCTGTGCTCTGCCTCTCAAGGGAAAGCGAAATGCTTGAGCCTCGTTGAACATTTCCTTAAATCTCTGCAGTGTTGTTTAGGAAGAAGGTGATTTCGATTACTGCCTGGAAATCATCTAGAAAGGATGGAACCTCATAGTCAGAATGCCGTAGCACCTCTAACTTCATTCTCAGGGGAACCAAACCAAACCAAAACAAAACACTGTCATTTCCTAGGCATTGAGGCTTAATGTTTGGTGCCATGGGGAAGGTGAAAAGGAGTCAGCTAAACTTTGGGGCCCAAATCTGCCCAAGGTGTGTTGAATTCCACAATTACAAAGCAATACAATGCCTGAAACATACATGAGAGAGAAAATAAAGAAATGTCCCTGAAGCTTCCATAGTTACTTCAGGGAGTGGAAAGATGCCAAGTTACACAAGCAGGCCAGCAGCACTGTTTTACTATAAGGTAGCCATAAAGGGCATGGCAAAGAGAAGAAGCCAAAAGGTGGCTGGGTGAGTGAACGGCAGTGCTTTGATCAGGGACAGCAGTCACGAGAGAAGCACCTTGCAAGAGACGATGTTGGCTTATGTGGGACTCACTGCTCTCAAAGAGCAGATCATGCAAGCATCAGCAGCCAGAAAGAGGATGTGCAATGAGAAGAGGCAAGAGGTCCCGAGACATTCCCTGAGATGTACCCCCATGACTCATCTCCACAGAGTGAATTACATTTGGATTGTTCTTGTTAAGACAGACCTATCACAATACACGAATTCCACACTGCGTAGAGTGACCCTGATTCAGGCTTGGCTTTTAAGGACATGGCTATTGTCCAGAAGTTGCAACTTAGATCATTCCTGCACAAAGCCTAATGATATTTAGGTGATGAATGGAATTGGAGGTGATAACCTCATTTAACTTAATTCCAAATGCTCCCCCCCCATCTTATACTTTTTTTTAATTTAAATTTTACTGCATTTCAGTACTCTAATTGTTGAGCATGTGGGAGGCAACATGTCATTTTAGAACTTGCAAAACAGGAAGATTTTATTTTACAGCAAGGAAAAAAAATCCAACCCCCAGGACCCCACCAGGATTATAAGGTATTTCCCTACTATACGTGCGAGAGTCTACATACATATATCTGTATAGACACAAGTGTCCTTATATGTGTCCATGTGTATACCTGGGAGCTGAAAATTATATTATCGATAAAATGTGAGCATATCAATTTTCTAATGTGATATTAATAATATATTGTATTTTATACTTATTTTTCAGGTATATTATTAAAATGGCTCAGAGTGTTTTATATCTTATATTCTGTGTAATATTTCATTATAAGAACTTCATCAGACAGTTGAGTAAATTGTATGTTTTGGTTAAGTTAGGTGGGAAGTGAGTTTCACTTTATTGTCCCTGGCTTCTGCTCTCAACACCCCTTACAGTTAGTTTTAGATGGAGTAGTGTCACTGCTGCTGTGAAAATACACAAGTGGTCGGGGTTATTGGAGCTCTGGAGAATCAGTAGTTTGCTCTTCCATTTTTCCTTTGTGATGATTTTGTAGATCATGTTCACTTCCCTCCCTCCTGTTCACATATTCGGGGGCATGTGTAAATGTAAGTACACAAGCACACACACACCTAGACTCTAACCTGGCAAGAGTTTCGCCAGATCCCTTAGTAGTTTGCCTTTCTACCATCCTTCATGTTCACTTTATCTGAGAACAAATGCAATGTGTCTTCCAGGTGAGCAATGAGCTGAGCATCTTAGGCAAGGTTGCCTTCCCCTCCATCACAGTGCAGGCAAAAATCAGGGCTGTGGCCAGAGCTGTGGGAGGGAGCAGAGCCAAGGCTCAGAAAGATGCATTTGGAGGCTGGACAGAGCGCCATTGTTTGGCTATCGTTCTGTTTTCACAGGTGCCATGGAGTCATTTCTAGTCTTCACCATGACCCATGCCACAGAAAGGCAAACAGACCTATAGTTTTGCTGGAGCCAGGTTTAAAGCGTCTTGTTAAAACACAAACATGACTTCTAAATCAGCCCAAAGCAGAGCCCAACATCCTGGCGTCTCTGTGCTCCCCCACATATCCCCTCTCTTCAGGTCTCCATTTCAAATATCATCAGCTGATAAATCAGTTGACAGAGACCTGCAACAGCTCTTTCTCTTATTGAAGATGACAAATTATAGCCATAAATTTTTCCAAGGGGACAAGGCAATGGTATGCCTTTCTGCATTTAGAAATTTATATTGAAATGAATAGATACAAGGGTTATGTAAAACCTAACTTCTGACTATTTGATTTATAGCCTAATTTGCTTCTATTAAATGGTAGTACATGTCCAAAGCTTTAAAAGAATTTTGAGACATTGACATTCTTTAAAATATTGCCATTTTAAAAGAAAAAGTTCTCTTGATTATTAGATGTAAAAAATTTTTTTAGAAGGAATAGTTTCTAACAAAAAGGAAAAAAAACAGGAATAAGCTTTTATCAGAGGTAGAAAAGAATGGGATATTGAACTCCAAAAGCCAGAACCAAGCAACATTAATATGATAATCATTTCCTTGGTGTGTTAAGGATTCATGCAATTCTGAGCATTCCCATGGCAGCATCACTCTCATGAGCACTGTGAGGCAAAGGCACACAGATGTGCTCACTCATTTACATAGCATGAAAATTTTATCAGAAAAATGAATTCAAAAAGTCAAATAAACACAGAAAATGCCCCTCTGTGAAGTAAATAAGCAAATAAACACTTCATCCTAGGGAATCTGTCTTTACAGCCTTGTCTCTATTTTCTCTGAAACACATCTAAATACTCCCATGCATCCCCTTCTATTTTACTTGGGGTTTTAAGGCCTCCCAGTCAGTCCTCTCTTTCTTTCTTCCTTTTCATGAATTTCAGTCAGCGTTTTGTTTTCTTTTGCTTTTGCTATCTGATCCATACTAAGCCCAGCTCAATCTTTCTACTCAAAAGCTTAGGTGTGCTAGCCATTCCCTAAGGGTATAATACCATCCCATGTCAAGTGATGGGGTCAAAGTGAAAATCTATTTATTTAGATTTAAGTATAAACATACTGAATATATGTTAACGATTATGTAGATGTGTAAATATATACACATGCATCCCAGAAATACAACCAGAATGTACAGATCTCCTTGATGTTCAAGAGAGGGGCTCCCTAGCACTTGCCACATGGAAATAAGCCATCTTTTGTTTGTGCCCTTCCGTGTTTCTTCATCTGCACTGAGCACTCTTCCTATTCTACTCTTGATGGAGGCTCAGCTGCCCTTGCCCTCTTCTTCAATAGCCTAAGTAATAAGACATGTTTCACCATCAGGGGTTGTAGTCTTCAGCAAGAAGCCAGTCTTACCAATGGGAGGTATTGAAATCAAGAAATTTGGAAACGTAGTAGGGGACCTGAAGACCTTCAGCACAGCCCGCGCTGTCTTTTCTTGTGCATTCTTCAGCCACACAGCATATAATGTGTCCTTTCTTGTGGCTCTTTAGCCATTACTTTGTCCGAACCACACAGGTTTCCCAATGTCTTAATGGTAGCCGCAACAGTCATAAGCATCATGATAAAGCCATTAACACTGTATAACATTTTATAGACAAAAACACTTTCATGTTTGTAAACAGTTTCGTTACTTCATTTTGGTAGGGAGTTTGCTCCTGCTAAGTATTGCTTATAACATTTGGTAGTTCCTCCCTCCCCTTTATGAAACATCCAAGTGGCTACTTTCCAGGTATTAGTAAACCTTTAGATCTGCCAGAAGTAGAAGCCTATTTGCTGATGTTATGTTATAGTCTTGTCAGTTCTGTGGTTCATAACCTCCTGCTTACATAGCTTTCTCTTTCATCAAAAGTGAGACAGTAACTGTAATTGCTCCATGGGCATCTGGAAGTAACATTTATAATGATGATAATAATAATGACCTCATAGGATGGATAATTTGGGGGATTAAAGAACATTTATGAGCTTATTGTGCCATAGCTAATGGTGAGGTGCCAAAGTTTCTCACCATCTCCCTTTCTAGTCGTATTTCCTGCTTGGATCAGAGGACTAATTATAGAAAATAGTGTCTTCAAAGACCTTCCCCTAGCCTACTGCTAGCATAAATATCGAACTGTTTCAGTGCTGTTTCCAGACATGATTTATGTATGTTGTTTTGCAATTGTATAGAAATGTATATGATGTAATCATTTAGTGTTTATTTTATTGTGTGTACCTTCTACTCAGAGGGTTGGCATTATTGTTCCTAACAGTGACGGATACAAGCAGATCATGCCTTATGACCTCTACCATCCCCTTCCTCGGTACGTAAATCAATCATCCTGATGTTAGAATTAGCAGATCAGTCTTCTGATGCTGCAGTGTGTATATGTGAAAATGTAGAGCCATAGATTCTGTGTTTTTCTATGAGTAAGATAGAAGATGGTAAACTTTGCAAATCCATTCTGAGCTCTCCTCTTGAATAATGCTGGCCTGTTCAGACTGTAAGCTTGTCATTCAGAAACCATTATCACAGAATGATATTTCATTGGAGTGGGCACAGTAACTCAGTCTAATTAGCTGCAATATGTCTGCCTCTGCTGTGTCTTCCCTTCACTCCCTCTTTAACTCCCTGTCTGGCTCCTCTTGGTAGAAGCCTGGTCATTATAAAGCCATTGCTAACCTAAACAAACACTGCCTGGAGTGCAATCACTACACGAGGAGTATAAAATTCCAGATACGTGGCTATTCTAACAGGGGCTTCATGTGCCCTTCTTTATTTTGGAGGAATTATAATTAAAGGATATTTCATGGCCTTATTGCTCAGAACATTTTACAGAGTAAAGTTTTTAAACACATAAAGGTCAATTGCTACATCGTTTTGTTAAAGTATAATTTTAAAGACTAGGAAAAAAGGGGTATTCAGATACTTCAGAAGGACATTTCTATCTTTATATTTGTGAGAAAGCTGGAGTTGCTGAGAAAAGCTAAGAAATAATTGTCATTCATATTGCTTGCCATATCGGAAATAGCTCTGCAGGTAACAGAAATTGGAATTAGTTTTAAATGGCTTTGCTATTTTCTTTACTAATTTGGCACCCAGGGAATCAGCTGCTGCTTAGAGTCCTGGGTTTCTATGAGACCAGGAACAGTTAACATAATTTACATCAGTTTGCTAAATCCTAAACTAAAACATGCAGGAAAAAATAACTATGTTTTGAACAGCAAAATTCAGCAAATGTAACTGATAGTCTCTGAGTTCCTTGTGTATTAGAATCTAATTAGATGCTAATTCCACTCTCCAGTGAGACCTCAGTCTCTTAGTCCTAGCTCAGCAAACACACCCACCACCTAGAGAAGTAACCATGCATGTTCACACAAATATGCATGTATAGATGCATATACAGGTATTTAAATGTTGTCCAGTGTCCAATGAAAATTTTCGAGTGACTGACAGGAGCCTGTCTGGTCACTGGTCTCAGAGCCATGTGCAAAGGGAGATTGATTGACACTAGATATCATTGGTGCAAAATGTGTCACTAAATGGCTAACTCACTGGTTCCTGACTCCCACTATGCTGTAACTGTACTGATAAAGACAATAAGTGACCTCAGAATGCTTCTTAGGTATCTTTTCCAGAAGTCTTCCCCTCCACAATGTATAGAAAGAATCCAAAGATAGATATAATTGAGCCAAGATTTTCCTTGATTTCCATTTGTCTGTAGAATCAATATTCCATCGGTGTGTGCCTTGTTTGTATGGAGGAAAGCCATGTATTTTAAAACAATGGCAAAGTTTGGTATTAATGTGAAGAGCACTGAGTTTATGTTTCTCCTCTCAGGAAATTCTAGATTCCTGTCATCTTCTATGATTATTTTTTCTTTTAACCCCTTGTGCAAGTAAACCTTTCATATGAGTCTTGACTTCTTATAGTATAAAACTTCCCTCGAGTGTCTAAAATCGAGTGCTGTCTCAAATGTTCACAGTCCAACTTGCTGGGTTTTTTTTTTTGCACCATGTCCTGTGTATTTATTTAATGTGTTTGTGCATTTCTGCAGAAAAGGACAAGACAGTTAGCAAACAGGCTGTGTTTGTTGCCCCTAAGACATCTGTTTTCCAGTAGTTCTGAAGATACAAAGTCAACTTCACTAGCAAATTTCTAGTAAATGGCCATTATTTCTATAAGTAGGTTCTCATTCAACAGAACCAAAGTTCACATAGTTCTCAAATAGCAACACCTTGACAGTTGAGGTAGAAAGCCCCACTATTTAAAACATTCAAATAGATTTCAGACCAGTATAGATAAGGTACCCAATTAATACATTCTATGTTGTTCTTTCTTGTCCTCTGCCTTTAAGACTTAGCATAAAGCTCCATGTAACAATGTATCATGATGAACTTAATCTTGACTGACAACGAACTCATATCTTTTTAATTTTGAAAAATTCTTAAACTAGTGTGGATTTAAGGTAATTAAAATCCATGTATGCATAATTATATGGCATGCCAATTTATTTAATGGTCTTTTAAGACAAGATTCTTGGATTTATCTTTCTTTATTCATAATATTCATCCTGGTCCCTGTTTTAATATCTCTTGACAAAGAATGCCATTTCTCTTGCTAGATTTAACATACCTAAATACACTGTGCTTTAAAACCCCCCACAGCCCCATTGTGACATGAGGTATCACATGATACTGTTCACATAAGCTCAAGCCATGCTATGAATCTGCAAACTCGTGTTATCCTCATGTCTCTCTGTGATCAGTGACAGGAAAAAGAGCACAGACACTCATTAGGGAAGCCTCACGGTCAAGGCAAGTGTTGAGACAAAAATTAATCACTCTCCCTTTCATAGGAGACACAATTTCAAGGTCTTAAAGTGCCAGTTAGAAAATGCTTTCCCGTATAGAATTCCAACCATCTAGGTGATTAAATAGCCATCAAAATATTGCCTTTTCACTGTCAGATTAAATGTAGCATGAGTATATCGTTATGTATCGGGCCCATCTTCACTCTGACAGAGGCCTGTTCTCCACCTCTGGCAGGAAGTCATGCAGAGATTTACCTGAAGAATAGAGCTGTCTGATCCTTTTGCAAGGAGAGCTCTGCAAAGGCTCATCATTCCCTTGACATAACTTTTATTCAATCTCTTAAGGGTCAGAGAGCCTCAGCTTCCCCCAGAGTAACATTTTGTGTGTGTTCTGGGAGGAAATTCTGAATCTGGCAGCATCGCTGGCTGTTGAAAGTGGAGACAAAGGCGCGCACCTAAACCTGAGCAGTGCAGACAGAATGTAGCGTAAACGCCTCTAACATGGGAGCATGTTATTATACCAGCTCCTTCAGGTTTTTTTTTTTTTTCGGAGCTGAGGACCGAACCCAGGGCCTTGCGCTTGCTAGGCAAGCGCTCTACCACTGAGCTAAATCCTCAACCCCTACCAACTCCTTCAGAAGAGAAATCAAGTCCACGACATACGTGCAACTTACTTACAGAGTAATTACAGTTTCCACAGGCTGCCGACTACCTGTGTGATACTTTAACATGTAGCAAATAAACTGTGTCAACTCAGGGCTGTTTGGGTTCTCTTTCATTAAAATTAGATCTCTTATGATTCTTTAAAATCTCTTAAGCTGGCCTAGCAATTCTAACTATCGAGGTCCATGTAAGAAACGAGCAGAGCTCACACAGCCCACCCCATGATGCTGTGAACAGGAGTTCCATGTGTCTAAATCTAGTCCCAATTGCCACAAAACTGAAAGAGAGGAAGGAAGGAAGGAAGGAAGGAAGGAAGGAAGGAAGGAAGGAAGGAAGATAGATAGATAGATAGATAGATAGATAGATGATTGATAGATAGATGATAGACAGATAGATGATAGATAGATGATAGATAGATAGATGATTGATAGATGATAGACAGATAGATGATAGACAGATGGATGATAGATAGATAGATAGATAGATAGATAGATAGATAGATAGATAGATAGATAGATAGATAGCGTCATTGGCAATCTTGTTTTTTCCTGCCTTAGCAGTATAACTCTGTGCAGTTGCCATGAGCTTTTCAACAGAAACCAAGCTTATTTACAAGTCAAGGCGTTCCACACTGGGGGACATCTGTGGGTCTGTCACCAGCTAAGCAATTACACAGTTATTGACACGCCTACCCCTCAACTTACAGATGCACAGTCTGAGTAGCTTGTGCCGAGTGTGTGGAATCCCGGAGCTGACAGTTTCAGAAAAGAGGGAGAAGAAGCTTTTTGTATAGGGAGATTGTGTATGAGTTTTTACTATTTAAAAAAAAAATCCAGAAGTGATATTAGTTCCTTATTTTCTGTTTTAGTCTTCACAGAAATACTTGCTGAGATTTAGTTCAAAACAATTATACTTTAACACATACATAAGTACATTCACATGTATGTATGTGCGTTATATATACATAGTATACATGTACACAGAAACCACAGAAAGAGGACTGCAGATTGAACTCCCATTGTTGATAGGTTATAGATAGTCCAGACATCCTGTGGGTTGCTCCCCAAACTGTGCAGAGATTCGAGGTTTATGAAACATTCTTGCCAAGGTCAAAGCTTTCCCTCTTAATGAAATTTCAGCCAATAGAGAGTTTTGATTCTCTAGAGAACCAGTGATCGACCCAGGGCATGGGGTTGGTGTGACAGGTCACTAAGGAGGTTTGGCAATTTGCATGTCCGCCCTGATGACTCCGCTTGCTTTCTGTAGGTGGGAGGCCACCCCGTGGACCGCATGCTCCTCCTCCTGTGGGGGGGGCATCCAGAGCCGGGCAGTTTCCTGTGTGGAGGAGGACATCCAGGGGCATGTCACTTCAGTGGAAGAGTGGAAATGCATGTACACCCCAAAGATGCCAGTCGTGCAGCCCTGCAACATTTTTGACTGCCCTAAATGGCTGGCACAGGAGTGGTCTCCGGTAACTGCGCCCTCTTTCTTTGTTTCTTAGGAGAGTAAGTGCACTCTTACCTCTCGGCCTTGTGAGCCACCAATCACCCTGTACAGTACCAGCCTTCTGTACCTGAGGTGTCTCAAAACCTGTCCTCTTAGTTCCTGGAGGAGGAATGACCCAATTCCACATGACCAAATATTTGTTACTCTTCCTTTAAGTTACTTTAGCCTGGCTTCTGCTCTTCCCTTTTGGGAAACAAATCCCTTCTAAGAGTTAGGGATGTCGAATGACCCTTAATCTGTGAGAGCTGCCTCTACAAGATAGCTCAGTTGACTGCATTTTTTACTATACTTTGTCTTATGTAAAATGGGTGGGAATAGTAAAAACAAAAGAGTGCAACCATGTACACATACCCTGAAAATAAAAAGTATGAAGTGAAAACAGCACAATAGTTAAAAGTGGATAGGAAGTACAATTATTGAAACCAAAATTGCTACCTTCATTAGTTTTCATCATTGCTACAATTGAGCTGAAAAGATTATTCTTAGCTGGGCATGTGCTTCAAGCCTGTAACTCCAGTGCTGTAAGAGAGTTACTCAAGAAGATTACAAGCTCAAGGTCTGCTTGGGCTGTGTAGGTAAACTCTTATGTCAAAATCAAAAGCAAACTTTTAAAAAGTGATAAGACGATATGACTCAGTAGTAGGGTACAGGCCTAGTGTATCTAAGGCCCCAGGTTCAGGTTCAGTCCCCAGTGTTGTTCACACACACACACACACACACACACACACACACACACACACACAGAGAGAGAGAGAGAGAGAGAGAGAGAGAGAGAGAGAGAGAGAGAGAGAGAGAGATGGCTATTCTGGTTTGCTGCTTACATAGTAAAAAAAAATGGAGAAAGAGTTAAAAAGATGTGGAAGCAAAGCATTGTGTCCTTATCCACAGAATCAGTAACAAACATGACCACACCCTGCCCAGTGACTGAGGATAGATTCAGAAGCCTGGCATTGCCTACATCAGACCTGCCGCAGGCTGGCAGAATTCCCCCAGATTCTCTCTCCCTCTGCCCATTGACTGGGCTCCTATGACGCACCCCCCCATTTCAATATAATTAGTTGCATTTTCAATCCTGTATTATAAAGCAGACTGTGGTGGTTTTTTAACATCTCTAAATATCCTTGTAGGAGTAATTGTTTCTCATAGTTTGGACAGATACGCACAAAGTAACTGAATAAAGTTGTACAGGTAATTGAACTTGAGCATACTATAACTTTATGTCTCCTTTGTGGTAGTGTACTTTACACACAGTCCAACTAACTAATCACTAGTTAGTCATATCCTAAAAGATCTAAAGGGATGAGTTAATTTTCAACTGACTCTACCTCTGAAACCCAAAAAGAACAAAGATCTAATAACTGGTAAGAAGTGGTTTAAATCCACCAGAAAAACTCAAATAGAGATATAGATGATAGAGATAGATAGAGATGAATATATATATATATATTTTTATATTCATATATATGAAATATATGTATGAAATTTTACTTTTTAAGAAATATAAAAGTCTTAGGTGCAAAGTTAAATATATAAATCGGGCTTTGCCTATGAGTCTTTCTCTCTCTCTCTCTTTCTCTCTCTCTCTCTTTCTCTCTCTCTCACCATCTCTTCCCAGTGCACAGTGACCTGTGGCCAGGGCCTCAGATACCGTGTGGTGCTCTGCATTGACCACCGTGGAATGCACACAGGAGGCTGCAGTGCGAAAACAAAGCCCCACATAAAAGAAGAATGCATCATTCCCACACCCTGCTACAAGCCCAGAGGTAACGGGACAGGGGACCTTCACCCCTCCTCAGTGACAATGGATAGTCAGGAAACTCCAGTTTTCTTGGATTATTTTAAAATATCTCAAAAGTTCTAAGAGACTTTATAACTTAGACTATATTAAGAAGACTTGATTATTCCTTTTCATATTTTCAAATGGTTTTTGTTTTATTTTACAATATTTTTATTTTTATGTAAAATAATGTTTTTCATTATTTCATTCATATATATTATTCATATGTACTCATATATACACTCAAGTGTGTATATAATATATATACATATATGTACATATATGTGTGTAATTTGCTATCCACATTTCTTGCTTTTAAAGACAAGGAATCCAAATGTTTCTACTTTACTGAGCCTGACATATGGTGGGAAGTCACAGGCCTCAAACAGAGGAAGCAAAAACCCACTTTCTGTATTGAAAATGTAATGAGACTGCATTGCAGAAGTATAATAAAAATAGAACTGTGACATTTATTTGAATTTAATAGATGTCAAAAATGATTCCATTTTTAAAATCTTTAGAAAAAAATCCCCTTAAGCAAGAGGCATTATACTTATACTGGGCCATTCAGATAAGTGTGAATATTGATCTGATTTCTGTGTTAGTGTGTTAGTGTGCCAATGAAACAGGAAAACTCAGAAACACAAACCATTTGGATATTCAGAATTCTCTATGATGTGTTCTTATATCCTTGAATGCCAAGCGCAGTCGTCATTTCTTTCTTCGTATCACTTCTTTGAGACATTACATTTCTAGGAAAATCAGCCATGTGGTAGCTCTACGATTTACTCATCATTGGAATGAGTAGCATCGTGAGCTCTTAATAATCTAATCTAAAAGGAAAACAAAAGGAAATATCAGAAATCCTAATTATTCTTAATAATATCTAAGTCTAAGTTTACTCATCTGTAAGATGTGGAAAATACTAGAATGTATGTGAAGCCCATGAAAGGGTTACAAGAGCTATTGTATAATAGGGTTCTTAACCTGCTCCCTACCACATGTTAGGTTTTCTCCAGATTTAAGTGGACTTTCATTAATGTTTTCAAATATCAGATGAGATGGCCACAGGCACTCATGGATGCAAGACAGTAGCGGAGTATTACAAGTCTACTGTTGGTGCCAAGCTGGCCACTGGCTGTCCTGTCACTAGGGTGAATGGTGGAGTTATAGAATGCTGCATGTGCAGGTGTCCCACACCTGTGAGCCAATCATGCATGCATTTCTTAATATACTTCTAGGTGATGGCTACAAATAGAAGACAGGTAATGAAAACCCAACTACAAATAGCCTATGACCTATTAGCTCTATCTTTACCAAACAGCTTTAGAGGGAAGAAAATTCAGTCTACAGTTAACAATCAAGAACGAAGTCTGGATTTTTCACAACTAAGTGGTGATCCTGACTCTCTAAGCATTGTTAAAATACCACATTAGTCCATGGTGCATGCGTATGTGGACATATTTCTTTCATCTTTGCAATTATACGTTATAAAATGGTGACGGAGCTTCACTGGTTCATACTATAAAGGCAAACATGCCCAGAAATGACCTTAATAAATATGTCAAAGATGAGAATCTTGGCAGTTAGTTCTATAGGAACAGTTAGAACCTCCCTAGTTCTTTGGCTCCTCCACATTTTCCCCAGGAAGCACTTAAGAAGCTTGTTTGAGTCGTTTGCCCAAAGCTAGATGAATAGGTACAACACATCAAATCACAGTTTATGGGCCTTCAGTTGTATAAACTTCCATTGCTACTGAACCTTAGGAGTAATATTGAATAAGTCAGAACTTTAAAACGATGGTTTACAAATTTCAACATGGTAGTTTGTTTGATTTTGATATAATGCAACATTTAGCTACAAAGCAAAACAATTATAACACACCACACTATCATCTATTGTGTTTTATGTTTAAAAGGTGTCAAAGGAGCTTTGTTGATTCTCTGTATAGTTGTCAGTGCTTCAAACAGGGACATGCATAGAAAAGGGGACTTTGCAGTTCAATATAGAGGAGAGAAGCGTGTGCATAGACACTAGTGTTAGGAAATCTTTAAATCCACTGGCAAGTCTTCTTGATACAACCATCCTCAGAAATAACTACTTGCCCCAACAGTAATCATTGGCAGTTATCAGCACGACTTTTACATATGTAGCAAAACTACAAAGTACTGAGAATGAAGAACTGCCCTGAACTCTCAGCTACTTTCTAATCTCTTCTCTTCCCACTGTACTTTTTCTCAGAGAAACTTCCAATAGAGGCCAAACTGCCATGGTTCAAGCAAGCCCAGGAGCTAGAAGAAGAAGCTGCCGTGTCTGAAGAGCCTTCGTAAGTTCAGTATGGGGAATCCCCTGAACGGAATTAGTGGGGTTTCACTGTTGTGGCTTTTTAGATTCTAATCTATATCCCAAAGGGACGTGAGCCCTCTGGGATTCTCAATGAGAGATGGATCTGTTGCGAAATGTTGGTCAAAATGTTGATTGCATCCAAATGAGATTTACAAGTTTCTCACATTCTCGTAGGAAGAGAAGTGTGTTTCAGTTTTGCCTGACAGGGAGATACAAATGAGGTGCTTCTTCTCTAAATTCTTTACCTTTGGCAAGGAGCCAGAGGTGAAAAATCCCAGACTGATAATATAACAAGAGGTTAGATGGGCTGGAGATGTGGTTCAGTGGTAGAGCACTTGCTTGCCTGGTATATGCAAGGCTCTGGGTTTAATCCCCAGTACAATTATGTATGTATGTATGTATGTATGTATGTATGTATGTATGTATGCATGGATGCATGGATGCATGGATGCATGGATGCATGGATGGATACGTGGATGATATGTGAATGAATGGAAGGAAGGAAAGACAGACAGATTGATTTGATATGAAAGTGTGGGCAGTATTCCACTCTCCTTATCCTTGAGCTTTATAGTACAGCTATTCACAAAATGTTAGGAGGAAATAAAATATATGTAAAGGTAAAAGGCATGTAGTAGCTTTACCTTGTCACTGGAAAGATTGTGGTTCTTCCACAGTTACTTAGGGTCCCATATGGGTTCTGTTTGTACACCATGAAATCTTAACCAATAGGTACAGATTGACCAGACTTCAGAAAAGTAACACAGAAGAGAAAGAGAAAACAGATTGAATGGTGGATCTGTATACACTGATTCCACCAGAGAACACTGACAGGCACATTTTCTGTACTGTTTCTGCACAAGGAAGAATACTTTACTGATCCATTCCGTACATGGCAAAGTCATTCCACAGCTCAAAGCCTTTCTCAGTTACTTTAATGTAGACACTAGGACATATATGGATGTATAAGACATGTGACCCAGTCTTCAGAATTTTCGGGAGAGCACACAGCACATCATAGACTTTTCAAATTCAAGTCAAAGTGTAAATTTTACTAGTGATATAAATGAAGATATTCAAACACAGTTTTCTCCAAATTATCCTGCTTGAATCTAAAGCTGATAAGATTTTTTAAGATGTAAAATTGTGCTCCTGAGTTTCAAGAAATCTCAGGAATTCAATGGTCACTTGCAAATTAATTGTACCACAGTGCTTGATTTTCCAGAAGTCAAAAAATAAAAACTAAAAAAAAAGTACATAATTGGATACCATGTTTTTTACTTAAGAGAACAATTAAGTTAAACATAAAGTACTTGTTTACCTTAAAGTTATTACAGTAAAAAAAAAATAATAAAGTAACGGAAGGTGGGAGAACTGTGGGAGAGAGACGGTGGCTGATGGTCATAACGCTAACCAAATAGATGAAGACATTCCTGTCCTCCTCCTGCCAGGCTGTAATTCCCCAGGCAGGACCTAGTTTGGCAGACCTCATTGCTGAGGAGGATGTCAGGCTCATTAACTCTGCTTCTACTAAGGCTCTATCTGAGACATAGGAAAGTGCCACGTCACCAGCCCTGGTTAATCCTCATGTGTACTCTATGGTTAAACATGTTTCCAACCAACCGTGTATTTTTTATATAAATAATCTGCTCTCCTTACACACTAGGTTCTGCCATCTGGTGTAAGGCATATCTGTCTGGAACATTGCATTGTGACTAATGTCAAATAATGGAACAAAGTTGAAACTAAATAAAAGCATATTGCATCCATAATTATACTTCTTTCTGATTAGTCGATACTGCTCCAGTGAAACCTGAAAGTGGAATTATGCTTATGCAGAAGCATTTCATAGACCATGATTGTGCATACTTTATGATATGTATTTTCCATGAATGTTCCAATTAAGGTGCATTATGCTTAATTTTAATAAAACCCCTAAAGCAGCTAAACACACTTTTGGCCATTGAAATTATAGCCATATAAAATTAAGCCATTAAATTTCACCCTTCATGTAATGGAATTGCCATCTTGGTGTGATTAATCTGAATTGAAGTAGATTATAATTGGAGTGCCAATTTAATGCAAAGGAAATGTATACAGTTATGTTCAGGACAACAATTACATTAATACGAAAATGAAATAAATGACAGCTGTAGAATTAGGTAATGAAAGCTGTATGTTTTTCATATTTTAATACATTTTACATGTTTAATGTGCTGAGCCCTCAGAAAGGTCTTAAGTGTCACATTTTTAATTGATTTTGAATTTTAAAAACATAATTCTGCATGGTCTTAATTTTTTCTTTAAAAAAGAAAACACATAGACAAGCTTCCAAATATGCGTAACAACCATAATTACTCTCCGAAGCGCAATGAAAAGAAATGATGTACTGTCAGCAAACCATTTCTTCCCCCCACCGAAGAGAGTCACATTGGTTAAATTAAACGGTAATGTGTAGAAGCTGCGGCTGTCAGTTCTGAACGGCTGCTCTGGGGCTGGAGGGAACAGAGAGCCAGAGCTGTTATCTTCTGCACCAGCTCCAGAAGGCTCGGGAGAAGGAAAGCAGCAAATGTCACCAGCTTTCCCATATGGAAAGAGAAAATATTATCAACAGCCTGTCTCGTTAAATAAATACAGGGATATCACTGTACTTAATCCTTTAGCATATGAAATGTCCTTACTTAGTGTTAGATACTCTTAATAACCCCAAAATGTAAGGGAAAGTTGCTTAACACCAGCCAGAAGTATGTTGGAAGTGAGTATCTCTATGTTTAGAGAAAATCTATGATAAAAGACCAATAACTGAATCGCCAAGAAAGAAGTAAAATATTGAACACAAGAATGTTCTCACATCATGGATCTTCTAACCTAAACATTGCATGGACTATGTGAACGCAATTCTATCTCCCAGAGGGCTAGAGTTTGCAGCTCACTGATAGAGACCTGGCCTACTATGTACCACTTCCACCTTCAGAAGCAAAACATAAACATTTTTAAGATATCAGGGATTTTTCCTAAACAATGGAAGATCTATCTTAGGCAGAGGGACTGTGGCAAACGCATATCTTTATATCCAGAAATGGAACTGTGAACCCACTTACGGGAATCCATGCCTCTATGGTAGACTATTTTCCCCCAGACACATTTTTAACCAATTATCCTGGCTACAAAGAGCCAAATCTTTTTTTTTATGTGTATGAGTATTTTACCTATATGTATATCTGTGTATTGTGTGCCCCTTATCCTTAGAGGTGAGAAAGGGAGCCAGACTCCCTGGACCTGGAGTTAACCAGAGTTATGAACCACCACTTGGGTGTTATAAGCCAAGCCTGGGTCTTCTGGTAGAGCGGAAAGTGATCTTGCCTGTTATGCTTTCTCCCTAGTCCAGTTTTAGAAAATTATTTCAAGTATGCGGGGTGGTGTGAGAGCAGGTATCCTCAGAGACCATCAGATAGAAGCCATGCCAGGAAAGACACTTGATAAAAAGTCTTCTGGTATGGATTCTGGGAGCCACGCTTGGATCCTCTGGAAGAACAGGAAGCCCTCTACACCCTGAGCATCTGCCCAGTCCCAGTAAGAATCTTTTAACCAGGTATCTCTCTCTATCCCATTGAAATGCAATGCAAATACAGTCCAAGCATCAAACCAAAACGTAAGCCTAGTGGGGGTTTTCATGAATGAAACCCATCCTAGACAGTCATGAAGATAAAAACAGTAAAACAAACCTGTCTCCGAGGTTGTGAGCTGAAGAATGAGAAGAAATATTTGCTCTAAAGGATGCAGCTGAATCACCCCCTCCAAATCTCAGAGAGCACAGAGGACAAGGGGATAGAAAGATTATAGGAGCTGGAGGGTGCTGAGGTATGTAGACAGGACACAGCCATTGCACCCATGAACTCGCCATAGGTGTGACTGGCTTCAGGAGACTGAAACATGGCTGGGCCAATCAACATTCCATCATGATAGGGGAGAGAGCTATGCAGCCCCACTACTCCTTGAAAGACTAGTGGCTGTTAACAGTGGCTGTTAACATTTTCTTTAGTGATGTAACCATTGATCAGTGGCCCTTGCTTGGATACATAACCTCCCATCCACACTATTAAAAAAAAAGAAAACAAACCTCTAATTAAACTCTGTAGATCTCCTTAACCTCCTTCAAGCAGTAAAGCACCGCTGAATGTCCTAGAGGGGAATTGTCAAAGGAGATATATTTACAACAAACAAAAGCATGACACAGGTGCACAGGGCACTCTGACTTTGTCATTTAGACTTTGAAGTGTCTAAAGGAAGGCATTTCACATAGAGAAAAAGCAAGGACTAATAGCTCAGTTCTTCCCATGTACGTTTCAGTTCCTGGTAGTTTTTCCATGGTAGTTCAAAGCAAGCAATGGTGAACAATGTCCTTTCAATGTAGCCCACATATTAATATAAGTATTAATAATAATATGAATCAAGCATCCCCTCATTAAATAGCTGGCATTCACCAGGTGGAAAGCCAGATACAGTAAAATCAGGTAGCACTTCTTCCTCATCTTGGAGTGTAAAATTCTTGAGTTTTATCTTTGTAGATTTTCAGTCAATTCTTTTGGTTAGCAAGCCATTTGGAAGCTTCACTGTAATAACCAGGCCTTACATGTATTATCAGAAGTAAACCTGACATGAGCCAGAAGGGAAAAAAAGAAAGTCAAGCAGTCAGAAAGCAGCAATGATATCTGGATGCCAGATGGCATCAGGTTAGCCATGGGGCCGATTGCATAAGAAACAAAGGGAAATTCTTGTCATACAGCTGTGTGAATAGAACCCACAGGATTTAGGTATAAACAGAAGGACCAGTGAGAGTCCCCATGATGATTCTACAGTCCTTATGTGCCTTGTTTATCTTGTGGGAAACAGCATTTCAGTATGTATGGGACTATAATTCTATATAGTTAGTTAATATTTATACTCTATGAAGTTGTTAGATAATGGAAATTTCTTAGCACTTAAGAAGGTATACTTTTTTAAAAAAAATGGCTAGAAATCTCAGCTATGTGGCATGAATTCATATATTTCCCCAAAGTATATATAGAGAATCAAACATCAGTGAAGGGCTTGACAGCAATATTGTTTATATTCTCAACGCAAAGTACTTGAGTTATGTTCTCTTTATAAAGCTCAGGCCATGGAAAGTAACAAGGAGGCTCTGCTCTTGTCTTTTTGGTTATGAGCCTTAATCTTTAATGACTAAGCCATCTCTCATGCCACCGACTATCTTCTCTATGAATAGAAATAGACATACGTTAAAAATCAAGACTCATGTTATATAATATCAAGAAATTAAGTAGTACATTATAGGGGGATGCTGGAGCAACAGCA
The DNA here is from genome assembly GCF_021556685.1 of Rattus norvegicus. NCBI lineage: Eukaryota > Metazoa > Chordata > Mammalia > Rodentia > Muridae > Rattus > Rattus norvegicus. The sequence goes on from NC_141538.1 coordinate 106,415,899, forward strand.
GATCGAGCATTAGAAGCATGGGGTGAGAAAGCATGAATCCAGCATTCAGTTCCAGGAACTGGTGTGCAGTCAGCAAATGTTTTACCCTGAGCAGACATCGTTAAGTTCCCATATCTTGTCCTCTCTTCAGCTCCTCCCTTTCTGGCCTCATCCTCATCTACCAAAATTATCCCTACCCTGCATATTTCCTGGAGTAGCAGACCTTCGATGCACATTGTCTAATAATGCGTTTCACGATCACTTTGGAAGAGCATACGGCACCTGCTCACTGCTCATGCCTCCAATAGCAGGACCCAAAACTGACCCATGAGCCACCAGCTCAGCATAGTGACTTTCTGGTAAATGCGGATATTTCAAAAGTCACCTAACAGTGCTTTACTCTCAAGAAGACTCGGGGTTGGAGTTGGAGAGATGGCTCAGTGGTTAAGAGCCCTGGCTGCTCTTCCAGAGGCCCTAAGCTTAATCCCAAGCTCCTGCATGGCAGCTCACAATTGTCTGTAACTCCAGTCCCAGGGAATCAGAGGCCCTCTTTTGGCTTCAACGGGCACCAGGGACACACGTGTAGTGCACAGATGTACATGCAGACAAAACACCCATACATGTAAGAAATAGCAATAAGTGTTTTAAAAGAAAGAACCATCTGACTACTGTCGTCACAGAAGCAATAAAATTATGACTCAAATTTGAATATTGGCTGAGTATCCACAGATTAAATAAATGGGTTCTACATGATTTAAGAATTTCCATTGGGGCTCAGCAATTAAGAGCACTTGTTCCTCTTCCAGAGGACTTAGATTTGATTCCCCAGACCCAGAGGATCTGATCCTCTTTTCTGACCTTCGTGACCACCAGACACACATGTGGTACACATACATGCATGCAAATGAAACCCTCATACATAAATAAATCAAAAATCATAAACAAAAAAAGCAATGTTACTTGATGTTTTTGGTATGTGTGCAGTATGATTGATATTAGAACTCCAGTTCTGTACTCTCTATGTTAGAATTATATCTACCTTTGATCTAAAATACCAGAATAATTAAGCTCATATGTCTTAGTACACAAATAATAGAAATGGATAGATTAAATTAATATATACACTGTGAGGGTTGGAAGGAAATGTTCTTATGAACCAGTAGTTGGAAGTTTCAGATAGATTTTATTTGAACCTGGCATTAATGTCAAAATTATTGTTTTGGAAAGGAAGATATGATCACACATTTCTGTCACCCTTTGTTTCTCGATGAGGAAAACCTGTGTGACTAAAAAATTCATGGTTTCGTAAACTCTTCTTTCTCAAGCACATCCAGCTGCCACGTATGAGTTGCTAAGGAGTGGAGCTATGTACTCAGATGCCCTTAGCATGGATGCAGCCGTTTGGACCAAGGATTAAAAACCATCTAACCATCTCTCCACACAGAGCAACAGGGCACAGTACTGAAGTGTAGGACGCATCTGGGGTCTCAGCAATGACTGAGCAAAGCACTGAATCCTACAAACCTCCGTTTCCTCATTTGTAAACTGAACATTGTGTTCTCTACACCATACAGGTTATGAGGATTAACATATTACCTGTAGCCATAACTAAACCTGTCCTCAAACCATTTGTCTCCCCAGAGAAACTTCAAGAAAGTTAAAAAATATATTATAATCACCCATTATAAATATATCTTGCTCTGAAGACATTTAGGAACCACAGGGTTTAACCTGAACCTCAGCTTACGGTTCTCACGGTACACCATCTTCCTGCCCCTCCTCTGTACTTTGGAAGTCCTTTAAAGACTCACGGGCCCCACACTTTTACTACCGTCTGTTCTAACATATAGACGGTAGTTACTTCTGTTTAACTAAAGAAATGTATGGAAAATTGTAGAACACAGCAAAAAGGATATGAAAACTGCTCTTGTGGAAGAGCAGCCTCCGTCTACCCTGAGTTAATACACATAATCCCCGCGGATTGCTCCCAGCATGCACAGAGACAGCGAAATCAATAACGAAGCCAAAAGCACAGACAGAGCCATTTTATGTGGTCAGTGAGGGCCTTCATTGCAATCCAAGAAGTCCTGTATCCATCGGCCACTCCACCGTCACCACTATTGCTGCCTTCAGAAAGCTAACTCTGAGCTCTTGCTCAGCTGAGCCCTAGAGAGTGACAAAGATAAATTAATAGGGTCCTTGTGTGCCAAAATAAAGTATGGACCCTGTCACCACCAATATATGTTAAGTCCATTAAGGTCATTTTTTAATGAACTGAACTTTTCATTGGAAAGCTTTGCCAAACTTGTTGAATGAGAGGAAAGAAAGCTTTACAGAAACTCAAGATAAACGCATCCCCCTCCATTGGAAGAAGTGGTTCACTCAGAGTATTCTAAGTTTACAGGGCTTTAGATTTTTATCAGAGGTTGGTGTGGATTTAAATTTTCATTGTGGTGTTAAGCTGAGAGCCACAGATGCACTGATAGCTGTCAGCCACATGGCATCTCTAGTCCCTTTGGGATATAGATAGGCATATGACCCCACAGAGAAAGCAAGCCTTCAAATCAGGCTTCATTCCTGCACGCCAGAAAAGCACAGGAAGGTGGCCTAAGCAGCGCCACGTCTTTCTCTGTCATCTGTGAGGAGAGTAACTTGGCCTTGTTCCTATCTGCTATGTGCAGTTAATGGCGTATCACTTTCTCACACAAAGACTTTGTATGTGCTGAGGTTTTTTTAAAAGTAAATTTAAACTAACAATAAAGGCTCTCCATGAGTCCCTGTAAACTTGGATGAGTTCCAGAATGCTCCAAGGCCTTCTCTATTGAGTACGTAGATGGAAGATAAGGCAATGTTTGACCAAAAAGTCATGTATAAATTATGATGTCAGCATTTGTCTTAAAATCCTTTCTTCTATAAAGCAGTTTTTCCAATGAGGTTTTAGAGAAGTATAGTTGGCAGAGAGTTTAAATTTGGCTCAAGCTCCTTGGTTACCCAAAAATCCACCAATATAAACCAAACCCTGTAGTTATGAAAGATAGGTAATGACCATCAGAAAATGAAACACTGTGCTGTGCATGACCACTCTCACACTATACTCCAGCACTTGGGAGGCTGAGACAGGAAGGTTGCCACAAGTTGAAGCCAGTCTTGACTGTGACAACATAGTGTACTCTAAGTCACCCTGTGTACTTAAGGAAGGGAGGGAGGAAAAGAGGAAGGGAAGAAAGGGGCAAGAAAGAAGAAGAGAAAAGAAGAAAAAAGGGGAGGGGGATAGCTTGGTCAATCAAGTGCTTGTCATAAAAGCATCATTTGTTCTCCAGACTAAAAAGCTCGGCATGTTAGCACACGTTTGCAATCCACACATTAGAGAGTCAGATTCCTGGAGCTCACTGGGCAGACAGTCTAACCTCAATGGTAAATCCAACATTGTGACCCTGGTGATCTCTTTGCCTCAATCTAGACATTGGTATGAAGATAAACAGTGCAAAAATATGATTTTTAAGAATATCATGAAACACGATGTGAATATATCAAACAAAATTCTTTATTCATGAATTATTCAGGAAGTTCATCAATCCAAATAGAGAGTTGGACCTAAAAAGATTCCTTTCCAGAAGACAAAACCATTAACACTGACAGGAAAAATTTGCATAATTATGGACAAGAAACATCTGTGTCATCACCAACCCTTTTTAAGGAAATGTCTACCTCTATGGAGTTACAAAATAACTATCTAAAGACATCCCAAGAGTTAGACCACCCCTACACAAGGTGCTGGATGATGCCAGTGCTCCATTGAAAAGATACTGTAATCTCTTTTACCCACTTTACAACATATCCAACAATCCCCATCTCTCAGGGTTTTGGTGAACTATGTACATGAAATACACATGACAATAACTATTGTATAATATTTAATGCTTGATGATGACAGGGAAAATGAGAGTGGGGGGAGTTAAAGAAGGTAAACTAGTTTTTCAGGGCATAATGGATAGGAGTGGCCTGTCAGTTGAAATTAAGGATTTAAGAAAATTGAGAAGTCAGGTTTAACTCATGAATACTTTTTAACAAGTGGTTAGTGGAAATGTTTGTTGTGATAAAGATTAGAAGCTAAATACATTGCTAAAGGCAGAAATCAAGAATTCCATTTGGGGGAGCTGAGAAAATGGCTCATTGGGTAAGAGCACTTGCTCTTCAAGCATGAGGACTTGAGTTCAAATCCCCAGGCCCCAAGTGAGAAGGTAGGCAAGGCTGTCAGTGTCTATAATCCCATCAGAGAGGACAGAGACAAGTGGATTCTAAGAGTCCATTGGTCAGCCTAGCCAAAATGGCAAGCTTTCAGGGCATAGACCTTGGCAGCAAGCACTTGCTGAGCCATCAATTATTTATTTAATTTAACTATTTAATTTACTATTACAGTGTATTATACAATATATTAATTTATAAATCAATAATTTAATTTTAATTAAAATAATTAAATTAATATTTATTCTTTTAAAAGAAAAAGTTATAAGATTAAATACTTAGAAATTTCCTGTCAATGATAATCAGGAGTCGTTAGTGAATGCATTGGAAGCTACAAATCTGAGCTCGGAGGCATAGCAGTCCTTAGGGTCTGGGAACAGAAGAACCTAGGAAAGATGACTGAGAAGGTGGCAACCAGGGAGGCAAACCAGGCTTGTTGTCATTAACTCTAGAAAGTGCTTTAGTAGGAAGCTGTCTTCCTTTCTTTACCTGTCCCTGACAAATGCCCTGACAATAGGGACCCGGGCAGGGATGGGTATCTCAGCTCTCCCGGTTCTGTGGCTCCTCCTATGAGATTTTCTCCTGGCTCCTAATGCACTCAAATTCTCTTTCACCTCAAACACTAAGAATTTTCTACAAGAAAACAGTTGAAAGATTCTTAGAGAAATAAGCCCTCTCCCTCTCCCTCTCCCTCTCCTCCTTCCCCCTCCCCCACCCCACCCCCAAAGATCCCCAAATGAATTTCATCACTGGCCTCAAAAGGAAAACCATCCCATGTTGCCTGTGTATTTGGGAATGGGTCACATTAGTATGGGTTAACAGCATGCAGCACAGGCAGCCACAGATTTTCTTCCCCTGTCTTTTCAAAAGGTTGTATTGGTGGCGCTACCAAATTTTCATTTGTTTAGATTCTAGGATCCATCCTTCTGTTCTGTTTTGCTACTGAGACACACCCGTAGTGTTCATGATGCTCACTCACCAGGAGGCATGATGCTTAGGGATTTAAGAAGCTACAGGATGTGGTGCTACCAGAGGCTCTGTGGAGGAATGCCCTGGAGACCTCAGTATGAGCTGCATCACTAAGGTTCAGCTCCAGAGACTGTGAAGTGGGAGAACCCTGTCATGATTCCACATTCAGACCCAGAGCCCTTAGCTACAGACTTTGCATCCTTAAAGGAGACTCTCATTTATTGACATGATGTAGGCTCTGAGGAAATTTAGATACTGTGGGTAGATACTATCCACAAACTTTACTTCTTTTCGGTAATCCTGTTTAAACTTGTGAAATTTATTTTTTATCCCTTGACAGTCTCATACAAATATATGATAAAGTTTAATCCTTCTCACCTCATCTTACCCCGTCTCACCCCCACCCCTTCCACCGAAACTCTTCTCAGCAATCATGCACCTTTTGCTGCCCTAATTTTGACAAAGATGGCAAACATATACCTTGGTGATCGTTTTTAAAGTTCCTGTACACTGATAATTATGCAGTTAATTTGAAAATCCCTAAGATGATTCCATTGAAGAGTTGACTCCACTTTGTAGTTTTCTGTATTGATCTGCTTGTTTTGTGAAGCTTTTAAACCACCACCCCTATTTCATTTAGAGACATTAAGGAGTTTTATGTGAGTCTTGCTGATGTCATGGAGAGGTGGAACTGGAGAACAGGAACAGAGAGGAGGCTGCTCCTCCCTAGTCTCCTTTCTCACTCAGCTGCTGTCTTTTTCTCCTGCATTGATTGACATTTTTCTTCAGATGCACAAATATCCAACTTACATTTAAGCAACTGTTCTGGCCCAAAAGTTTTTACTCTGTTACTCTTTCAAGGATTAGCCAGAAGCAAAAGAACCAACTTTTCAAACATAAATAGAATAAGAAGAAAGGCAGCTGGGGTTAAGCGTCGGATGAAACTGGGCACATCATTAGTCATCAAGCCTGGGACCTTTGCCCCAGTGATATACTTCTGCAAAGACCTTCCTAGTTAATTCAGGGCAGACTTTCTTATAATTTATCTTTCCAACATAACGTTTTCTAGATGCATCTACAGTTAGTATTGGGGTTAATAATGGTTTTGGACTGGAGAGATGGCTCAGAAGGTAAAAATACTCAAGGATCTTGAAAAGGAACCAAATTTGGTTACCACATAGCACCTACGTGGCAGATTACAACCACCTATAATTCCAGGCCATGGAATCAGACCTCTCCTCTGGCCTCCACAGACACTCGAAATACACACGGTGCACAAACATACATCGAAACAAACATGCACTCCCAGTGAACAAACAAACAAGTAAGTAAAACGTATTGGTGTTCTTTCTAAAAGTTTTTAAAAGAAATCTCATGGTTTGGGTATAAATATAAAGTACACATTTGTCAAAATTGGCATTTACAGTATCTCCCCATCCACAAATATACTCCAAAACTCCTGGACAGGACCATAACTACAAATAATACTGAATTCCATAGTCACTGTATTTTGCTATTTGTGTATACCTATGATAAAGTTTAATTTGAAATCGTGCACAATAGGATTAACAATAACAAAGTAAAGTGACAACAGCAGTATACATTTTTCAAAAGTCATTAAAACTGTGGATTATTTCTCTAGCCTTTCCCCCAACATTCTTGGAGTGTGGGTGATCGTGGCTCATGGAAACCATGGAAAATGAGTCCTTGACTGAGCTACTGCAGCTCATTAATAAGGGAACTCAAGTAAAGAGAGAGCCAGTAACACGCTATAACCATTTCACAGGCATTTAAAGAGCCATACATATTTAAGTAAATATGAATAAAAGGAATTTGCAAATAGATGTGAAATTAGCATATACACAAGACAGTGAAGCACTGCGTTCCCGCAAGATAATTGTTCTCCCCACCCCACCCCTTTTTTCTTAAGGAAATTCATTTGCATTGTCAGTTTTCTGCAACTGATAGAAGGGTACAATAACTGAGAGTCAGGGAAACTAAAACAGTCAGGAAAGATATTTAACATGGTGTTCTTTTTCCTCTGCTGTTTTTTATCTCCTCTCTCTCTGTCTGTCTCTGTCTGTCTCTCTGTCTCTGTCTCTGTCTCTCTCTCTCTCTCTCTCTCTCTCACTCTCTCTCTCTCTCTCTCTCTCCCTTCTCGATATGCTGCCATGCCACGAATTCCATACATAAATGCATACCAGAAGAAAAGAGGAAGCCACAGCTCCTATAGACTCATAGCTGGGAAGTGAACCAAACTGAAAACTACCAAAATTAGATGCTTGTAATGTGACTCCCTGAAACTTCTAGTATGAATTTTGAAAGAGTTTGAGACTAACAACAGCATGAAAATAGCCTCCCTGCAGGCTGGAGAGGGGCTCCTGCAGAGGACCCCAGTTCAGTTTACAGCAACCTGTAACTCCAGTTCCAGGAACCCAATGCCTTTGCAAGTACCAGGCACAAACATATTTGTAGGCAAACACTCATACATAAAAATACATCTTTTTTTAAAAATGGCACAACTATAAAGTTATTCGGACATTGACTAATCCTGATGCATTTTTTAATTTTTATTACTATGTGTGCTGCATGTGTGCACATGTGCGTGTCTCTATGTGTCTGTGTATGCGTGTGTGCATGAATGCATCCACACACATGTATAGATCAGAGGACAGTTTTGAGAGCTGGTTCCCTCATCACAGCATTCTGGGAATCAAACTCGTGTCCTCAGGCTGGACCAGGCTAGCTCAGCGAGCACTTTTTACCTCTAGGCCTCTTGCTGGCCCTAATAACAGTGAGTTTTGAAATAGGCTTGGGTTTAAGGGAGAGGTAGGAGAGAAAGGTAGAAGTGAGAACTGGGACAGGGAGGGAGAGGGAGACAGTGGAGAGCGAGAGCAAAAGCGAGAGAGAGAGAGAGAGAGAGAGAGAGAGAGAGAGAGAGAGAGAGAGAGAGAGAGAACTCTGAAAGCAGGGGCAAGTTAAATAGAAAAGTTACAAACCCCAGCCTTACTTTGGCTTGTGTCTATAGTGATATATGGCTAATCAATCAAGAGTATATTATTTTTGTTTAGCAGTTTATTAATAAAATGGTTGTTTTTACTACTTTAGGGCATGCCCCTAACTTTATAATAGACGGTAATAAACTAAACCACTTAGGGATCTTATAAGTGACTGTGATTGTCACCACTTTCTGTGTCATAAAAAGGACTCTGGTAATAAGCCTAAATCAGAAGCTCTTTGTTAGTTAGAACAGTTAAGCTTGCAATAAAAGACCAGACCAAAGCCCACTTCATTCATTTACCAAGTGGTGTGTAGGGTGTGTGTGTGTGTGTGTGTGTGTGTGTGTGTGTGTGTGTGTGTCTTAGAAGTGAAAAATCTAAATGTGGGGATCACATCACCACTTCTGAAGCTCACACCTGTCTTTTGAAGCCTTCTTTGGAGCAGCCACTCTTCCTCTGTCATCCAGCAGTGCTACATTAACACAAGGAACTCTTGAAACACCCAAGTCACAGCTCAGTAAGAACAGGGACTATTAATACAGCGACGCAGAGGGAATATTAGTACAGTGACATGCTGTAAAGATTCTAGCTCTACAGGAGACATTCAGGATGAGACTTTAAAACATTGCATTTAAACCTCCTCGATTGCTGCCCTCTCTGTGACCTTGCTTCGTCCCACTTGTGGCCACTAAACTGAAGACAGCAAATGCAGCCTTAGAAGATGTTAGGCTGTAGAGAAATGCTTCAGAAGAGGAGCAGCCCTTCATGTAGCCATTTGTGCAATCAGATAGTTTTCTTTGAAATACAATCTCCTGACATTAACAAGAGGAGAATGTGTTGTATCATACAGTGTGTGCAGTAGAGAAATTAAAATGACTGCCAAGAGACAGCACCATTTCCAAATGAAATTGTTTTGAATTGGTCTGAACCTGATGATGTTCCAAAGATAGCAGGTTAGGAACTATGCCAGCAAGGCTGTTTTGCACTTAATAAAACTCTCATTTGGGGTAAAGTAGATGTTTATTTGCCTTTTTTTTAAGAGGCAGGGGGTATTTTACTGCTATTCACTCTACCATCCATATAGTCAAAAGTTCTCTGACATATATATATGTGCATATTTACATATTCTTTATCATTTAAAAACCCTACTTTAAAAAAAAATCAACTCTTGGCTACTGTAGGTTCCCTGGGCTTTTGTATGTTTGGGGATAACATTAGTCAGAGTCTAAAGACACTAAATGCAAACGTAGTCATTCACCTTAAAGGCAAAGAGAACTGAGGAGACTGTGTGTGTGTGTGTGTGTGTGTGTGTGTGTGTGTGTGTGTGTGTAGTTTATTTGTATAATATATAGACATACAGAGAGAGGGGGAGGGAAAGAAAGTAAGTTTGGGAACCGTCTATGAATCTCAAAGTGTTTGGCCTTTCTAGCAAATATTCTGTTCTTATAGTAGGGATTGAAAATAGTGTATTGACCAGATCCAGATCCTTTCATAAGCATCCCCTGGCCACTACCCATACCCAGTTTCTGCAGCTAAAGTTTCATTGGAACATAGTCCCACTCATCCACTGACTCATTCCTTCCAATGATGGCAGACATGAGTGGCTGCAACAGAGTCTGCAAAGCATGCAAACTCAAAATGATTTTCTCACTTAGCCCTTTACAGAAAAAGCTTGCTGACTCTGCTCCACTGCCAGTCACAGAAGAAGTCTATTATCGGTAGCACAAGAATAGTCCTTACTGTATAGTCCATAGGGCACAGTTTGAGTTCTTGCCATCTCTCTTGCTCTAGAACAAAATAAGGTGCTGCGTTTTTTAAGGAGCATTACCCCATTACTCTGCGGTCAAGTGCTTTCTTATATGCAAAGTGACTTGATATGAATCTCCCATTACGCCAGCACCATGGCTGTAAAATCCAGGGCTGTGTCTTTATCGTCATTGTTATGCCAGGAGCCAGGCAGGTGTACCTGAATGTGCAATCAGAGAGTTAAAGTGATTCTGACACTAGATTTCAGTTTTATACTTCAAAAACGTTCATGTGGGTGGCATTATTTAAAGGAGGAAAACATTGAGATCTTTTGGGGTGTCTCTACATCCGATGACAAAGAAAAAACAAAGGGGTATGATATTGGTGTGAAAAATTCTTGAGGTTCATCCTGAGTGGTCATTCCATCCATGTTTACCCTTCTGATGGGTGTTCTGGTGACCTTTGCACTCTCCAAGTAGATGAATGGGTCTTCCAAGATATCGGGAATGAGTCTCTTTTGGAAGGGTCTTTTTACCATGCTTCCAAATAGTGTATGTGCTTTGGGTAGGACTGTCCTCCAGGGCAGAATGACCAAGTCTGTCCCTCAGAAGGCCAATCTCAGACGCAGGGAGCATCTCCGTTGTGTCATCAATGACTGGTTTGCTGCTAGAGTGTCAGTTTCCCTGAACTAGCTGTGAACCATCTGCACTTGCTGAGGTTTAATGCCGTAAGTTTTTTACCAAGTTCTTTATTTTCGGGCCAAAGACATGGTTAAGAAGCCAGGTCCGCCTGCCTCTTCAGCATGCCTCCCTGTGAGGAAGCAGAAGGATCATGGCCGTGCGTGTGTGTGTGTGTGTGTGTGTGTGTGTGTGTGTGTGTGTGTGTGTAATTATCCCAAAGTTCTTTCTCCAAATTATTATACTAACTTTTAAGAAAATGTTAATGGCTCCCTCTGGGCATTTTCCCTAAGACCTCTCAAGGCCACTGAAGTTACAGCCATGGTTGATTAATGAGGAGCAAAAGCTTTTTTGGGAATTCGGATATTTTCATACATTCTAGAGAAAGTCAAGAAAGGAAAAAAAAAAGAAAAAAAAGAACCCAAGTTCTTCCTAGTGTAGCTCCTTTCCAGGGGTGGGGGCGGAGGACGTGGAACAAACGTGTATGGCTGCAGAACCTCTTGTTTACTGTAACATGCCTGTGGCTTTCAGTTTGAGTGTGGCTTTCTATGTGATATAAAAAGACATGAGTTCAGACCGATTCAAAGAATGTGTGAGGGAAAAGGCAGAGCCGCGCTTGGAAACTTAAAAAAAAAAAAAAACAAAAAAAAAAAACAAACAAAAAAAAACCTCCTTATGCATAAAAATAAATCCTGGGAAGCATCCTGAACACAAGCAAGGAAAAGTTACAGATATGAGCTCCAAACTAAGAGAAAACTCTTCCCAAATATCTCTGAGGGCTTGTTTTCGTTGTCGTTTTTAGCATCAGTGTTAGTCTGGTGTAAGAAAAGCCAGCATCCTACGAGAGGCACAAGTGCTGGGATTTAGAGCGAGGAGGAGACCCACCAATGTCCCGCTGCCTCTGAGGGTGCAGAGCAGTGAGCGAGCAGGTGGTCTGCGGCGGGAATATCTTACAGCTGGGAGTTCACATGACACTCTCGAAACACGCACTCCAGAATCAGTGGCCAATGAGCTCATGAACTAAAGTGAAGCTGCCAGCGCAGGACTGGGTGGAGGATCCCTGAGCACATCCTGGTACAGCTCTGGGCCCCAGAGTCAGGTGCGATGCAGTCCCTCACAGCTCCCCTGGCTTCCTGCCTGGGGCTTCTCATCCTGGCCTCTTGTTTGCTTACCAACTGCAGGTTCATCCCAGAAGCTTGGTCTGCCTGTACTGTCACCTGTGGCATGGGAACCCAGGTGCGAACAATAAGATGCCAGGTGCTCCTGCCTTTCTCTCAGTCTGTGGCTGACCTGCCTGCGGATGAATGCGAAGGGCCCAAGCCAGCATCGCAACGTGCCTGTTATGCGGGACCGTGCAACGGGGAAACTCCCGAATTTAACCCAGATAATGGAGACGGACTCTTGGGTGGCCTGCAGGACCTGGACGAGCTGTATGACTGGGAATATGAGGGCTTCACCAAGTGCTCTGAGTCATGTGGAGGAGGTAAGGAGGGGAGTCTAGATGAGAGCCTGCCATCTTCCCCGGCTTCTTCTGTCCCTGCATGCAACTCTATCAGGTAACTGTGAAGAAAGGAGAGGCAGCCATTCCAAACGTAAAACATCCAGAATGAAACCCTGATGGATTTCTTTCGTCCCGAGAGGCTTTCACAGTCAGCCCTGAGCAGCCAGCACAACTGATGACATGGCTTGCAGCTGTCATTCCAATGTCTTGTTCTCAACGTTCAGTTTTGTTTGTCCCTTTTTGGAGGTGCTTTTGGGGCGAAAGGAAACCCCGCTGCAGCACATTCTACTGTTCTCAAGAACATAATAGAGCCCCTAAGATTTATTCAGCTAGTTTTACAACTAAAGGAGGGTGTTTAAAGTCAACAAACACCATGCATAACAGGAGCGAGCGAGCGAGCGAGAGAGAGAGAGAGAGAGAGAGAACAAGTGAGAGACAGAGAGACAGAGAGATAGACAGAGACAGAGACACAGAGATACAGAGAGAGACACAGACACAGAGAGACAGAGAGAGAAACACAGAGAGAAGAAACAGAGAGACAGACAGAGAGAGAGAGAGAGAGAGAGAGAGAGAGAGAGAGAGAGAGAGAAAGAGCAAGCAGTGACCAAGGCAGATCTGCTCATTCTGTAAGAGGAAAATCAGGATGCAGAGAAGCAGGGGGACTTTTCCATCTCTCACAGCTAGTAATGATAGCACTGGGCCCCAGCCAAGGCTTCTGTTTTCTGTCGTCATTCAGTCTTCCTATCATACAATACCTTGTCTAGGCTCATACGGAATCCCTGAAGCTTTCTTATTATGAATATTATTTAGTAGCAAATGTTTACATATATTTTCACCTCATTCCCTTGGGCGTATTCCATGATACTCTAGAAATAACTTCAGCAATGTTGACATTAATGTATCAATGATGACCAATAACTGCATAAGTTTATGGAGTAGTGAATGATTTTGATGTACATGTTGAAGGAAGATTATAACCAAGCTAATTAATCCCTTCAGTGGTTCTTGAGGGAGGCCTCGGAAGTGTGTGCGGTTGCACTAATCTGTATGGGCATGGATAGAGAAACCAGGAGGTGATGTCAGGAGTCTTCCTGAATTACTTCTCCACCGTGTGTTTGAGCCAGTCTCTCCCAGAACCAGGAGCAGGCTGCTTCAGCTAGACTGGCTGGCTCTGGGATCCACTGTCTCTGCACCCCAGTGTTGTAGCCACCGGCACGTGCTTCCAAGTTCAATCTTTTAGTGTGTGCTGTCGATCTGAACTTGGATGCTTATGCTCACGCTGGGTCATCTGCCCCACTCCTTCAGTGATCAGTTAGAATGTTTGTTATAAAATGGAGTGTGCTAGGGAAATCAGTTAATCCCATGCCTCCCCATTGTGAACAAATACATTATTAGACTGATATTCCAACTCTTGGACACATCAGTCCCGAGAGAGGTTTTGACAGGTGACAGAGTACAGATCGATTCTCCACTAAAATCTTAGTGAGCGGTGAGGTTCCACATGACCAGCAAAGATTTTATTCAACCAGTGTGGGGGTGCGGGGTGAGATGGGGGACAGTCAAATAGTTTCCCCAAACTGTTTTCAAAAGCATGACATTTGGGGAACTCTTTTAAAAGCATCTTTTGTTCTGGTTGAGAATGTAAGACTAAATGTGCCCACATTGTCCATTCACACGGGCTTGAAAGGGAATGACTGCTGCTATCAAAGAATGTACTTTCCTCTAGCAGCTCTTTTTAAACATTTAATAGTTCTGATCTCAGGGTTCTTGTTTGTTTGCACATCTTCCGATTTCAAGCCCTGGATCATTGGAGTGTTTTAATGGAGAGCCCTGGTATTTTAAAATCGAAATTCTTCCAAATGACTCTAGGAGAGAGCTTCCTGGAACTCAGCTAATGTGCCGTATTCACTTGCTGTGGTCTCTGACGGTGCCCTCTCTTCTCATGCCTAATGAGGGAGACGTGTTAAATACACTTTGTGTCTCTCTGAGCTCCTAAAGGAGCTAAGAGGTCAGGGGAAAGTCTGCATGTAGTTGGTAGTTGTTGTTGCTTCTTTTATTTTGTGCTTTGCTTTTAAGACAGGGTATCACCATCTAACCCAGGCTGTCCTTGAACTTGTATAAACTCAACCCTAGCCTCCTGAGTGCTGGTATCACAGCCTACAGCATGATACCCAAGTGCTTTGTCAGACACAAGGAATGACTCACAGTTCCAATGGTTGTGTTTGTATCTTCAAACTCCATGATTACCTGAATTGAATGTTTCAATCATATATATACATGGCATGATGATATATATTTTTTCAAATCACCATTTGGCAGTAACATTTTATTGTATTATCAACTTTGATCTTCCACCAAAGTAAAACTCACAAGACTATATATATTTTTAATCACTATTGCTGAAACCAATTTAAAATGTGCAGTATTAATAAACAGATTTTTAAGTCAGGTGGAGTTCTAGAGCTAGCCAGGCTAATTTTATTGTTTCTACAATCTGAAGAGATGAAATCGGATAGAACAAAGGTAATCTTTCACCTAGCAGAAGGAGGAACTAGTTAAGTGTTTTCAATCCGTAGCTGGTAACTCAGGCTCACAGAGCTGTCATATATATGTATGTGTGTGTGTATATATATATATATATATATATATACATGTGTGTACATATATGTGTGTATGTATATATGTACATGTGTATATGTGTGTATGCATATATATGTATATGTATATATATGAGAAACCATGGTGTGTTTCAAGAGGCATTTGTTTTTGAATATATATTATATATTATATACTGTGGTTTCTCGATTATGGTTCTCAGTTATAAATCAAGCCTGGAATTTTTGAGGAGGTAGGATAATAATAGGATACATAAATACCCAGATACCTTTATCTCTAAGAATCTAACTCTTCTACTGACAAACCAGGAGTTTAAAAATGAATTTAGAGGGTATATGTGGAAAAGATTAATTTCAAGAATATTCAGCAGAAACAATTGAGAAATAAGATTTAGATGTTTGATATACAATTGATCTCTACCTATAGAAACTGAAAGGTTTTGTATGACATAAATTGTTCTTCATTTATACCCAAGAGAGGACAGAGTTCCTAAAATGTCCTAGGTTTTTAACTGTCGACAACTGAGCACAATGTGCCAAGGTAATATATTTACACCTAAAATGTTAGAGTTGGAAATTCCAAAGTGGTGAAAATATGCTTGGGTTATGTGTTCCATATGATGCCCATATGCACTAACAAATCACTTCACTATATGGAGCATGTATATTTTCAAATCACCGCTTGGCAGTGACACTTCATTGTATTATCAACTTTGATCTTCCACCAAAATAAAACTCACAAGATTACATATATTTTTAATCACTCTTGCTGAAACCAACTTACAGTGCACAGTATTAACAAACATATTTTAAATCAGGTGGAGTTCTAGAGCCAGCCAGGCTAATTTTATTGTTTCTACAATCTGAAGAGATGAAATTGGATAGAACAAAGGTAATCTTTCACCTAGCAGAAGGAGGAACCAGAGGAACTAGTTAAGTGCTTTCAATCCGTAGCTGGTGACTCAGGCTCACAGAGCTGTCATCAAATATCATGCAACAATCATACAATTCTGGGAGATATAAACACAGAAAGGTTCACCTGCTCAAAGATGAAAGCCCTCAAACCTGTGAATGGTGTCCTACCACCCCCTATACATTGTGCTGTAATCTCCTATGAGTAGATTGATGGATGTGGTTCAGAAAGGCCATTCTGCATCTAAGCAGCACTGAAGTATTAACTTCCTAGATGTCAAAGCAACTTGGAAGTCTAGCTTAGGAAAAAATGGGGAACTGGCTTCAGCAGACTTTAGGGTGACATTTTGGACTGGTTGCTACTTTTCCTTCTCACTCCTCTCTTTTCCTTTTGGGGAGAACTCCTCTGTTGGTATTTACTGTGATTGAACACAGGTTCTCCATTACGTTTGCAATATTAGTTTCAGGGGACCCTTGAGGCTGCTCAGTGGATAAGAGGGCTTGTTATGCAAACATGAGGGCCTGAGTTCAGATCACTGAGTTCATACGGAAGCTCAGTGTGTTTGAGTAACTGCTGGTCTGTAATCTCAGAACTGTGCGGTGAGGGGACAGGATTGCTGACTGACAGCCCAGCTACAGGCTCAGTGAGAGTGAGGCATTCCCTGTCTCAGAGAAATGGGGCAGGGAATAATAGAGCAGAACACCCAACATCCTCATCTGGTATCTGCATATGTACTAGCAAACCCAAGTGTACATACCACACACATACACTACACTCTCACACATACATGAACATACATGATATTTATGGGTCCAAGACTCTGTTAGCCCTCCTCCAAGGAGCAGGAACTTTGCCTTCCTCCCAGTGCCAGCAGTACTGGGAGCACAGTGCCCTTTCCCATTCTTTCCACACCACCCATTTCAGGGCAGCACCTCCCTCCGTGGTCCTTTCCTCCTGCATCCCATCCCTCCCCTTTCAGTCTGCTTCCCTCTCTGTTTAGACTGCCCTGCCCATTAGTTTACTCATCCTAGGGAAATGAACTATGTTAATCACGGGGTTGGCCCACCTAAGAATATCCAGGCAACTGACGCTATGGCAAAAGAGACTTAATACACAGTGTTGCAGAGTCTAGTGCATTGTTTTATAATTCCTTAGATTAAAACTTAGTAACTCTGGAGTGCCAGCCTGTGGTTTCCCTATAGGTGCTTTTTATCTGTCATGATTAGTGCTCTGCAGAAGTAATAGTTGGACTTTTTTTAATTGGATATTTTTATTTACATTTCAAATGTTATTCCCTTTCCCAGTTTCCCGTCCATAAACCCCCATCCCATCCCCCGCTCTGAGGGAGATTGTAGGGTTATGGGGTCCCGTGTCTGCTCTGCTCAGGGCACAGCCACTCAGGAAGACAGGACAAAGGTAGTTTACCATGCTTACATGCTTACCCCGCCCTGTGGCTCCGGGGGTGGGAAGCACAGTCCAAGGTGCAGGATAGCCAGAGCTGGCTCGTGGGTCCCCAGGCCTGCAGTGAGGCCAAGGCTATCTGGTTCTCAGGCTTGCAGGCATCCAGGTACCTCTAGAAGCCACAGAAGAGCTGGATCTAGCCCGGAACCAGGGGGTGGAGTAAAGAGGGGAAGCTCCAGCTGGTCTGTAGGGGAGACCTTAGCTTGACAGCAGCAGTAGCAGCAGCAGCAGCAGCAGCAGCAGCAGCAGCAGCCTGCAGGCTTGGCTTGGATGGCTTAGCATGGCAGTGGCTGTGGCTGGGAGCACAGGAGAGGCCTTCTACAGGAGATTCGATGGCAGCTTTGTAGGTGAAGGCCTTCTCCATGACTCCCCACGGCAGATCCTGATGAAAAGAGACAGTCTATGGTTTTGAGGCATTTGTTGTCATTGCAGAAAGTGGATATGTAAAACCATATCCCAGGTCTCAGGGTAGGTCTAAGGTTAAATACCTTTTGCAGGGTGGGGTGTCTGGGGAGGAGACTTATTGGCTAGCCCTCCAAGCCTTTAGGTACCTCATTAAAATGGAAATCTGTCTTGAGCCTACATGACATGTGGTCATATCCTCTACGCATGGAGGCCCTTGGAGCATTGCCCTGACGTGACTGATGTCCACAAATCTATGGATGGCTGCAGCTAGTGACAGGGACCTGGACTGGAATCAGGTGAAGTGCTTACTATCCCTGCTGGGTTTCCAGGTTTTCTAGCCCTAGCTCAACCAAGAACCAGGCTGCCTTTCATGGTCCCACAGGAGATTACCGATGTCCTGCAGAAATCTTGCCTTTTGTACCCCCACTCCTTGCCATCTTGGAAGGGCTCATGTTCTATAAACAGAGGTCTCCAAGTAGAAACAAGTTCCAGCCCTCACACACCTAAAGCAGGTACTTTCATGTAGGGCACATGACAAGATCTCTGGTCACTCACTGCCTCGGGGTTCTTGGAGACCACCCCAGTTTCATAAAGCCCCAATATGTTTTCTAGAATCTCTAAAATGCTATCAAGTAGACGCGTTAGTAGAAAGTGTCTTATTTATTATCAAGTTAGCATACATGTGTTGGCTTTCATCGTGGTGTCCATATACATGCCATTCTCCTCTACTCTTAATTGCTCCTGTCCCCTCCCCATCTTTTCCCTATCCCTCATCTTCCAGCCAGTTCCCTTTCTTCCTCCAGCTAGTCCCCCTTTCTGTTTTTATATGTGTAACCAAGTACTCTCCTTCCCACCCCTCTGAAAATCTATTCCTCCCCTTCCTCAATTTGTAACATACAAATATATAGATACACACATGTATATGATGCACATACACATGCAAGAGAGAGTGAAAGGGAATCCACATATGTGAGAAAATACATGATATCTGTCTTTTGGAGACTGGCTTGTTTCGTTTAACATAGTGATTTCCAGTTACATCCATTGTCTCACAAATACGATGATTGTATTTTTTTTATGGCTGTCTAAAATTCCACTGTTACATGCAACACATTTTCTTAGCTGTTTGTTGATTAATAGCTATCCCAGTTTCACTTCCTGGCTATTATAGGGCAGCTATAAACACAATATGCAAGTCTCTCAAAGGCATGCCTGGGTACAGCCTCTGGTTATGTACCCAAGAATGGCACAGCTAGACGATGTTTTTGTTTTCAGTGTTTTGAGGAACTTCCACACTACTTTCCATAGTGACTGCACAAGTTTTCATTCCCACCAGAAGTGAATAAAGGTTCTTCCTTCTCCACATACTCATCAGCATTCATTGTCATTTGGCTTTTGGTGAAAGATATTCTGATTGGAGTAAAATAGAACCTTAAAGCAGTTCTAATTTACATTTCTGATGGCTAAGGGTATTTAACATTGTTCAGGCATTTATTGGCACCACCTCCTCCTCCTCCTCTCCCTCCTCCTCTTTTCTCATCTGTCATCCTTTTTAGTTGTATGTGGTATGAGTGGATGTGTATGGATGCTTGAATGCTGTGTGCTCATTGATGCACATAAGTACTGTGATGTGCACTCAGGTGTCAGAAGATGAGTTTGGGAGTTGTTTTTACCTTCTATCTTGTTTCTGCCACTTTGCCATGCAATCCAACTCTCTCGCAAGCTTACAGCAATTCTCCTCTCCACTCATCTCAATATAGGAACACTGGGATTACAGATGCATGCTGCCACCTCTGGCTTTTTCCATGGCCCCCAGGAACCTGAACTTGAGTCGTTAGATCTTCCTGGCAAGCACCTCTAAGCACTGAGCTCTCTCTCTCCAGCCATATATTTCTTCTGTAGAGGACACCCATTCATTTCATTGTCTCGTTTGTTGATAGCAGTTTAGTTGTGTGTATGTTTAATTTTTGCCACTCTCTGTCTATCTTTACTATTAATCCCTGCCTGGTATACAGTTTTCAAGGATTTGTTTCATTTTCTGTGCTATTGGAAATCTATTCAGAAATTCTTGCGTATACCTATATCTTGAAGTACTTCACCTGTAAACTTTCTAACCCTACATTAAGGTCTTTGATCTATTTTGAATGATTTTTCTCTACCATGATTATCGCGTTTTTCTCAACACATTTAAGACACTGTCTTTTCTCCAACGGATAGTTGTTATACCTTTGTCAAAAAAATCAAGTTTCTATAACCTTGTGGCCTTATTTCTGGGTCCTCTGTTCTGTTCTACTGGAATGCTGGTCTGGTTCTGTGACAGTGTAAAGCTGCCTTTATTGGTATGTAATTTGAGATTGGGCACTGTGACACCTTCAGTGTTCTTTCTACTAAGGAATATTTTAGTGATTAGGGCCTCTGGTGGTTGCATATGAAACCTAGGATTGTGTTTTACATTTCTATGGACATTGTCACTTGAATTTTCATGGGAATTGGATTGAATCTGTAAACCACATTAATACAGCTATTTTTACAATTTTAAATATTGATCTATAGAGGTATGAATTCTTTGTCTCTTCTAAGGATTTTACTGTGGAGGGTTGCTCACCCATTTTGTTAGATGTATTCCTAGATGTTTTACTCCTTGTAAAAGCTGTTGTGTGTGTGATGGTTAGAGCATCATTTCTAGCATAACACAGCTCTAGATTCTTCATGTAACAGTAAGCATGGCTGTTAGTGTTTCCATCACTATGACATTTTCAAAGGAGAACAGTTTTACTTTGGCTCACGGTTTAAGGGATTCAGTCCATAATTAGCATCCTGTCATATGCCTGTAGTGAGGTGGGGTGTCATGGCAACAGGACCAGGAGGCATAGAAAATGTATTCTTAGCATCCTCAGGGTAGGGAAAGGCTGATGTATCTTTGCAGGGCATACTCCCAGTGACCCACTTCTTCCCCTACCCCTGGCCATCATCTATGATTCTATCAAAGGTACTCAGTGATTAGGCCCAGAAAGTGTGTTGTTTTTTAGGCTTTTGATTCTTACCCTTTGAGACAGGGCCTCACTCTGTTAACCACACTGGCCAAGAACTCATGGTGAGCATATGTAGCAGTCTGGCCTCATACTAGCAGCAGTCTGCCTACTTACTTTCCTGTGTTCTGGGTCTATAGTCATGAGCTATCGCACCCAGCAAGGTTATAGATAATTTGTTTGGTCTGGTTACCTACTGTGCCATGCGGCACTCCCTATGCATTAAATTATCACATTTTGGCAGTAGTGGCTCTAGGCTTGATGGCATTTTGAAAGTATTTTAACAGCATTGGTAGCAGCCTCAGGATTCAATACTGCTCCCTTCAGCTGGCAACCAAAGCCCCAGTTCATGAGCCTTCGGGGGATAAAACCATAACAGTAAGCTGCATGCAGTAGCTTGCCATCACGGCTTTAAGAATCCTATACCATCCCCTTGGGAAATCACAGATGGGAGCAACAATACCTTGTGATCTGTTTAGCTGTGTCGTCATGCCATGAATTTGCAGATTCGGAGACCTGCCCACAGTTGCCATTACATACCATGACAGAATGATTCGAATATCCATAAATCTTAACCGTTTCACATGGATCTGGCCATCACAAATTAAAGAAAATTTGAAAGTCATAAAAGCTTAGGGGCAAAGGAATAAAATGCTGAAACGGCCATGTCCTAGGCATGACAAATACCACAAACTATGAAGGACAAAAATAAAATCTTAGATGGAAGGAAACCAATTTGGATTCTGGTTTTACAGTGCCACTTATTAAATGATGCTCTTGCTTGGTGACCTGGGTCACTGTAACATTGAGTTGGTTTTACAGTGCCACTTATTAAATGATGCTCTTGCTTGGTGACCTGGGTCACTGTAACATTGAGTTGGTTTTACAGTGCCACTTATTAAATGATGCTCTTGCTTGGTGACCTGGGTCATTGTAACATTGAGTTGGGAAGCATTCTCTTGTCTGAGAGACTCAGAGAAATCAAGGGTAGATAGGAGAAAACTAACAAGCAGTAGGTATTTATATTCTGTTAGGTATCATTTTGTGAAATAATATGAGAGAGAGACGGGGGAGAGAAAATGGACTTCCATATATAAGTTATAACTATATACAACGTTCTAAGAATAGATCTATATACTTAGATATGGGTATCTTGCATATGGCTCAAAGCAAATTAGCAGGAATGTCTTGTCTCGCCACTTCCCTTAAACTGCATGCTGCTGAAATGAATCCAGACAAATGTCTAGGTTATTTGTGAAGATGTCTAGGGAGGCAGATATGACAGACTCTTGGTATTTTTAAGTGTTAATGCTGTCAGTGAGTTCTTAGAGCCTCAGACATACTTCACCATTCAGCAACCACGTGACCTCGGGAAAGTCTTTTCATGCTTCTAAGCCTTAGTTTCCATTTCTGTAACTAGGATTTAAATAGTGTTTGCCTCATAGACTTGCAGAGAGAATGAATGATGTATGCTAAGTGCTACAGTATCTGGACCATAGTGAACACTGTACATGTTAGATGTTACAACTCCAGGCAATAGAATAAAATGTCTGTTCAGTGGACTCATTTGAATGGCTTATGCTCCATGAAAGTCTCCACAGGGTACTCTGGACCATTTTGAGTTATCTACCCAGTAACCTTTATCAGTCACTGCTCAAAACACTATGCTAATGCCATCTAGGTTGTCCAGATATCTATGAGTATATTGTTTTCTATGGTTATAGTCACTATGCACTCTATGTATTGTTTCAACTTCCAAAGTTGTCCTAAGTCAATGAAGAAATTAAACAGAATCAAAACAAAGCCAGCAGGAACAGAGCCATTGATGTAAAGACACAGGAACAGAGCAGCGTATAGAATGCTGCACAGTGAAATGTGATATCATACCCCTCTTTCATTAAAATATCTCTCCTTCACTAAAATACAATGTTTGGTATTGGATCTCTGAGGATCTCATCTCATTTGTTGGTTTGTTAATGGTTACCCTCTTGCTCTGTTCTGCTCCTTGTACACTAAATTATCAGTGGCTATATAGTCTGGTAGCATTTTCTTAATTTTTTTTGATATTAAAATATAAGTACACCATATACCCTTCCTTCTCTTCAACTTTTCCCATGCATCTTCCCTTGATCTGTCTCAAATTCATGGTCTCTATTTCTTTAACATACACTACTTACACACAAAATATGTATGTGTGTTTATGCGTATGTCTATTCCTAAACATATAAATACAACCTGCTCAGTTTTTATAAAGTTACCATATTTTATGATTTCAGGGCTGAATACCACTTAGTATTAATTCATTGGGGTCTTTTCTCTAGGAAAAGACCAGTTCTCTTTCTCTTAGTTACCTGTAGTTCTTTGTCTAGAGTTGAAAGCCTATTAGATTTCCTCCTTATGTTAGCGTGTCTATCGGTGTTGGTTTTATTTGGGTAAAATTTAGGCATGTTGATAAGACTTTTTGTTTTTAGGTTCTCTGATATTTCTGGGAGACAATATCTCAAACTTCTGTTCTTCTGGGCTTTACAATCTTTTCAGCCCCTGAGTACAAACCCAGGGCTTTGTTCAGACTGAGCAATCACCTAACCACTGAGCTATACTCCCAGCCCTAGATCAAGTGATGCTTAACAAGAATGGCAGCGCTGTGCTTCAAACTGTAGCCTCTAATGTGGAGTGAGAGTCCCACCGATCAGAGACCTCCCACCAGCTGCCTGTCTACACTTCATCACCCCAACACACACCCAGTCTGCACTCTGGCCTGACAGTGTGATTTGTACACAGGTGTCCAGGAGGCTGTGGTGAGCTGCCTGAACAAACAGACCCGGGAGCTCGCTGATGAGAACCTGTGTGTGACCAGCCGACGGCCCCCACAGCTCCTGAAATCCTGTAACTTGGATCCCTGCCCAGCAAGGTAAGGGATGTATTGCTGCCCTGCCAACCAGGAGCATGTGCTGAACTGGGTGCATCTTTCTATGGGTAACAGAGGAATGCTTATTGTTACCCAGTGTTTTGAAAACCAATTAGCGTCAGTTCAAACTTCTAGTCAAATCCACTTAAATTTAATTGAAAGCAGGGCCCTGGAATTCTATCCCAATCAATGGTCATATAGTCCAGAGGCTCCATGCACTGAGCAAATGTACAGCATGGATGTTATATGCATGTAGCATTCTGCTGCTTTCCCTTAAAGTGAAAATGAACTGACCACAGACTTCATGCTCTATGCTACATTTTAGCCCGTATCCCAAAGCCTTGAACCATAATAATAAACTGGCTTTCAAATCACAGAGTATACGGTACTGAAGCATCTGGGTGGTATAATTGACCCACTGTGAAATCTGTGTGCACACAGAATACAGATTCACTCTAGCATGCTCGGGGGTGGGTGTGTATCATTCCACATGCATAAAATCAATTAAAGCATTTCATTGTTTAGCCTTGCCTGTGTCTCATTATCGCCCAACCTTGAGTCTTTGCTAACCAATCCAATCACTGCTTTGGTCCACATGATTTTATGGTGTCTCAGGAAATTTGCCTTTTAGATACTATTTTTTGGAGCAAACCGCCTCTATGATTCTGGTTTGGATGAGATATGTTTGAGGTACTAAAGCCAGACTTGCAAATCTACAGATGCATTGAGGGATGGTATTGGATAAGGTCATGTCCTAGATATGAAAGGCATCTTGCTTCTGAATAATTCTCATTTCTCTGCAAAATATGAGTCACTATACTGTTTTCAGGTGCTAACAGTAGCTTGCTGGTAAAGCGTGTGTGCCAACTGTCTTCTTTCTCAGCCAGCTCCAGTAGATTCCTTACGTTTTTGGACTTGAAAGAAACAGATTCCAGCCTTCTCCAATCACATGACACAGCTCCATGGTGATTTTCTGGTCCCCATAGTTGTTCCATGTATTGATCTGAATGCCAAAACTGAACTTTCCCCTTCAAATATAGAAGTGACATTGGCCAGCTGTGCCACATCCTCCAGAGCCAGCCACTTGCCTAGAATAGTACCCCACCCATCAGAACAACAGCCAGGAAAACAGAGTCAAGAGCTAGGCAGAGAGAAGCAGACAAAGAGAAGCTAGATCCAGTGTGTTAAATCCCAAGCAAGTTTGTAGCATGGCTGCTATCTGCATGTGTCCCTGGGCCAACTATTTCAAACTCTCCACTGTCTGAGTGTGTGACCCAATGACTTTTGTTGATTAGAAAAGAATACAAATTCCTCTACTTATTACACAGCTCTATGTAATAAGTAGAGGAGTCTCCCATATTAAAAGAAGGCTGCTAGGCACTTGGCTAGATGGTCAACAGGGTTGGGTCTCATCCTATCTGTCACCATCTAGCTATGTAGCCTTAGCAAGTTAACTGCTCTCTCTTTTTCCCCATGAATGAAATTACTGGACAAGTCAACACAAGGTTGCCATGTCCCATGCAAATATCCAGCAATTATTCATTATCCCATAGGCAGAAGCCTCATACAACTATCAGCTCTTCTGGGTGGTCAACTGCTGTCCTTTATATCCTGTTTCCTTTGCCATCATTAGGAAATTAGACGTGTCTTTTTAGCACATTCCACTGCTATGATGAGCTAAGGCAAGGCCAAGGAGTCAGTACTTGGATTGGAAGAAAGTTGCTGGCATGTGTATCTACTGAATCCATTCTTTCTGTGATCAGAAAATTATTATTATCATTATTATTATTATTGTTGTTGTTGTTGTTGTTGTTGTTGTTGTTGTTGTTAAAAACATACACAAGTATGTTTTCTCATTCTCAAAGGGCTAAGATTAATTTAGATAAGATTAATTTACCTTGCTCTTTTTTAATTGATTCTCCTGTAGACTATTTGGGATACCTTCAGAGCAGCCCTCTCTTCCTGATCCCCTTGGATACACATTTTGTTTGATAGAGATGAAGTCATATGCACTTCTCTACAACCTCAGTCCAGTCAGAGGTCATTATGATCTTCAGTTCATCGTTCTTCAGCAAGCTTCTGTGTTCCCTGTGTGTTTTGTTGTACCCTATGGTGGGTCTAATCTTCCTACACAGCCTTTTATGCTCTTGGTCTTCGCTGAAATCCACGTGCTTTTTTGAAAAAAGAAAACCTCAGCATTCCTATGGAACATACAGAAATGTTTCAAGTCTTCACTTCTTTGTCTGTGAAGAGACTTGGGACTAAGATATGCTGCCCTCCTTGAGGAGTTGTCAATGCTCATGATTGCCAGTGAGGAAACTACAGTCTCACCTATGCAGGGACCAA
The DNA here is from genome assembly GCF_021556685.1 of Rattus norvegicus. Classification (NCBI taxonomy): domain Eukaryota; kingdom Metazoa; phylum Chordata; class Mammalia; order Rodentia; family Muridae; genus Rattus; species Rattus norvegicus. The sequence goes on from NC_141538.1 coordinate 106,441,692, forward strand.
TGCTATAGCATTCAGTGCACCAAAGGCCTCTGGCTTTCTGGAGCAGCTTCTGAGACCCACATGAGGTCCTTCTGGTTTCTTCTGTGTGAAACTGAGTTTGCATCAGAAGCACATGTCTGACTTTTGCCAGTGCTCCCACGTGCAGCTTTCAGGCCTGGTCACTCACAGCAGGAGAGGCACATTCCAGACTGGAAGGACCTTTTCTAGCTTTTATGAATATTTCTGAGTACATATGTGTGCATGTGTACAATGTTTATCCTCTTTAAATAGCTTTGATAAGACAGTAGTTTCTATTGAAGGGGCTAGATTTTAAAGTCCTTGCTTTTTTGTTTTATGTTTTGATCCTTCTCTCTTGATATCTATGATCTAGGAACCAACATGTGGCAGGTGATTGCTCACCTGGAGGCCACGTTTGTAATTTGCAAGGTTTAGACCATTCTGTGAATGAGAGCCCAAAGGTATCACAGCTATTTCGATCCTCTCTAGCCCTCTTCTCCATCTTCCAGGTGATGTTTGAAATGACACTATTAGGTTCCTTTTCATAAACACAAGGCCTTAATTGTCAAATTGAAATATAAATATGATTATAGCATTTATGTTATCACGTGTATACAGAAAAATATACTCAAAGTAAAGGATACAAGGTAGGCACTGATGGAAGGGACAGGGACAAAGAGGCGGTTGCTGGCAATGGCCAATAGAAAGGTTGCTTCTGGGAGGGCAGGGATCAGTCTGTGGAGGAAATATATTTATTTCTTTTCAACCTTGCCTAAAATTGGCCATAAAACATTGGATGCAATTTTGCTTATAAGCCATCAGTGAGAACTTTCTTCAAAGTTGATAGGAAAGGAGTTATTTTCATAGAGAAGGACACTTTTGTGCATGTTTAACACTAAGAAATTTGAGTCTCAGAAGTTATATCATCTTCCCCATTGTGCCATCAGTGAGTGAGTTTGGATCGGAGAAGATTTTAAAAAGAAGCCAAGAGCCCTTGTGGGGAAAGATGTCAGTTTCTGTACCCAATTTATTAAAAAGCAAAACATTCTGGGTGTTCTAATAATGTAATTAGCTCATGAAGAGAACTATCCTTTAAAACTCAGGGGAATAGCAAGGAAGAGAAGGTAAAAAGATGGGGGGAATCAGAGGATCAAAATGGCTGCTGTGAGATAACGTCTTTGACGCTTTGATGCATGTCAGGGATGCTGCAGTCATGAACTCTCAATGGTATAGTTGCCTGCACATAACCTGCCCTGCACATAACCATACCAAGCAACATGCCATTATGTATGGGGGAACAGTTTGTAAGGCCTTACCCCTGGGTGAGGAACTAGAGGTAATCAATAGATGCTGAGGGAAAGAGAATCAGTTTTCTCTAGACAGAAACCCCTGATAGGTTTTCTAATCCTAAGTGGTCAGTTCTAAACACATGTACATCCAAACAACGCTAACTAGGCCCAGTAGATCATGTGTGCATGTGTGTGTGTGTGTGTGTGTGTGTGTGTGTGTGTGTGTGTGTGTGTATAAAACAATCTAACAATAATAATTATAGAAGAGGTCATGAATTCAGGATTGGGTGAGGGGACATGAGAAGAACTGGAAGAGGAAAGAAGGGTAGAAATGATGTAATTACAGTGTATTCAGGCACAAAATTCTTAAAACAAAAGATTTTTTTTAACCCCTTAACCACAGCAGTAGTAATCTGGGCAGGAAAGTAATCCCCCACCTTTTACCTGCTTGGTCACTTTGCCCACCCTTTCTTGCCCAGAGATACATTCAAGACTACTTTCCATGGATCTATATACCTCTGTAAACTACACAAATATACAAGGCTCTGACATTTGTAAACAAGATCTTACTGCATTTACTGCTCAGAAGGTTCAAGTTTTCACTTAGCACCACCCACTATAAAGCGTTCTCATCCCTGAGACACTCAGAAGGACAAGCAAATAGATGCAGACATGTGGCCCAAGCCTCTTTGGCTACTTGTCACTGACCTTTGAAAGGCTATAGACGTCTTAAGATCTTCATTTTCTTAGTTAGAATGGAATATCATTTTAGAATGCTGGGTATAGTGAGTCACAACTACAGCTTTAGTACGTAAGGGACCGAGGCAAGTGGATTGCCATGGAGTTGAGGTAGACCTGGGCTATACAGTGAGTTCCAGGCCAGCATAGGCTACAGGATGAGACTCTGTCAATAACAACAACAGTGACGGGATCTGTGCTGGGGTGTAACTCAGTGTCAGGGTGTTTGACTTGCATATATAAGGCCCTGGTTTCAATACCCTGTACCCCTACTACATACACACACACACACACACACACACACACACACACACACACACACACACACACACACTGCCAGGTATAAAGACACAAGCCTAAAATCCCAGAACTCATTTATCGAATCAGAAGGATCGTGGATTCCAGGCCTGCCTAAGTTATCTGAGCACCTAACTCTGCCTCAAAAATTAAAAATGAAGAGAAATCAAAATCACAATCGTCACTCAGAGAAATGTGTAGTTATCTTTTAGTTTTGCCGAGAAACAATAGTCATAATTTCCATGAGAGCATGATATTTTTAAATTCAAGACTTAAATTCGATTAGGTTTGAGCTAAGTCTTAATAAATAAGTTACTATCTCCCTGGTTTATAAGAGCAGTGACATGAGCAGCCAAAGAAAACCAGAAAGCACTACTTTTTAAAAAAATGTATGACTGTTATTAATTATAAGCATTTGATAGCTCGGCCAGTGTGTGTTGAAAAGATTTGGTAAGTGTATGTGGAGGAGGGGAACAGAGTCAGCAATGAAAGCCAGATGGCTGAAAATGAAGGAAATTCCAGGCAATTTCTGCAGCTTTGTTCTAACATACTTCTTAAACTAAACTTTTATTTCTGTGCAACAGAGAACAGCTGAGTGGTGCCGGGGAGATAAACAGTGGAGGGGGAGCTCCTAATTCCAGGAATGGTATTTAGTCTCTTCCCTGTCCCTCTCTCCACCCCCTGTGCTAGCCCTAATCTCTTTGCTCAGTCCTAGGACCCTTCTGAGAAGCAATAAGAATAAAAGAAGCTGAGAATCCTTATTTACAGGGAATGCTGGGGTCACAGAGTCCCCTCTTTAAAGGCAGACCAGAACACCCACTTTATTGTGCACTAACAAGACCCATGCACACTGACAGCACGTGATTTCCAACTTCAACTTTTCTTTTATATTCACTTAAAATGGCCAGAGTGAAAAGTGTCGCCTTTTAAGACAGCCATGTTTTCATTGAGTTGATGACACTTTCAAAGCATCGCAGGCACCCTGATCCTGTTTTAAGGGCTGCTATTTCAACATGCTCTCTACAGATTGGTTTGTCTTCTGCTGGTCCCTAAAGCTTCCATATGCTGCTGCTTTTCAGCTCTGTCCACACCAACGTTTAAATTCATAAAGCAAAAGCACACCAAAGCTCGCCAGCATCCGCAGACATTAAGTCCAGATTCAGAGGCCATGTTCAGATGTCTTTGGAGTAAAACTCTTACTACCATGCCTTCTCTGGCATACCCTGGTGTATCTTCCACATTTTCCCTTTCTCCTACTGATGGGCAGATTACAACAGAGCGCCATGCTTCTTAATTGTTAGACTCATTGGTTAGTGAGCCTGGGCTGCTTCTTCACCAGGAATGTTAGAACTGTTTCAGTGACATTTTGATGTCAACAAAAATAAAAATAGCATTGTGGTGAGGCTAAAATTACTTTGTATACCTAGATTTCAATTTCGTGGAGCTAGAGAGAAAATAAAACAACAAAATGTACCTTCTAAACATGTTACCTGAAAGAGTAGATGATCCATTCTAAAAAGGGTGCAAACAACAGCTTTGAGGAAACCCATCCATCCAGTCTGAAAAAGGAAGTCTTTTCTGGTTTCTTAACACCTAAATCATTAGACCACACAACCCGGCCTAAACACCATGAAGCCTTTATACAGACCATCGACTGCTGTTAAGTTTCTGCCCCAAAGCTAAAGCAGGGAGGTTATTTACATTTAAATTCTGAAACAGTAAAAATGAAACAGACAGGTATCTTCATGCCCAGCAGGCTTCAGGTACCAGTCATCAGAATGAACAGAACACAAAACCTCTTCTTGAAGATGTCACCTGTTAACATCAAAACCTCAAACCTGAAAACCTCAAAACACCAATGGTTCAGAGGGAACTTGTGGCCTCAAGGCGGCTTATTTCTCCAGGAGGTAGAGCCCATGCTGAATGAAAAAGCATAAAGGTGGGATCCATCCAGGGGAAGGAAAGAGAACATGGTTCAGCCCAAAGGAAAGGACAAGAAGTAGGTGCCATAAAGAACAAGCAGGGGCCACACCCATGGAGGCCTAGGGTCCTGAAGGTGCTTGGGCTGTATTTCCTATAGTAAGTGGAGCTCAATGGAGAAGTTTAAACAGGGTCATAAAAAGGCCGGTTTTGCTTGGATAAAGATGTCCCATACTGACCACCCAAGACAATAAAAGTCATAGCTAGCTTTTATTACCACCTATGTATCGCAATTGTTTCTCATGTAGAATCAGAGATGGTACACTCTGTGTAATATTTTCATTGACAAAAAGCAGTGCAAATGCCAGCATTTTGTTTGCTCCCTCCAGTAATCCAGTTTGTGCTACTGAGCCTGTCAGCCTGACGGGATAATGGTGCCACAGGTAAGGGAATCACAGAGGAAGTCATGATCAAGCTAGCTAATGTCACTTGATCACTGAGGCCCTCTCAGCACTAGCATCCTGAGATCCTTCAAAGATAAGGATTATATTTCTTACAGAATCAAAGTTTTGCAAATAAGAAAGAAAATATGCATGGGTTGTATTAGAAGAAGAAAAAAAAAAAACACCTGGAATCACATTTAACACAGAGAAACATCTCTGCACAAAAAAGGAACGGCTTCCTTGATAAAGAACCATAACTGTACTGAGAATGCCATTTCACCTTTCATATGAGGCACTTAGCTCTGGCATTCAGGCCTTGAGGACAGCTAGAGACTGAAATGGTAAATGTTTTCACAGTACCTTAATTACATTTGTATGCGAGCAAAGAATATAAAACACCTCGCATCCCTCCACTGAGAAGTTCATGATGCCCTTAGAGATAATCAGAATTTCTCTTTGTTCAGCCTCCATTGAATAAGTACCTATTGACTGTTTCCTGTGCCAGGCATTGTGCTGTGGTCACAGTAATGGACAAAACCTGCTGTGTTCTCTGAAGCTGGGAATGCCAGTTCTTAGAGCTGGTCAAGGCCTTTTCTTTTGTGACTATTTCTTCGTTTGTTTGAAATTTTGTTTTGTTTTGCTTTGGTGCTTCAATTCTATCCGGGGCCCTAATCATACCATGCATGCTCAGTACAACTGAGTTAACCTCAGATGCATATATTTTAAACCCTGATGTAATGATGAAACATTGGGAGTTTTATAGATCAGAAATCTTACTACTTATAAATCAGTTAACAGAACTGAACTGGCACCTTGAAAAGGAAGGCATTTTTTGGCTTTCCCTACCATAGATTTCAAAAGTCCCAGAGTTAATGGCAGTCAAAGATTTCCCAAGGTTTTTGGACACTATTTGAACCTGTAACAATATTGAAACTTAAGGACTAATTAAATGCTTTCTTTTACTAGAGTTGTCTTGATCATGGTGTCTCTTTACAACAATGAAACAGTGGCTAAGAGGAGACTTGGCAATGCTAAATATCCGCATCAGAAAAGGGAAGATTCCTTAAAACGGGGGGAAAAAAAAAAAAAGGATGGCTGGGACTTTGGGTTCAAACAAACACTGTGGCTGTTATTTTCCTCATGACCTACCTGTCAAAGACAATCATTCTGACAACAGGGGTGGGGGCATTGTAAGGATAAGCCAATGAAGCTCTCTGCTGACCTCTACAGCAGTCAGGAAACAAGGAACTTCTTCCCAACCCCTAAGCCCTAAGCTATGGTCTAAGACTTTGTGCTTCTTTCCTACTCATTGTAGTTTTCCCAAAAAATGTCTTAACCAAGTAATGATAGGAACAAAGTTAAGGGAACCTATGAATAGAATATCCCATAGCCTATGGGGCCCATTCTTATTCAAACCACCACAGTGTTTGTCCTGAATAGAAAAAGGTGGCCATACTTGAAAAGGAAGCAGGTCTCCATAGTGTCTACAAGTTTTTCAGAAGATGGAACCTTTTGGGACAATACATTTGACATTGTTACTTAAGCTGATAATGTGTATTTTAAACACCTTAATGAGATGAAGAAATGGGAACAAAGAACACAGAGATTTCAGTGTCCCTGACTTAGGCACTGTTCTATTGTTGTAAAGAGACAACAGGACCAAGGCAACTCTTTTAAAAATGGAGGGGGGGCGTTTTATTGGGAGATTGCTTACAGTTTCAGAGGGTTAGTCCATTCTTATCGTGGAGCAATAAATGAGAGCTACATTCCAATCCACGGGGTGGGGGGGGGGGGAGAGAGAGAGAGAGAGAGAGAGAGAGAGAGAGAGAGAGAGAGAAAGGGGAGCAGACAGAGAAAGACAAAGAAAAGGAGAGACAGAAACAGAAAGATAGATAGAGAGAAAGAAAAGGAGACAAAGACAGAGAGAGAGGCAGAGAAAGAGAGAGAGAGAGAGAAAGAGAGAGAGAGAGAGCGTGCGCGCCTTGTGTGGGCTTTTGAAACCTCAAAGCCTGCCCCCAGTGATGCACTTCCTCCACCAAGACCACACCTTCTAATCCTTCTAATCCTATCAAAGAGTTCCACTCCCTCATGACTAAACATTCAAATACATAAATCTACTTCGGGAGCCATTCTTACTCAAATCAAACCACCAGAAGCCCTGAACATAGTAATATCTTAGGAACTACAACAAAGGGGGCAGGGAGTCCTTTTGGCAAGTAAGATGACAGCAGAAAATGAGTAATGCTATCCTGACAGAGAATCCTAAGATAAGTCAGAACAAAATGAGGTTTGTATTAACTGTGGTATTCCTAGCTGGTTGTCTCCACAAACACATATGGGAGTGAATAAGGTAGGTAGAAAGAAAAATAAAATAATGTAGAGCGGGGGAACAAGGAAAATCCAACTGTGGTATAGCCAATAGCCTGAGCCTACCTTTGAGTCAGATACAGTTTTCTAATGCCTACATCTGCTTGGCGCAATCAATATATCAGACATGGTGTTTCAGTCACTTTTTGTGTCTGTGATGAAATTACCATGACCTAAAGCAACTGCTTAAAGAGCTTGCTTTGGTTTATGGTTCCAGAGAGCTAAAGACCATAAAAGCAGAGAAAGCATTTCTGCCAGCAGGAAACTGCCTGATTGCACCTTTATTCACAACACAGGAAGAACAGAGGGAAAACAGGAAGTACGGTGAGCATATTAGCCTTACAGCCCGCCGCCAGTGATGTAATTCCTCCACTGTGGTGGCACCTCCTAAATGTTCTATACCCTCTGCAAACACTGCTACCAGCTACGAGATGAGTGCCGAATACATGAGCCAATGGTGCTCATTAAAGCCCCCCGTATCAGGTGTGGTGCCAGTCTCTTAATATGTGCTATAGTATCCAATTTCCCTGTAAATTTATGATGATCCTATTCTTGTCCTGCCTTAGAGCTAAATAAGTCTTTAGAGCAGTTGTTCTCAGCCTTCCTAACGCTGAGACCCTTTAATACAGTTCTACATGCTGTGGTGATGGCCGGCCATGAAAGTATTTCACTGCTACTTCATAACTGTAATTTTGCTATTATGACTTGTAATGTAAATATCTGATATACTGAATATCTGATATGAGAGCCCTAAGGGGGTTGAGGACCATATGCTGACAACCACTGCTTTAGAGAGACATATAACCCCCAAATGGCAGGTCCAGATTTGGCTCAGGGTATAGGAGGATTGGAGGGAGAGAAAACTGTGGTCAGAATATGATGTATGAGAAAAGAAAAAATAAAGGACTGAGCTTGGGGGTCAGTTCTTCCCTTTATTTATGATAGATATAGACCTATCCATCACTCCCCTGTTTCAGACAATCCATGTAGGCCCAGGAATTAACTCTGAGAAAAGTATCAATATTAGTTGCCTGTAGCCCATAACCCAGTAAAGATCACAAACAAGTCACAAGGTTTACTTTCTTCATCTCGCACTTCTAGTTACAAGTATGGACAGAGCGCAGCTCCTGGAGAGGGCTTGCACTGAATGGGATAGAGTCAAAGCTTCAGCCGAGCCAGCACTTCTCAGGGCGAAGCCAAACCCTTAGGAAATGAAGCGTGTAAAAGGAGCTCAAGTAGACCTAAGTGAATCCTCTAAAACCAATGCTGACTCATTAAGCACAGAGCTCCTTTCCCTTAAAAAAAGAGAAAGAAGAAAGAGATCCTGAGTCACAGAGAAAGATGCAGCCGAGGCTTGCAAATCTGGAAGATGCTGTGGACTGTCTTGGGGCTTTGAAGTTTTGCTCTGCTGTTACAACCATTGCCCCAGTTTGTGCTGAACTGATGTCCTGTAATCAAGTATCACCACCTCCTGAGCATGTGTATTCACACACACACACACACACACACATGCACACACACACACACGCACACACACACACACACGCACACACACACACACGCACACACATACACACACGCACACACACGCACACACACACATGCACACACACACATGCACACACACACGCACACACACACACACACACACACACACACACGCATGCACACACACACACTTTCCTCTTTGAAAATCTGAGTCCCTGCCTCCTCCTCTGTGCCATTCTTTCTAACAGTTTGCCTGTACCTCCTTCCTCCCTCCCCTAGAGGCTTATTTCCAGCCACTTGCCCCTAACTATCCAGATTCCTAGCTGGCTCTTTTCTACCTATCTACAAAGCACATTATTCCAATTTTTTTAGCCTCCCTCCTCATGCATTCAGTTAAATTCAACTAAATAATAATAATAATAATAATAATAATAATAATAATAATAATGCAAACGTGCTTAATCTGATAAGCAAGCTATGATGTGCATTTCTCACCTCAAGCTTATTCCAGTCTAGAGAACATGGACTTGCATAAATTAGGGTTAAGGTTCAGTGCATATGAATTTGCCAGCTGTGTGGCTGCAGAGAGCCTGTGAAACTTCTGGACTCATTTTCTTCCTCTTTAACCTCAAAAGAGCCGTTGTGAGGATATGGACCTTAAGTGCTCAGTGCGGTGCCTAGCATGTATTAAGTTAACAGGTATTAAATTGGGATTTCATGGGAGGCAGGTTTATATATCTCTATAAGGAGCGGTCCCTATTTGGAGGAAGTAGGCAATTTTTGTGGACTTCACAAAATTGCAGCTCTTGAGAATGTCTGATCCAAAAGTATCCCCCAATTAACTCTAGCCCTTAGAGGGTAGCAATTTTCTGCTGACTAAAGGAAAATCCAGCTTAGTTCAGTGAACTTTTGTTTTTAAATTCTTGCTCTGCTATTGGCTCTAGATGAAAAAAAAATTAGTCTGAAACATAGATACTGGGACAGGCACTAAAACTACACTGGGAGACCAGTACACAGACCGGTCACTCGAGCACCATGCAAGGTGTAAGTGCCATGGGTAGAAGATGAGCAGATCGCAGCTGAACAAACGTCTTCTAACTTAACTTAAGGAAGGAATCACCCAGAATTATCCTATTACTACAGATGGAAAAGAGGTTAAAAATTCTGACCAAAGGTACTATTAGCATACTCATCGATACTCCCTGAGAATCTTGAAATAGACTTTTCCAACACCTTCAGGATGGTTTGTACATGGTCATGTGCCCTTTCACGTTCCTGCATAAGCCTTAAATTGTTTGATTCTCCTGTATAAGTCTCCCTATAGTTGTGCTCAATAACTAGGGAGATGACACAGAAATTGTTGCTGTAACAGAAATTATAGCAACTGGTGAGAGTAGATCTAATCAGTCTACTGAAGTTCTCCTGGACCTCTGTCCCCATGGCTACCATCCGCCTATGACTTCTGTCCTTCCATGAATTCCCCTGGGTGGTCTGTTGCTTTAACCAGCTCTATTATGTCAGAAGGTAAGAGATGGACTTAGCATATAAAGCATTCCATTTTCGTCACACCATGGAGGGACTGTGGGAAACCGTAGATAACGCCAGGTCAGCTTGGCTCATCCAATCCCTTACGGGCCATCGTCCTCAGCTGTAAAGTCGGGGATCACGAGCTCTTGGGCTAAGAACGTTTGGCAAAGCTCTCTCGGCTCTGTGAAGCTTAGGGTTGTGCAAGGAACAGAACTATTGTTCTGTAGTCTTCTTTGAGCCATCCCTTCATCCCTTGCCACATGAGGTATTTCAGAAGATTGGTTTTCAGGCCCCCTCTGTCTGATTCATCTTCCAAGACTGATCATAGTGCGAGTGTCACTGGAAGCTTTGCCTAACACAGGGGTGGGGGCACAGTGTCATGGACGTATTTGTTTAGAAGTCAATCTTTAGGATGTTTTAAGATTTAAAAAAATCAAAGGGTCAGAAAAGTCATGCCTTGGTGAAAGAGAGAGAGAGAGAGAGAGAGAGAGAGAGAGAGAGAGAGGGGAAGGAAGGAAGGAAGGAAGGAAGGAAGGAAGGAAGGAAGGAAGGAAGGAAGGAAGGGAGGGAGGAAGGAAAGAGAAAACCACCACACAGTTTCTACTTAAATGGTGCAGAGGGACACATGGAAAGAGCCTGCAGATGATTCCTGAATGTGCCCTGGATGCACTTCAGGAAACCAAATGGAAGTTTTTAATAACCAAAAAACAAATGAAGTTTGTTTGTTTCATAAATGCACTAATTTGAGAAATCCCCCTCAATTTAAAAAAATGATCTCTATGGGCAACAGACCCTCCTACTCCTCACCCACCTACCACATTTTTCCTGCCTCAACTCTTTCTCTAACTTGGCAAACCTGGAAAATCACAGGATCCCAAAGCGCATACAGCTTTAAACTTCATCAAGCTTTGGGATAAAGTCACAGAAGGAAACTGTTATAAGCAAGGTATTTGTAGATTTAAAAAAAAAATACAAACCACCAGTTAGACGGATGCCATTTATCAATGCTCTCCTCTGCGAGAAAAACTAAAAAGACGCTAGAACTGTACTGTGGGGAGGAGCTGATGAAAAACCAGACCAGCTCAGAAGATGCACCCCACTGTCAAGTTCAGTGTTCTGCAGCTTTCTGAAACGGGAGTCCATTTGTTTGCAATTGGGGAACGAGACAGTAAGCTGACAGCTTGGAGACCAGAAAGGCTCCTCACTCCTCTTTCCTTTGTCACCTGCCAGACATTTACACGGATTTGAAGGTACATCCCAGGCACACCTAGAAGTGTCTGTGTGAAAATGGGCACTGTCTTACACTTTTCTCCTCTAAATGGATGGAGGCTGATGAGGTAGCTGACCCGTGGTGGAGGGAAGCAAAACCACATGTGGGTTGGCTTGACCCCGCCTTGATTTAGAAGAGTAGGTACTGTTTTCCAGCTCACCCTTGTTCATTCACCATCTCCAGGACGGTAGTTCTGCAAGATAAAATTGGCGAAAACTAGACTGCTTGTTACCATCCGTAGTCTGGCTGCAGCTGCAGATCAGACAGTAGAAAGCAGTTCTGTGGATTGTACTCCTGACATAGGGGAAGGTAGCAAGCTGAAGTCTGTTATTCACGGTGATAATGTCTGGTTACAGCAGTCTGTATTCTGAATTTTATAATGCTGTCTGCACTATAAAATCCCTTTCCATATTTCCTCATAGTAAATAAACTATAAATAAAGGTCATCCAAATATTCATGCATAATTGCTACTCTGCCACATAAGGTAAAACATTTGGGAACACACACCCCCAAGCCCTAGGCTATGACCAGAGTAGTGTCTGCAAAGGATGTATTTCCTAAATATTAAGTGTACTCATTTGCTCACAAAACACATGCACTATTTGAAAATGCTATTGTAGACACTTTCTTTCCAAAGTCTATGTCCCCTGCCTTCAGGTCCTGTGCCCATCGCCTCAGGTCTTATGCCTCGTGCGGGATAATGGTGATGGTGCATTGCTACACAAACTAGATAACAAATATGGAGACCCATATTTGTTGTGTGTCACAATGCTGCACAACAGTTTCTGGGACTGGGGTCCCTTCATGGTGATTGAAGAACCATGACCATGTAAAGAATTTAGTGGTAATTTAATTCTCACTATATCCCATTACTTCAACACTAAACAGTGATAGGGTTTCACTATCTACAACTTCTGTACAAGATCTATAAGAAGTGTGGCCAATAATCTTGTCTTGAATTTTTGACCAATGAGTTCCCCCTCAGAGCCTTGGGTTATAGACTCTCAGTGTAACTTGGTCCAATTCTCAAATGACTTGCCCAAGTGGACACTGGCTGTTCTGTGAATCCGAAAGTCTGAAAGCAATTACCAATCTTGAACTAGGAGTTTATAGGTAGATTCCGAAGCTTCTGTGGTGAGTCAGAATGTAGTCCAAGAGCCACATCCTCAACTCAAACCCTGGTTCTGTTGCTCTTTCAACATATCCCTGAAGAACGTTTTAGCCTCTTGATGTCCTCACTTCCTTATCCACAAGGTAAAGATTAAATAACACCCACTTTACGGTAGGTACAAAGGCTCATTAATTAATGTGTGTGAAGATTTTCAGGTGAGCCTCTGGCTTTCCGGGGTCAGGCTGTATATAAGAGGCCCTAGTCACTGAGGACATACTAAGAAGTTAACTTAAGTGACAGGTGACCTGACACCCTGGATAGCCACAGGTAGACAAAATATTCTTCACTAGAAGAAAAGAGTTTCTTACCTTTCTGCTGTTTCTTATTCCCTGTGGCTCAGTTTTCAACAGCAGCCACTGAGTATGATATGTGGAGCTACGTGGAGACCAGCTGCCTCCAGTACAGATTTTCACACTCGGGAGCACCCGTAGTCCATATCAGGGATGGCTTATGATTGTTTGGAATGGAGAGTAGAGGATAATGAGTAAAATGAGAAATAAAAAAGAGGAAATTTAAAACTGACCACATTCTCAGAGTTTGGGGATCATTTTCCTAGTAATGTCTTATAAATAAAATTGACTTGACCTCCATCTTGCATGAAGTAAAGCATTCTCCATGGTTTTCCCCCAAGCCATATGGGTTCCACCAGTATTCAGAATTCAGCTCTCAGAGTGCCCAGCTCTCCCTGGTTTCCTAGCTGGAAAAGTATGTAATATTCCCTGTGACCTGGGGAATATTGGGCTGGGTGAAGTCAAACACTTAAAAAACAAAATTAGAGTATTTTAAATGTTGTAATTCTAAGAATAAGCAAAAGACCTATTGCTCTGTCTTGTGCATGAAAAAAATGTTATAGCAACAATGATCCCAAGAATAACAATGGCAGTTGCCTTTAGCTGCTTTGCTTCTGTTCCCTGAACAAGCCAGAGGCTGACAAGGGAACACAAGTTAAAACTCTAGACCGAGTACAGGACTAGCTCTTGCACTCTTACTAACTATGGGATCTTTCGAAGTTACTTCAATTGCCCCAATATGAAATAGCACATAGCTACACCAGAGGCCACGAAAAACATGAGTTAACACACATGACACTCAGCAGTATCTAGTAGGTACTGGAAGGTAGCATGACATTCATATAGAGCAACATGCCCAACATTATAAACCAGTAATGGAAGCAGAGTCCAGCACCAGCATATTGTGATCCAGGATTTGGGCCAGTGCAGCGTGTTGACGTCAGGCTCACGGGCCTCCTCCTTGGTAAATGAGATTAAGCTGCTTTGATGATTCTATCAGATCTGAGTGTGTTTTAAAATAGTGCTTTAGTCCTAGCAATAGAACAAATGAGGGATTTAATAAGGCGATATGAATCCTAATTTAAGTTTTCTATTTGCTCAGACTTTAGACAGTCTCATAAACTGTCCTGAGATAAGAAAATGTCTACAAGTAAAACACATTTTACATAAAGATGTCTTTGAACCTAACTAGAAAAATTATTTTAGGTATTTTTTGCGTGTGGCAAACATAAAAATATTTATGAAAGCCATTTTCTTCATCCTCAAGTAAGCAAACTACATGTTTATAAAGAGCAGGTGCTTCTGTGAATGTCAATGTCAATGAGAATAGCAACACCCTGTCCTTCAGAGAAGTGTGTGTTTGTGTGTGTGTGTGTGTGTGTGCATGTGTGTGATATATATGTAGATGTATGTGTGTCCAAAGATAACATCAATGTGTGCATATGTCTGTATGTATGTATGTATGTATGTGTCCATGTGTGTTTGTCTTTATGTGTCTGTCTTATGTCTCTGAGTTTATGATATATTTGTGTCTAATATCTGTGTGTATGTCTTGTCTGTGTATGCCAATGTCTGCATGTGTACATGTCTCTGTGTCTAACTAACTTCTGTGTATGTATTGTGTCCATCTCAGCTCCGATTGGATTAATTCTCCCCTACATCAATATCTGACTGCTTCTGAGCCCTTGTCTATCAAACTCTGAGACAGAGATAACAAGATGTATCTAGAGAAAATTACAGCCATGCTGCACAAAATAGGTTTATGGGCTGATAAGTCAGGGTGAAAGAGGTGGTGAAGCACCATGCCATCCTGTCCCCATGGTCCTGATGGAAACATATTGAGGCTAACATCTTTTGAGATACCCAGGAGAAAAAGACCCTGGTCATTTGAACTCTCAATTGATTAGGTATATCCTATCCAGGAGTGTTCCAACAGCCATGAGTTTGTGATACAGTGATCTCAAGTCATCCTTGTTATGAAAGATTTGGTGGCCCAAAGGCCCTCTGCTTTCCAATCCCTCTTATGTACTCACAGCTACATCACTGAAGACAATGATAAATAAGAACCAGAATCTCCCAGGGAGACAAGAAACTTTCTATTCAATGCTTTTTCCAGCCCTGAGATGGGAGCTAAACTTTTCAGTTCTCTAAATGTCCCCTTCTTTCTTACACCTCATTCTACCTGAACTTCTCTTTGCTTACACCTTTGGCTGGCTACCACTTACATGCCAAGATTCGCCACAGCACACACTGACTCCAGATTGCCCTTCCGGGGCGTGTCTCCCTTGATGCCTAAACCTATATTCTGTGCTCTCATGCTTAGTGGTTTCATAATCTAAACTGGGAACCTCAGGAATAGGGTTTAGATTGGTTCTATTGACTACTCTGCCCCTTTACAAGGAAGCTAGCCTGCAAAAGTTACTCAATAGAAACTACTGAAATGAATAAGTAAATGGATAGCACCTATCACATATATCCCACGGTCTTTATAATGGTCTCTCAAAGCCATTAAGTATCTGTGTTCCAATTACTCAACATAATACTTGAAATATGTAACACTAGTCTTCTAGTCATGACTACATGGTTGCAAACATACTGCACATGTGACTGGCTGAGTTGGTTGAGATCATTAAAGTCCCACAAGGCTGGAACATACACTGTGATAAAAGAGGTAACACAATCTTGTTACAGATGACAAAACCAAATCTCTGAACCCTGACACAAAGTCACAAGCACTCCACTTATAAAACTTAACGAATGTAAGTAAGTGTCCAGTACCATAGGCAATTAAAACTGCTCATGAGAACTGACTCCAGAGACCCTAGTTATTTTTTTTCTTTTTTTTTCATTTTTTTTTATTAACTTGAGTATTTCTTATATACATTTCGAGTGTTATTCCCTTTCCCGGTTTCCGGGCAAACATCCCCCTCCCCCCTCCCCTTCCTTATGGGTGTTCCCCTCCCAACCCTCCCCCCATTGCCGCCCTCCCCCCATAGACTAGTTCACTGGGGGTTCAGTCTTAGCAGGACCCAGGGCTTCCCCTTCCACTGGTGCTCTTACTAGGATATTCATTGCTACCTATGGGGTCAGAGTCCAGGGTCAGTCCATGTATAGTCTTTAGGTAGTGGCTTAGTCTCTGGAAGCTCTGGTTGCTTGGCTTTGTTGTACTTTTGGGGTCTCGAGCCCCTTCAAGCTCTTCCAGTTCTTTCTCTGATTCCTTCAATAGGGGACCTATTCTCAGTTCAGTGGTTTGCTGCTGGCATTCGCCTCTGTATTTGCTGTATTCTGGCTGTGTCTCTCAGGAGCGATCTACATCCGGCTCCTGTCGGTCTGCACTTCTTTGCTTCATCCATCTTGTCTAATTGGGTGGCTGTATATGTATGGGCCACATGTGGGGCAGGCTCTGAATGGGTGTTCCTTCAGTCTCTGTTTTAATCTTTGCCTCTCCCTTCCCTGCCAAGGGTATTCTTTTTCCTCATTTAAAGAAGGAGTGAAGCATTCACATTTTGATCATCCGTCTTGAGTTTCGTTTGTTCTAGGGATCTAGGGTAATTCAAGCATTTGGGCTAATAGCCACTTATCAATGAGTGCATACCATGTATGTCTTTCTGTGATTGGGTTAGCTCACTCAGGATGATATTTTCCAGTTCCAACCATTTGCCTACGAATTTCATAAACTCGTTGTTTTTGATAGCTGAGTAATATTCCATTGTGTAGATGTACCACATTTTCTGTATCCATTCCTCTGTTGAAGGGCATCTGGGTTCTTTCCATTTTCTGGCTATTATAAATAAGGCTGCGATGAACATAGTGGAGCACGTGTCTCTTTTATATGTTGAGGCATCTTTTGGGTATATGCCCAAGAGAGGTATAGCTGGATCCTCAGGCAGTTCAATGTCCAATTTTCTGAGGAACCTCCAGACTGATTTCCAGAATGGTTTTACCAGTCTGCAACCCCACCAACAATGGAGGAGTGTTCCTCTTTCTCCACATCCTCGCCAGCATCTGCTGTTACCTGAGTTTTTGATCTTAGCCAATCGCACTGGTGTGAGGTGAAATCTCAGGGTTGTTTTGATTTGCATTTCCCTTATGACTAAAGATGTTGAACATTTCTTTAGGTGTTTCTCAGCCATTCGGCATTCCTCAGCTGTGAATTCTTTGTTTAGCTCTGAACCCCATTTTTTAATAGGGTTATTTGTTTCCCTGCGGTCTAACTTCTTGAGTTCTTTGTATATTTTGGATATAAGGCCTCTATCTGTTGTAGGATTGGTAAAGATCTTTTCCCAATCTGTTGGTTGCGGTTTTGTCCTAACCACAGTGTCCTTTGCCTTACAGAAGCTTTGCAGTTTTATGAGATCCCATTTGTCGATTCTTGATCTTAGAGCATAAGCCATTGGTGTTTTGTTCAGGAAATTTTTTCCAGTGCCCATGTGTTCCAGATGTTTCCCTAGTTTTTCTTCTATTAGTTTGAGTGTGTCTGGTTTGATGTGGAGGTCCTTGATCCACTTGGACTTAAGCTTTGTACAGGGTGATAAGCATGGATCGATCTGCATTCTTCTACATGTTGCTCTCCAGTTGAACCAGCACCATTTGCTGAAAATGCTATCTTTTTTCCATTGGATGGTTTTGGCTCCTTTGTCAAAAATCAAGTGACCATAGGTGTGTGGGTTCATTTCTGGGTCTTCAATTCTATTCCATTGGTCTATCTGTCTGTCTCTGTACCAATACCATGCAGTTTTTATCACTATTGCTCTGTAATACTGCTTGAGTTCAGGGATAGTGATTCCCCCTGAAGTCCTTTTATTGTTGAGGATAGCTTTAGCTATCCTGGGTTTTTTGTTATTCCAGATGAATTTGCAAATTGTTCTGTCTAGCTCTTTGAAGAAATGGATTGGTAT
Source organism: Rattus norvegicus (assembly GCF_021556685.1). Classification (NCBI taxonomy): domain Eukaryota; kingdom Metazoa; phylum Chordata; class Mammalia; order Rodentia; family Muridae; genus Rattus; species Rattus norvegicus. The sequence goes on from NC_141538.1 coordinate 106,459,388, forward strand.
TTTGATGGGGATTGCATTGAATCTGTAGATTGCTTTTGGTAAAATGGCCATTTTTACTATATTAATCCTGCCAATCCATGAGCATGGGAGATCTTTCCATCTTCTGAGGTCTTCTTCAATTTCTTTCCTCAGTGTCTTGAAGTTCTTATTGTACAGATCTTTTACTTGCTTGGTTAAAGTCACACCGAGGTACTTTATATTATTTGGGTCTATTATGAAGGGTGTCGTTTCCCTAATTTCTTTCTCGGCTTGTTTCTCTTTTGTATAGAGGAAGGCAACTGATTTATTTGAGTTAATTTTATACCCAGCCACTTTGCTGAAGTTGTTTATTAGCTTTAGTAGTTCTCTGGTGGAACTTTTGGGATCACTTAAATATACTATCATGTCATCTGCAAATAGTGATATTTTGACCTCTTCTTTTCCGATCTGTATCCCTTTGATCTCCTTTTGTTGACTGATTGCTCTGGCTAGAACTTCAAGAACTATACTGAATAAGTAGGGAGAGAGTGGGCAGCCTTGTCTCGTCCCTGATTTTAGTGGTATTGCTTCAAGTTTCTCTCCATTTAGTTTAATGTTAGCAACTGGTTTGCTGTATATGGCTTTTACTATGTTTAGGTATGGGCCTTGAATTCCTATTCTTTCCAGGACTTTTATCATGAAGGGGTGTTGAATTTTGTCAAATGCTTTCTCAGCATCTAATGAAATGATCATGTGGTTCTGTTCTTTCAGTTTGTTTATATAATGGATCACGTTGATGGTTTTCCGTATATTAAACCATCCCTGCATGCCTGGGATGAAGCCTACTTGATCATGGTGGATGATTGTTTTGATGTGCTCTTGAATTCGGTTTGCCAGAATTTTATTGAGTATTTTTGCGTCGATATTCATAAGGGAAATTGGTCTGAAGTTCTCTTTCTTTGTTGTGTCTTTGTGTGGTTTAGGTATAAGAGTAATTGTGGCTTCGTAGAAGGAATTCGGTAGTGCTCCATCTGTTTCAATTTTGTGGAATAGTTTGGATAATATTGGTATGAGGTCTTCTATGAAGGTTTGATAGAATTCTGCACTAAACCCGTCTGGACCTGGGCTCTTTTTGGTTGGGAGACCTTTAATGACTGCTTCTATTTCCTTAGGAGTTGTGGGGTTGTTTAACTGGTTTATCTGTTCCTGATTTAACTTCGATACCTGGTATCTGTCTAGGAAATTGTCCATTTCCTGAAGATTTTCAAATTTTGTTGAATATAGGTTTTTATAGTAAGATCTGATGATTTTTTGAATTTCCTCCGAATCTGTAGTTATGTCTCCCTTTTCATTTCTGATTTTGTTAATTTGGACGCACTCTCTGTGTCCTCTCATTAGTCTGGCTAAGGGTTTATCTATCTTGTTGATTTTCTCAAAGAACCAACTTTTGGTTCTGTTGATTCTTTCTATGGTCCTTTTTGTTTCTACTTGGTTGATTTCAGCTCTGAGTTTGATTATTTCCTGCCTTCTACTCCTCCTGGGTGTATTTGCTTCTTTTTGTTCTAGAGCTTTTAGGTGTGCTGTCAAGCTGCTGACATATGCTCTTTCCTGTTTCTTTCTGCAGGCACTCAGCGCTATGAGTTTTCCTCTTAGCACAGCTTTCATTGTGTCCCATAAGTTTGAGTATGTTGTATCCTCATTTTCATTAAATTCTAAAAAGTTTTTAATTTCTTTCTTTATTTCTTCCTTGACCAGGTTATCATTGAGTAGAGCATTGTTCAATTTCCACGTATATGTGGGCATTCTTCCCTTATTGTTATTGAAGACCAGTTTTAGGCCGTGGTGGTCCGATAGCACGCATGGGATTATTTCTATCATTCTGTACCTGTTGAGGCCCGTTTTTTGACCAATTATATGGTCAATTTTGGAGAAAGTACCATGAGGAGCTGAGAAGAAGGTATATCCTTTGGCTTTAGGATGGAATGTTCTATAAATATCCGTTAAGTCCATTTGGCTCATGACTTCTCTTAGTCTGTCTACATCACTGTTTAATTTCTGTTTCCATGATCTGTCCATTGATGAGAGTGGGGTGTTGAAATCTCCCACTATTATTGTGTGAGGTGCAATGTGTGTTTTGAGCTTTAGTAAGGTTTCTTTTACGTATGTAGGTGCCCTTGTATTTGGGGCATAGATATTTAAGATTGAGAGTTCATCTTGGTTGATTTTTCCTTTGATGAATATGAAGTGTCCTTCCTTATCTTTTTTGATGACTTTTAGTTGGAAATTGATTTTATTTGATACTAGAATGGCTACTCCAGCTTGCTTCTTCTGACCATTTGCTTGGAAAGTTGTTTTCCAGCCTTTCACTCTGAGGTAGTGTCTGTCTTTGTCTCTGAGGTGTGTTTCCTGTAGGCAGCAGAATGCAGGGTCCTCCTTGCGTATCCAGTTTGTTAATCTATGTCTTTTTATTGGGGAGTTGAGGCCATTGATATTGAGAGATATTAAGGAATAGTGATTATTGCTTCCCGTTATATTCATATTTGGATGTGAGGTTATGTTTGTGTGCTTTCATTCTCTTTGTTTTGTTGCCAAGACGATTAGTTTCTTGCTTCTTCTAGGGTATAGCTTGCCTCCTTATGTTGGGCTTTACCATTTATTATCCTTTGTAGTGCTGGATTTGTAGAAAGATATTGTGTAAATTTGGTTTTGTCATGGAATATCTTGGTTTCTCCATCAATGTTAATTGAGAGTTTTGCTGGATACAGTAACCTGGGCTGGCATTTGTGTTCTCTTAGGGTCTGTATAACATCAGTCCAGGATCTTCTGGCCTTCATAGTTTCTGGCGAGAAGTCTGGTGTGATTCTGATAGGTCTCCCTTTATATGTTACTTGACCTTTTTCCCTTACTGCTTTTAATATTCTTTCTTTATTTTGTGCGTTTGGTGTTTTGACAATTATGTGACGGGAGGTGTTTCTTTTCTGGTCCAATCTATTTGGAGTTCTGTAGGCTTCTTGTATGTCTATGGGTATCTCTTTTTTTAGGTTAGGGAAGTTTTCTTCTATGATTTTGTTGAAGATATTTACTGGTCCTTTGAGCTGGGAGTCTTCACTCTCTTCTATACCTATTATCCTTAGGTTTGATCTTCTCATGGAGTCCTGGATTTCCTATATGTTTTGGACCAGTAGCTTTTTCCGCTTTACATTATCTTTGACAGTTGAGTCAATGATTTCTATGGAATCTTCTGCTCCTGAGATTCTCTCTTCCATCTCTTGTATTCTGTTGGTGAAGCTTGTATCTACAGCTCCTTGTCTCTTCTTTTGGTTTTCTATATCCAGGGTTGTTTCCATGTGTTCTTTCTTGATTGCTTCTATTTCCATTTTTAATTCCTTCAACTGTTTGATTGTGTTTTCCTGGAATTCTTTCAGGGATTTTTGCGATTCCTCTCTGTAGGCTTTTACTTGTTTATTAATGTTTTCCTGTGCTTCCCTAAGTGTGTTCATGTCTTTCTTGAAGTCCTCCAGCATCATGATCAAATATGATTTTGAAACTAGATCTTGCTTTTCTGGTGTGTTTGGATATTCCATGTTTGTTTTGGTGGGAGAATTGGGCTCCGATGATGGCATGTAGTCTTGGTTTCTGTTGCTTGGGTTCCTGCGCTTGCCTCTCGCCATCAGATTATCTCTAGTGTTACTTTGTTCTGCTATTTCTGACAGTGGCGAGACTGTCCTATAAGCCTGTGTGTCAGGAGTGCTGTAGACCTGTTTTCCTCTCTTTCAGTCAGTTATGGGGACAGAGTGTTCTGCTTTCGGGCGTGTAGTTTTTCCTCTCTACAGGTCTTCAGCTGTTCCTGTGGGCCTGTGTCTTGAGTTCACCAGGCAGCTTTCTTGCAGCAGAAAATTTGGTCTTACCTGTGGTCCCGAGGCTCAGGTTTGCTCGTGGGGTGCTGCCCAGGGGCTCTCTGCAGCGGCAGCAACCAGGAAGACCTGTGCCGCCCCTTCCGGGAGCTTCAGTGCACCAGGGTTCCAGATGGTCTTTGGCTTTTTCCTCTGGCGTCCGAGATGTGTGTGCAGGGAGCAGTCTCTTCTGGTTTCCCAGGCTTGTCTGCCTCTCTGAAGGTTTAGCTCTCCCTCCCACGGGATTTGGGTGCAGAGAACTGTTTATCCGGTCTGTTTCCTTCAGGGTCCGGTGGTGTCTCTGGCAGGGGTCCTGCCGCTCCTGGGCCCTCCCCCACGGGAGCCCAGAGGCCTTATACAGTTTCCTCTTGGGCCAGGGATGTGGGCACGGGTGAGCAGTGTTGGTGGTCTCTTCCGCTCTGCAGCCTCAGGAGTGCCCACCTGACCAGGCGGTTGGGTCTCTCTCTCACCGGGTCTGGGAGCAGAGAGCTGCTGCGGGCCGGGATCCGCCGAGACCCTAGTTATTGATCTATTTATTGATTTGCTGGGCCAACCATAACTGTATACCCAACTAGGCGACATCTCTAGGAACAATCAATTCCCCAGAGAGAAATCTGAGGGGAAGATGTGAAGGACATGCTCCCAGGAGCCGTAGGAGGGAGGGCAGCTGGGTACTTCTTCCTAAAACTTGAGGATTAGCCGCAGTCTCCCCTTCTTATGTGAGACCATATTCTTATCTGTTCAAGTACATCTTCATACCCAACATAATCCTTAATCCTTAAGACCATTGTAAATTAAAGTCAGTCCTATTGACCTCGTTTAAAATTATCTCTGAAAAACCAGATCACACTCTGGCGGATCATGCTAGGGGTTGAGTTTTTCAATACAGATGGGGGTTGCACACAATTTAAACCATGAAAGGAATATAATACTTAGATTTCTAGAGTTTCCATGAGAAGTACCCCCTCTAAGTCACTGTGCATCTAGAGATGTCTGTCCTGACTCGATGGAACGAAATCATTTCGTTCCCTCTTAAACTCTGCATTCCAAATCTTGGGAGCTTTGTGCTCTACTCGGAATAGTCAGTAGGGAAGAAATGAATGAATCGGATCATAGAGAGGCCTGGACTTAGCTCATAACGGCAATGTAAATGAACACAGGGAGGGAAGGGCTGGAATTGGACGTGCAGACAGGAACAGGCAAATTCTTTTAAGCAGGGGATGTTGGAAATAAATGTGCAAAGATGAAAAAGTAAAGGTGTATGTTGGGAAGTGACTGAGCTCAGCAAAAGCTCCCTTACTTGCAGATCTTTCTAGAAAAAGAAGAGGCTTTCCTATGGGAGTTCAGCGCACAAATACTAGTCAAGTAAGACGAAATTAAGAAAAGGAAAAACAGAAATAAAAACAAAAATCTTTGTGTTAATCAACAAATAACGTTGATGAATCCCACAAATCTATTCTGTGTCTCTGACCACAGGAAAGCAACTTCTGGAAGGAGAAATTTCCACCTAGAATTCTAGACAAGCCAAGCAAAATATCAAACTCCCGAGAGTCAAAGGAATTTTATGTCTACACCTACTAGGCTACCAGGAGACTCAGATCTGAGTTACAGCATGGCAGGAATTCTCACCTTTATTTCTAATTGTCATTTAATAATTTCACATGTGTACTTGTAAGGCTCAGTATAAGATCTACTCTCAGGCACAGTGTGCCTGGTCAGGCAGCTCATACAGAACAACTGAGATCACACATCATTTCAGTCA